>NC_057402.1:4393447-4758657 GCF_019320065.1 Cervus canadensis | reverse complement strand
AGAGTTTCACTTCTTCTTTTCCTATCTGGATTCCTTTTACTTCTTTTTCTGCTCTGATTGCTGTGGCCAAAACTTCCAACACTATGTTGAACAGTAGTGGTGACAGTGGGCACCCTTGTCTTGTTCCTGATTTCAGGGGGAATGCTGGGTTTTAAAAAACCAGGAACGTACATGTGTAAGATCAGTGCACATATTCCAGAAATATATAAGCTCTTGGAATATTTAATTTTTGCAATACTGACATTATATATAGCGTATGGTATAATACATATTGCTGAGTTGTGTCCTATTCTTTGGGACTCCATGGACTGCAGCACACCAGGCTTCCCTGTCTTTCACTATCTCTAGGAGCTTGCTCAAACTCATGTCCATTGAGTCGGTGATGTTATCTAACCATCTCATCCCCCTTCTCCTCTTGCCCTCAATCTTTCCCAGTTTCGGGGTCTTTTCCAATGAGTTGACTCTTTGAATCAGGTTTCCAAAGACATATATATATATATTTATTATATATAACACATATTCATAATACATATGAATTTGAGCAAACTCTGGGAGACAGTGGAGGACACAGGAGCCTGGCGTGCTGCAGTCCATGAAGTCGCAAAGAATCAGATACGATTTAGTGACTGGACAACAGTAATATATGTATATATATGTTATATTTTGGGATGCTATATATATGTATGCATATAATGTCATTCTATTATGCAAACTGTTTTGAACCTTGCTTGTTTCATCTAAACATATGTTTTGAATAACTTTCCATGTGAGAACATACAGTTTTAACACATTGTCCATTTTTAAAAACTGTCATGGAACTGTTGAAAACATAAAATATGTTCATCTTAGGCCTGCGGCTCGATATATCTTTCTGTGTGCACACTCCTAATGCATTCCTTTTTCCGACAGATGAAAAATGATAATAATCATAATAATACCCTGAATGTGTTCCAGGCACTACTGTAAGTGCTTGGAGAACTTTCATTAAAGTTTACACACTGTTCCATTCTATGGGTGGTCAAGGGTAAACACAGCTGACATCGGCTAAAATGGTGAAAACAGGTATCATTCAGTCACTACAGACTGCAGGGGGAAAGCTGAGTTCTGCTCTGACTTATGCAGAGGTTACAGGTGTTTTAAAGAGAGGATGAGTGGGTCAGAAGGGGCATGTGGAGGGTGGGGGTTCAAGTGCAAAATCACCAAGGGTGGGTGAGTGCAGATCAGACTGGGCGGCTGGGTCAAACTTCTACCTCCATGGGAGCTGTATCCTTCCTTCTGAGTCCATTTCAAGGGAACGACTTTCAGGTCCTTGAGAAAGACACTCCTGGGCTGTAGGAGGTACCTGTTCGCCTCAAAGGGGCAGAGGAAGGTTCACAACTGCAAGCCCTTCTTAGTAAACGCTCTAGAAGGGAAGTCAGGGCCTGTGGTCAGGGATCGGCTGGAACAAATGGAAAATCCTCCTGGGGGAGTCCCCTGGCTTTCTCAGGCAGGTGTTTTAATAGGGAGGGGGGTCCTGGGGTCCTCCTAGGGATACTGCCTCATGCCACAGGACCCGGGCTGGAGTTTCATCATCTCTTCGTGCTGGGGTTTGGATGGAGCTGTTGTGTGCCAGGAGCTCTAAGTTCTCAGGATGCACCTTTATTTGCGAATAAGTTCTCTGTGGCTTCCACCACTTTTCACTGTAGAGAACAAGGCTCCTGTGACCATCTCAGGCTGACAGCCATCATTCTCTTCTGCAAGGGTTACTGGTGGCTAAGTGCCTAGAAGCCGACTTGCAGTGTGAAAAGCATGACATTTAGAAGATTTTTTTACAGATTTTTTTTGGGATGTGAATCGCTTTTAAAGTCTTTCTTGCATTTGTTACAATATTGCTTGTGTTTTATGTTTTGTTTTTTTTTTCGCTAGGAGACATGTGAGCTCTTATCTGTCCTGATCAGGTGAAGGGACCCCCTGCATTGGAAGGTAAAGTCATTTTTTAAAAAATTTACTTATTTAGTTAGTTGGCTGCGCTGGGTCTTCGTTGCTGCATGACGCCTTTCTCTAGTTGCGGCGAGCGGGGGCTGCTCTCTAGTTGTGATGCTCGGGCTTCTCCGTGTGGTAACTTCTCTTGTTTGCGGAGCACGGGCTCTAGGGACTGTGGGCTTCAGTCGCTGTGGCGCTTGGGTTTCATTGTCCCATTGCTTGTGGGATCTTCCTGGACCAGGGATCAAACCCACCTCTCCTGCAGTGGAAGGTGGATTCTAAACCACTGGGCCACCAGGGAAGTTCTCAAAATATTTTTAATATTTAATATTTTAAACATTACCCAACTGCCCTTCTAAAGAGTTATACAGGTTGCATATCCATCAACAATAAACGAAAATGCTCTCCCCCCCCGCCCCCCCCCACTGCAATGTGAATTTCTTTCTCAGCTCCGTGGTGACCAGCGTATCCCACCAGGGTGGCTGACTTTCCATGGATGAGCCCCCTTCCCTCTCAGAGCCCTTGTTTTCTCGCTGTGAAACGGGGCGAGGATACATCACAATTACAGCAGGTGCCATCTGCTGGGCTTCCTCTGCCTGCTTTAAATGATCATCTCTTGAATCCTCCCAAACACCTCCAAGGACTAAACCATTATCTTCATTTCACAGATGGGAGCCTGGAGGGCGAGGGAACTGGAATCGCAGCCCGAACTACAGGCTGCAGGACGCTTTTCTCCCTAGAGCCCAGCCTCGGAGGGCCAGCTGGAAAGCGGCCATGAGTGGATGGGTCCTCTGGCATCATCGGGACTGGGGAGCGTTACGGTAATCGCCTGCTCCTCAGAGCTTAGAGGGACGCACCCCAGGGAGGACCCATCAGAGGAAACTGATTCTTTTCCCTCCTTTATAGTGAGAGAAGGGCCAGCTTCCTCTTGTGAATTCTGGGTCATCACCTGTAGTGCCCTTGAAAGAGTAGGTTTCATGGAGAATTAATTCTATTGTTGTTCAGTCGCTTAGTCATGTCCGACTCTTTGCAACCTCATGGACTGCAGTACACCAGACTTCCCTGTCCTTCACTGTCTCCCGTAGTTTGCTCAAACTCATGTCCATTGAGTTGGTGATGCCATCCAACCATCTCGTCCTTTGTCGTCCCCTTCTCCTGCCTTCAGTCTTTCCCAGCATCCGGTCCAACTCTCACATCCGTTCATGATTACTGGAAAAACCGTAGCTTTGACTATATGGACCTTTGTTGGCAAAGTGATGTCTCTGCTTTTTAGTACACTGTCTAGGTTTGTCATAGCTTTTTTCCCAAGGAGAAAGGGTCTTTTAATTTCATGGTTGCAGTCCCCACCCGCAGTGATTTGAAGCCCAAGAAACTAAATCACAAAACCTCACTCCTGGAAGAGGGGGCAAGCAGGTGGTGGGAGGTGGGGCCTCCCCCCCCACCCCGCCCCGTGCGGCCAGAAAGAATCACAGCACTGGCCTCACTTTCAGTATAGCCTCATTGCACACTCAGGATTCACTGAGAAAATCCAGGGGATCAGAGAGCTCCTCCTTCCTCTACTTGCCGCAAACCTGTGCCTCTTCGTGGATTCCTCCTCCCTTCCTTCTCTTAGCGCTGCATCTCCTCGCGAGCATGCATATGTGCTCAGTCACTCCAGTCGTGTTCCTGTGGACTGTAGCCCACAGGCTCCCCTGTCCATGAGATGCTCCAGGCAAGAACACTGGAGTGGGTTTCCATGCCCTCCTCCAGGGGATCTTGGTGACCCTGGGCTTGAACCCGTGTCTCTTACGTCTCCCACTTTGGTAGGTGGGTTCTCTACCACCAGCGCCACCTGGAAGCCCCCTGATCCCCTTGCTGCCCCTCTTTCTGGCAGGCCTGCCAGGTCTGGTCAAGGGCCCGGGTGGGCAGGGGCGGGTGACAGATGAGAGTAGTGTTTGGATTCCCGTCGCCTGGATGAAATACCAGCTCTGCTCTGCTCAGGACGAGGCAGGCCACGTGCCCTCCGAGTCTCTGTCCCCGGGCTGCCTCCTGGGTCCGCGCACAGCCCGAGAGAGACCAAATGGACATTCCCCGTGGGTGGCACGCCGGCCATTCTCTGTGCAATGGGGTCCTGCAAGCCTTCTCCGGGCACCGCCCTTCCTCCCTCTGCCATCCAGCCTGACTCCCTGGCACGGCAGGGTCTTCTCCGCCGGGCACCCTGAGTCCCAGCAGCAGCAGAGACTTGGCACCCTCAGGCGGCTCCAGCCCCTCCCAGCCGGTCCTCACTCTTTTGCGCAGGAGCCCCCATTGGCCTTAGCTCTCGTCAGCTTGCAGGGTTTACATGTCACCTGCCTGTTCTAATCTTGTCGCTCACTGTGGGTAGAATCCTTTTCGGTTGCCCACCGCCCACGGGCTCAAGTCCGCATTCCGCTGGCCCTTGCACACATCTACAGCCTCATTTCATGACTGCTGTCCCTGGGCGGTCTAGTGACAGCATAGCCCAGCAGAACTTCAGGCCTCTCCCACCTCTGGGTCTTTGAGTGCATCCCTTAGCCTGAAATATTCTCCGCCCTCAGTGGGCGCAGCCCAGTGGGGTGCCCTGCAGTACCCCACCCTCTCCCTGCCCGGGTGCTGAAGTCTGTGCTGCTCATCCCCACCATCGCTGCCTGGCGCATCCCATAAACACCGATGGGATGAGGGCCAAAGGGTCCTCTTCCCCACGGCCGCCTCCTCCGGGAGCACAGCCCCTCTCGGGCGGGCATCCAGCCCTTTGTACCTTCATTCGCTTAATTGAGTGAGCAGAGTATCCCAGGGACAGAGCTGGGCGCAGGTGACATACGATGAAAAACAGGTGAGGTCCCTGTCTGGGGGTGGGGGCTCTTAACTGAGAAACAAAATTGCAAATTGTATCAGGGCTCTGAAGGAAAGGGGGTGGACTGAGAGTAAGGGGGATATCCAGTTCAATAGGGTGGTCAGAGAAGGCGTCTTTGAGGAAAAGACATGGCCATTTAGACCTGGGGGATAAAAAGAAGTCAGCCAGGCCACTTTGGGGATGGCATGGGCACGACAGCCTGTGCAAAGGCCCTGAGGCAGGAAAGAGGTAAGACTCAGACCAGTGATGGAACAGGTTGGCAGGAGTCAGATCAGGGGCTCTTGTTTCCATAGCAAGGAGTTCAGGCTTTAAATGTCTGGTGAAGCCGCTCAAGGGTTTTAAGCAAGAGGGTGAGGTGATCACCGTTTAAGATGCTCTGGAGAGAAGGCTGTCACACTGTCCAGGGGACGATGGAAGCCGGGGATGGAGGCCCAAGAGCGAAGTTTGGGTAAGGCAGATGGACAGGTGCACCTGGGAGGTGTGGCCTCCAGGATTTAAGACTCCAAGTGCAGGGAGAATCCAGGCTGGCTTCCGGATTTGACCAGCAGTGGTGGTGGCGCCGGTCCCTGGGATGAAGATAGCAGGGTCGTGGCTGGGAGGTGGCAGACAGGTGTGGCCCGTCCTGCAGCGCCGGCCCCTGTGTGTGGGGTCGAGACCGTCCCAGGCACCCTGAGGCCCCAGCACCCACACATGCACAGACATCTGTTGTTCAGAATTCTTTCCACTATCTTCACTCAGGTCACATCTTCACTCTTAGCAGCCTGGGTTTGATTTTTTTTTTTTTTTCTACTCAAATTTTGCAAGGTCAACGAGTGAAAAATATGGTACTTTTTTAAAAATAGAAAATGTGTGGTTATAAATGACTGAGCACTTCTGGTACATCCTGGATAATGGGCTGAAGATGATTCAAAATGCTTTTCCTAAATGTTCTGAGAAACTTGGATTTTAATATTTTGGGCTTCTCTTGTGGCTCAGCTGGCAAAGAATCCGCCTGCAATGCGGGAGACCTGGGTTTGATCCCTGGGTTGGGAAGGTCCCTGGGAGAAGGGGACAGTTACCCACTCCAGTGTTCTGGCCTGGAGAATTCCATGGACTGTATAGTCCGTGGGGTCGCAAAGAGTCGGACACGACTGAGCAACTTTCACTTTAATGTGGGCCTTATTTATTTATACGTGCTGTGCGGCTTGGGGGATCTTATTTCCCTGACCGGGGATGGAACCTGGGCCCTGGCAGGGAAAGCCCAATGCTAACCACTGGGCCACCAGGGAATTCCATGAGAATTTTTTTTTTTCACTCTGAAAATATTTAAATTTTCACTTGTTAAAAAACATTTCTATATGAAGCTCATTGCCTATCCTAAGTATTTCATTTTCCTAGAGAGATATTTAAAAAATTCACAACCTAGAAAGAATACAAGTGGCAGGCAACATAGAGGATGACCCACAAACACACAACTCCGAGGTGTCATTAGACGCGTGCGACGGGCTGGGTACCAGCATCCTCTAGTTTCATCTGGGCTTTCCCGTCTCTGGGTCTGCTTCATTCTCTGTAAAACAAGGGTTTTGAACTAGACCAGGGTTCCTAGAATTCCAGATTCCGCAGGTCTGGAGGCAGATCGACATTGCTGCCGTATTACTAATTTTTCCAGGGGGTGAGGGTCGCACACAGTAGTGCCAATTGTTGTCAAGTGGGGAATTACTAGGCAACTACTATTAATGTTCGTGCTTCATGAAGGCTTAAGTGTGGCGGAGAAGCCACAGTGTGGAGGAGAAGCATGTCGGGTGAAGGATAGCTTCCTGACCCAGGTGGCACAGTGGTAAAGAGCCTGCCTGTTGATGCAGGAGATGAAAGAGATGGGGTTCGATGCCTGGGTTGGAAGATCCCCTGGAGGAGGAAATGGCAACCCATTCCGGTATTCTTGCCTGGAGAATCCCATGGACAGAAGAGTCTGGGGGGCTACAGTCCGTGGGGTCACAGAGAGTCAGACACGACCAAGTGGGCATAAAGGGAGGCTCAGTGCCCTGGAGGACAGAGGAGCCCTCCGTCACGCCCAGCACTGTGTGAGCAGACAGGCGCAGACAGGCGGTGGGGAGCCGGGCACGGCCATCGGATCCGACACGGTTCCCGTGTCACCTTAGATGGGGCAGATTTGGGGTCTCAGATCATGTCGACAAGAGCAAGGGGCTGGGAATTGGGAGACGTGGCTTTTCTGCTCACCGGGCATCTGTGGACCTGGGTCTCCTCACCCATGAAGCACCTTTGCTTTGAGAGGAAGTCATGCCCGTCTCCGGGCTGGAGAAGAAAGATCTCAAGGGAGCGATCTTAGAGTTATTGGACTTCGTCTTGGTTTGGGCAGTGGTAACTTAGAGTTACTGGTAACTTAGAGTTACTGGACTGCGTCTTGGTTTGGGTAGTGGGCCTGCAGTGTTCATCGTGTTATGAATGAACGAGTGAAGTCAGGAAGCCTCTTTTGCCAGAGATCCCCACCCTGGAGACTCCTGGGCCCCTGCCTGGCTGGGCAGGTAACCAAGACGACTGGTTACCTAGACACCTCCCCTCCCCCCACTCCTTCGTTACCAGGATGCCCTCGCCGACCAGCCTATTCTAGAAGCCCAGGGAGCAGGGAACACGTTTCCCCCACGTTCAGACTCTGAGTTGAAGGGGAAAATGTAAAGCGAGGCATATTTTCAGGTTTATTTGATGTTGACATTGAATACAAGTCGCCTCTGGGCCACTCCCGGGTGTGGAGCTGTATCTCCCGGAGCAATGGAGCCTCCTCTTCAGTCTCCGTCCCTCTGCCGGGCAGCTCATGAGTCTCCTCTCTGGAAGCTTCCACTTCCTCAAGCGGCTCAGTCGGAAAGCAGGTCTCACAGTTCAGCCGGCAGCCCCTCCTCTTCCTGTCTCCACGTGCCTGTGTGGTGGAAGCAGTCAAAGGCCCCGCACACAGGTGCCACCGGGCCGCCTGCTCTGCCCCGTGCTGGCCGTGGCCGGGACGGTTAACCCACCTCTCTGTGCCTCCCGCTCATCTGTGAGGCGGCTGGGCCCCCAAGGGCTCCCCTTGCCCCGACACAGGTCTGCCCTTTGCTCCCGGCAGGTCACCTCTCAGCCCTGGGAACGTCCTGCCTGATAAGCGTGTCGGTGTTCTGTCTGGGGGCCTTGGGCCTCCCTGGAGAGTCTGTGCTGATGGTGGGATTGGGGGGGGCCGCACAGAATCAGCTCCATCTTTGGGGGGACTGGACGACCCTTGTCAGTTATGTCAGTGTGACTGACCCCCCGATGAAACTGGACACCAAGGCTGGGGCCACGATGGCCAGGAGGAGCCGGCGGGGAGGAAGGGAGAAGCCAGGTGGCGGGGAGGAGGGAGGTGGGGGGAGGAAGGGAGGAGGGGGGTGGGGGGTGGGGAGGAGCTGGGTGGTGGAGCGGGGTGGGGAGCTCCCAGCCGGTCCCAGACCACCCCACTGGCTCACGCATCTCTCCCTGCGCTGACTTCCATCTGGATCCATCTGGATCCTTCTGCTCATGCACCGTGGGGACAGCAGCTCCGCTCACTTCTGCGTGCCCTTCCGGGGAGTCGGGGAGCCTGAGGTGCTGATGTTGGGGTGCTGAAACTGGCAACAGCCCCCCCACCCATGGCCTCTGAGTGTCAGGCCGCCCTCGGGCTCCAGGAGGCCTGTTTTCTCCTCTGCCCGTCATACGAGAGGCCCCCACCTGCCCTGAGGTTGGATTTGGCTCAGTTTACCCTCCACAGCAGGCTCTTTACTCCAGTCTTTTTGAAACTCACAGAGAAACAATCCTGGAAGAAGCAACCTCTAGGTTTCCTAGCGGAAGCGTTTACCACGGAATCATCTGGACTCTGACCAAGAGAGGAAGCTTTAAGTCCATCCGCTGGACAGGAACACTTCCTGTGGACACCGCCTGCTGTGTGCTCACCGGGGAAGTTCTGAGGAGCCTGCCTTCAGCGAGGTCCGAACACCCTGTGTCCCCTGGGGCTCTTTCCCCTGCTCGGCCGGAGTGGAAGCTTCCACTCACAGCCCTCCCTCGTGGGCCCTGGGGCTGCAGGAGGCCGTCACAGTTGCCCTTAAATTGACCGGGAATTTGAGAGATTTCTAGCAAGTGCACTCGGAGAGGGCAGTGAAGACTCACAGGGTCCCCGCCCGGGAGAGTGCAGCCTCAGGCCGACTCCTCCAGGCTACCTTTGGTGCCGGGCCGCCCTGTCCTGCCCCTTGATCAATGCCAACCCCCTGGCGCATATTCTGACTCTGCGTGTGCTGCTGGTGTGAGCACGTCGGGGGGTGTGTGTGTGAGGTGGGGAGAGGGGGTGCGGGCACGGGACGGCCCCGTCTGAGGACACAGCCGCTCCGGCAGCTGCACCAGTGCTGAAGGGCCGTCACACCGGTACCCTCCGCGGTGGGGCGCGGCCTGGGTGCGTCTCCAGAACGGTCACCAGACAGGCGGGGACGTCCCCAGGGTGGTCGCCGAGCCCCGCTCCAGGAGCAACTCCGGCACTGTTGTCGGTGGGGGTGGGGTGGGGTGGAGAGGAGTCACAGGGACGTTTGACTGACAAGGAAACGGAGGGGCCTGGGTCACAGCTCACCCGCGGGGGGCCTGAGGAGGGCGAGGCTGTCCCCATGACTCCAGGCAGCGGCTGATCCTGGGCGACTTTTCTGTAACCGCACCTGTGAGGACAGGGAGCCCCCGGGAAGATGAGGGGGGATCAGCTGGGACCCCAACTCCTCCTCAGCCATCCTCCTCTGCGCTCAAGGCTTTAACGGCCCTTCAAGAATCATTTTAAACCTCACGGTTAGGGCTCAGATAATTCCATTCCATTTCTATACACTGTTCTGACTCACATTTGCCTACTCGCTAAACGAGCGGTGGTCATTAAAAAAGTCATCTCTACTTTTTTTCCGTTAGAGAAGCAAAAAAAAAAAAAAAAAGAGCTTATGGAAGGCTCGGGGAAGACAGGGCTGTGGTGGACGGCAGGGTAGCCACCCAACCTGTGTTGAGCGAGGGCCTTCCAGCCCGCCCCTCATCGTCACCCGACAGCAATCGGCACCGGCTTGCCCAACACCATGGCTGAATTTAGCGTCATGATGAGCAGTAAAAGTCACAGGTTCTTTATTTAGTCCATATAATACACCATTTTTTAGAGTTTTTCTTCTTTGAAAATTAGATAAAAGAGCATATTAAATGGCAAGTGTATGAAGTTTGTCCTCATAAACAATGTCAAAACGAAAAGTTCTGAATTACAAAATGTTAAAAAATATGTAGGTACTTAACATTTCACTAAAGCATAAAGTTACAGATATTCTCTAAAGAAAAATAATTGTGCCACTTACCTATTTTTGCTGTTTCTATGAACTTTTTTTTATTCTGTACATAGGACATTTTGTACAAAATATGAAGTCTACATTTTTATTACTCATTACCATAAAACAAAGATACAATGTATGTACAATATTAAAAGGAAGCCATACTAAAGCCGCACTAAAAAGACACTCGGAATAGTGACATTTCTGATGTACAGATACGTTTTGGAAAGAGTGAAGATGCCAAACGCAGAACTTTATGAAGAAAAACAGTCACCAGTTTATTTTCAATGCAGTACTTTTGAAATCAATTTGGTACAGAATAAACAGTGTATCTATGTAATAATATGTAAGCTGAACAATTACACAGGGAATCTGAGTTCTAACTAGGAAAACTTTAAGAGGCCAAAATATTAAATAATACTCTCATCAAAGAAAATCATTTTCTCTCAAAACCTTTTTTTTTTTCTTTCCCTTTTTGGTGAATGTTTGTCTTCAATAAAGAGCAGAAGGAAAACCTAGACAAAAAGATGTTCCTAAATGCTGAGCTTTCCACGTCACCCAGACACCGAGGTTTTGGTTTTTTCCCTCGGGCAAGAGAGGCTTCCCAGAGACCTCTCGGGGACACGCCGAGAACATCCAAGTTGCGGGCATCTGAGCTCCGTCAGCTGAAGACGGAAGTTCAAACAATGGTTTATCGAGATACACAAGACGCTGCTTTATACAGTGAAAAGCACCCTTTTTCCCTCAAAAGGAGAAGGCATCTGAACTTTTTTTAAAATGATAAATTTCATAATGGCAAAGTGGAGGCAAAGTGTCAAGTTTCTCAGGAAGGTTTCTCCTCCCGCTTTCAGCTGGGGCGGCCTCCCAATTGACTACCTGCTCCGAACACAAGGGGTCCGCTCCCTCCAAGTGACAGGACCCAGGGAGATACACGCCGTCGGGGGTGGGGGGCAGGCGGTTTAAGTGAGACCCACAGGCAGGAGGCTCTGAGCTGCACAGGGAACCATGTCCGCTCCGCTCCTCACAGGGTCTGAGTGGGTCCCCCCAGACCTTGAGAGAGAGAGAGATCCTGACGGAAGCCTTTGAAGCATCAAGACATTTAACATCAAGTTATAGCATCTTACGCCAGAGACACAGGAAACTAGAATCACTGGTTGAGGGCAGCGGTATGCATCTCAAATAGCTTTCGAGCAGGATAAGTCAGTCAAAATACTGGCCACCAGGAGAGACATCAAGAACAGAGCCTTAAGTGTAAAGATTTTTCTCCGCGTGCTGGTCCATTGAAAACAAAGAGCTTAATACATGCAAGGAAGTCTGAAATATTTAGCAGCATTGAAGACCACTGAAGACTCAGACGCTGTATTTTCCTTTGAGGCATCGACTAAGGTGTCTTCTTTGCAATAGAGACTCCTTGGAGGCCGTCGCTGCTCAGCTGCTGCCGCCTCCGTGAAGCCCTGGGGACTGCACCATGGGAAGCGGGCAGGGGTTGCTTGCCCACGGCGCTGATTCTGTGACTTCTGCCCAAAGATGGCTGTGGCCTGCCTCAGGCCGAGAGCTGGCCTCACTCAAGATGATTCCCTTCTGACTTTCTACAAAGTGTGGAATTCTCAGAGAATTTTATCAATTGAAGAGTCTCATTCAAGGGTAACAAACGTGTTAAGTAGAGAAAAATCATCTGCAAAGTAAGACATTGAACGCACCACTTTAAAGTTCCAATTCCAGGCAAGAGAAAGCTATTTTTTTTTTTAAACAAATTTCTCCTATGAGCTCACTCCCGGGACCCTGGTGCTGGACCACAGACCTGGAAATATGGCTTTTGTGACACGCAGAAGCAGCAGGGCGTGGTGCGCACGGCACTGGTCAGAGTAAAGTGATACCTCGGGAAGACACAGCGGCGAGGACGGTCACGTCACTTTCCCAGCGAGCTGTGTTAAGATCAACAGCATGGAACCACCTCGAGGGGATTAAAAACAAAAACAGACCAAAAAAAAAAAAACCAAAAAACCACCCAGAAAGAAAAGAAACTGCTGGCATAACAATCTGAAGGGCTGTACAGTCTTAAAAAATAGGTGACGCTCTTTTACAGTGTTCCTTTGATTTGAAAACCATTGGTATTCTCATAGGACCCACCTATCCTAAATGATCGCAAATCCCATTTGGGGAGAACGTGAAGGTGACGACTGGGGTGCTTTCCTTAGCTCTGATTTTGGGGAACCGTCTTACATGGGACCGTGCGGGGACCCCGGGGGTGGGGGGGTGGCGCGCACGGCCTGGGCGGCCACCATTGTTTGAACTCCTAGTCTCGAGCCGAGGCAGAAGGACGTGATTGCCTACAGACGGGGTTGGAGAAAGCTTGGACTTGAGTGTGACTGACTGGTATGGCACACGGAGTGTGTCTTCGCTCCGGGCGGGCGCGGGGGCTAGCGCCCGTCCTGGGGCTCTGGCTCCTCTGCGCGGCCGTGGGCCTCCAGGGTGCTCTTGGCGTGCAGGTCCTGGGGAAGCTCGGACTTGCGGCGCGCCAGGGGCCGCTCCTTCTTCGGGTCCTTCTGTGCCTGCAATGGAAACGCACGGCGTTGGCGACAGACCGGGCGACCCGGAGGTGAGCTCGCTCTGCTCTGAGCTGGCACAGCCCACGCTCCGGGGCCCCCCTGAGGACTCCGGACGCCCAGAGGGCGGGGTGGCCCTCACCCCCGCAGTGACCGAGGGGGGACGCCTCGTCTATTAAGAGATAACCCAGGGACCGAGTGCGCGGTGTTGGCATCGCGGTCTTCTAAAAGGTGCAGTTTTGCCCAGGGTATTGGATACCTCTGTTTTGCAAATTCATCAGCTTTAGTACATCTCATAAATGGCAAAATCTTCCTAGTTCATAAAATGTCACCGAAACCATTTTATGGTTGTGTCCCTTACAGAGGCATTTCAGGAAGTCGAAATTTCCCTTGGAGGTAGATAAAAAGAAAGAATGAACAACACATTTAAACTGGACTCAAAGCCAGCAACAGGTCTAAAACTTCTATTAAATTTGAAAAAAGATACTTAAAATGAGAGGTATTAAGTAGGTCATGTAGGGGGAAAACCTTCTAGAACTTAGAAAAACTATACATTTAATTATCTACATAAAATTTCCTAACATTAAGGGTACGATATAAGACTCCCCTCTCCATTCCATTTTTTCCCTAAACTTAGGACATTTTGGTCTTACTAGGGGAAAAAAAAGAAGGAAAAAAATTAAATGAGCCCCTGTTTGCATGGGGATTTAGAGAATTGTGTCTGCAGAGAAAGGGTGGTCTGAAATACGGGGAGTTTAGATACCAACAGCATCCATTTCCACGAATAATAGTTAAATTATTCAATTTTGAAGTAGGGCCATTGCATCAATACCAGTATATCTGAAACAAAACAAGAAGCCATCAAAGTCACCGTATGTACCAAGAGGCAGCCGGTTTGTGAGGAACTTTGACAAGAACCACAACTTCCTTTTTAAGTGTCTCCAGCAAAAGGGAGATGGTACTTAAATAGAAGTACTCCGGTGGTGCTGAGCAAACAGCTACCAGAAAACACTTGTACTAAGTCAACCACTTGATAGCAAAAAGCACACATCTCTGACACTCCCCCGAGTGGCCAGCTTGCCAGCACCGCTGGTATGATATGCAAAGGATGCTTCTCTGTGCTTTAAAAAAAATATTCAGGGGCTTGCAGAAACCATATATGAAAAGTGCAGTTTTGCAGAGCTACTATTTCTTAACGGTTCTTTGCAAATTTATCTATGAAAACCATAGCAATGTCAAGGTTTGGAAAGAATTTTGTGTCACATCATTTTAGGATTGTTTCTAGAAATGTTATTTGGTTATTAAGGTTCATTTATGGCTAAAGGCAGGAATTCTGATTTTCTGTCCCGGAAACTGGTGTAAGATGGCTTCAGGACCGCCAGCACGTCGGGAGACTGGAGGCCCCAGTCCCCGAGGGGCTGCCCGTCATGGTCACGCCCCTTGTAAAAGTGCTCGCATCGGTGAAGCCTGTTTGCCTTCGACCCAGGAGAACCTCAGAGGGAAATTCCACCCTGAATTTTATGTCCGTCCCATGTTGAGTTGTAAATCAAGGCAAAGTGAAGCAAAACAAAAGCATTTCAGATACTTGAAATATTTAATAACTGCCGCCGACAGGCATTCCAAAGAGAAGAAACATTTTCATAGAAAAAGGCGATAGTAAAAACCTGGGAGCTGCAAACCAACAAATGCAAATTGAGAAGGCAAATGTGACCAGGGAAACTTCTGGAAGGAGAGAGAGAGAGTGAGGGACCTGCTGAGTCTTCCTATGTAACCATTTAAAACCAGGGTGTAAAGCAGAGAGCAGTTACACAAGCCACAAAGGTTAAAAAAAAAAAATCAGAAACATGGGCGGCAGGAGAGAGACGTCATGCAGACGGTCACCCTGGACGAGTGACCCTGGTGGAGGGGTGTGCTGGTAAGCATGGTGTTGATGGTGGGGTGGACAAGACAGATGGAAATGCTGCCCTGGACACCTCCGCGGAGATGGGAGCCGGAAAGATCCGGTCTCTGTCCACAGCGGGACAGCAGCTCTGAAAGGCCCAATCTATTCAGGAAGTGGGGAGGCAACATCAGGGTGGGCGCACGGTAAGAGTGCACGCTTTCACTACTTAATTTAGGACAGAACTCATCAAAGTCTCCTGAGGGACCAGATTCCTTTGTCTTCACCATCACAAGCTGGAATGACAGGGGGAAAAAAGGGAAAATACTTCATGTACACAGCATTGTCAGTTCTTTTCCTAAATATAGAAAAAGCCTTATAAATACACTTCTACGTACTGAGTGAGGAATACCTTCACTTCCCACCTTCCGTCTTTCTACACCTTCCTTAACTGCATGCTCGACACTGCTTTCCTCCCGACCGACTGTTAAAAATGAGAATTGCACAACATTTTAAATGTCTCTGATATATGAACGTCATTCACACGAACTTTACTAGCTCTCTTTGGAGGTTCTACATAGGGTTACACAGTTTTCTCAGAAGAAATACAAACCACAGTTCTGACGGGTAAATACGTAATTGAATTTCTCCGCAGAATCCCAACCCCGTACGCTGCACGACCAGTAGGGTCCCCTCCGCTGCAGAAGAGGCTCCTGCACTGCTGCCGTTTACCTCACGTGAGCTGTGAGCCCACATTCAAATTACTTCAAAGAAGTGTGGAGTTATTTTGGAAAAATAAACCCAGCTGAAAATAAACTGAAAGGGGCATCGAGAATGTTCAAATGACTAAATATAAAAACTGAAAAGCCTAGTTTTCAGCATAACCTCTTAAGTCTGTTTGGTCTCCGAATGATGAATATAGATTTCCCCTGCATCTCAGTTATCTTCTCTTTGCTTTAACGACAGTGTTTTTGAGGATTTCAGGAATATGACTCCAAATACTTTCAAACTGACAAGAGCCTGTCATATCAAATATTATAGCTAAGAGACTGCACTATAAATTTCTTCATCTAGGTAGGTTGCTATTTGGGGGGGGGGGGAGGAGTTCAACTGATCCATAGAAATCCATATTAAGTCTTGAAGTTGGGTGGTGTTAGTCTTCCAACATTATTCTTTATTCAGAGTTATCTTAGCTATTCTAGGTTCTTTGCATTTCTGTATCAGTTTTAGAATTAGCTGGTCAATGTCTTTAAAAAGAGAAGGGGGACTGTTGGGATTCTTGACTGGGCTGCATTAATTTGGGAGAGAACCGACACCTTAATAGCACAGTCTTCCAACCCAGGAATAAGATCCATAGACATTTAAAGGTAACGTGGGGCGGTGGGGAAGGGAGAGTTTTGTAGCAATGTCAATTACACAGAAAGCTCCGTCATATCATCTAATTTCAAGAGTTTCATGAAAATAAACTGGCAAACAAAGAGCTCTCCGAGAGACGCCCTGTCTACACCCGTGACTCAGGACTAGGGAGTGGATGAGCAGAGAGGCTGCTTCCTTGCCCACCATGCAGGGAGGCGGAGGAGACACGCCCCCCACACGCCCTCCAGGGGCCGCCGGAAGATCAGCCAGCTGGGAAGGAGCAGCCACTGCGGAAATACTGACTTTCAAAGGCAGTCTTTCTCAAGGCGAGAATGCTGTTTTGTGCTCTAAATCCCCTACAGAGTGGGTCCTGAGTCAGAAATATACCCAAAGGTCGCACGGTTATGTAATATGTTCATTATACTTTGGGAGTAGTCTATCCTCTTCCTGGGTTTAATTATCAAGTCAAATGACATCCCCCAAAGAAAACCCCTCCAGCCCTAAAATACTTAGCGTATCAGGACTGGCTTGTAAGCTGCTGGTTTCCCTTTCTGTGTTGTCGGGCCTGGGTGACCTAAAGACCACCGTGCGGGCAGACTGAAGACCACCCACGGGCAGGCTTGGCGGCAGGAGGGACGCTGACATTCACGTCCTCTGGCTGCCTGCAGTAATGATGCCAGCACTCATATTTCTAGCCCACCCGAGGCTGTAAAATCCAAACGGCGATCAAAGAAATGACTTCAAATTCCAAGTTAAAAAGAAAAATCAAAACTTAGTAGGAAAATTAACACCCCCATAAGACTGAGAAAAAAGATAAAGGTTTTCGTTTTTTTTCATTCAGGCTATTCATTGCTAAGAATATTGTGAGGAAATGATGGAATCCAAACTGGATTAAGTAAAAAATGCATCACTGATGTTTTTCCACTGTAGTTTCAGTGTTTGCATCCACCTGCCTTTATCTTAACCTGAGGTCAAGAGCTAGCCGGGCAGGAGGGGGCATGGGTGGGTCCGGCAGCCCCGTGAAAAGGGGGTCTGGGCCCCTGCTGCCCGGTTGGAAGACAGTGCCGGCCACACAGGTAATTGCAGACTGTCTAGCAGTCACGCTGAAAAGGTGAAATGCAACAAATGAAAATTATTTGCATCACATTTATTATTAAAGCCAGTATGTCCAAAACAGTAGCATTTCAACACCTTGTCAGTAACAGAGAGCTATGTATGAGGGCTTCCTAGGTTCTCTTCTGTGTACTACGCCTGGGAGTCCCCTGGGTGTGTTGTTGGCCACAGACGGCCACGGGTCATGCGCGCCTCTTGGCTGCTGTGTGGGGCCGTGCGGTCTGGATGGCCCTGAGAGTGTGCCCGTAGTGACGTCCGATCCTGTCTAGTCAGGAGGGGGACACAATTTACTTGAATGAAAAACAAGAGTTTAAAAGAAAAAAAAAAGAACCCTGAGCTCAGGCTGACCATCTCATCTCAAAACCATTTGCATTCAGAGTGCGGCTTAATTTTAGCCTAACTTGTTTTTACATTTCAGGATTGTAGCGCTGGGATTCTTTAGGAATTCTTACGCAGCTCAAAGGGGATTCCAGTTTCAGAGTCAGAAAGGGCCATGTACCCAGATTTGGGGACTTATCAGCTGCCTGGGCTGAGAGCGGGAGGCACCGTCAGAGACATGTGGCAGCTGAGGCGCTCCTCACAGGCAGGGGCTCCACCCGCTACCCTCTGCAAAGCCTAAATCGTGTCTGCTCTCGATTCAGCGACAGGAGCCTTTCTATGGACCAGAGGTGATCTGAATACGCATCTCTGTGAAGTGGAAAGAAGACCACCTGAGTGTGAGTACTGCCTGAGGGACCCAAGAGAGCTCGTAGTGAGCAGGACCCTGCTGTTGACAGGACGAGAGCTCTGCCCTGCGTCCTGGGGCCCCGGGGGGCTGGCAGGAGCTCTGCGGAGAAGTTAAAGGGGCCGGCCCTGGGCCAG
Source organism: Cervus canadensis (assembly GCF_019320065.1). Classification (NCBI taxonomy): domain Eukaryota; kingdom Metazoa; phylum Chordata; class Mammalia; order Artiodactyla; family Cervidae; genus Cervus; species Cervus canadensis. Next base: position 4,740,777 of record NC_057402.1, on the reverse strand, counting down.
AGCAGGAGCCAGAGGTGGGCAGAGGGCGCACACGGGGCAGACATGACCGCAAACCTTCTGAGCTCTTGCTCTAGCTATGAGCTGACTTGCAGTTAAGAGCTGGGATCATTACTCTTAAGAGTAAACGTAGAAAATACATTTCAGGCACGTATTAACCCTTAAAAACTGTTTCTACTAACTTGACCTAAGATGGACGGATGGGATGTTTCCCGTAAGATGACCAACGTGTAAGTTTCCACGCTATCTTACACGGGAGGCGCCGCGGTCCGCCACGTGGCTAAAATCGCACACACGTATTATGAGCAAGTCTCTAAGGGGCGCGGCCAGCTGAGCTCTGCGCGCTTTTACCTGGCGAGCCTCTTCGTTCACTGTCTTTCTCAGCATCTGCACATCTTCAAATAAAGGCCCATCTGTCTCCATTGCCACCGGGACGCTGATGGTGCTCGCTTGACTATACACTGCATACTGCAATGCAAAGCGCGGAGTCACTCTCGGCCAGCGCTCGGGGTGGGGTGGCTCCAGGGCTCCGCCGCCCTCCCCGGGGCCCTCCTGAAGGAAGCCTCTGTGCGGGATGAGCCTGAGCCTGGCCTACACCTGCCCACCTGCGGGCGGGGACAGCAGCGCAGCCGCCTTGGTTCCAGACTCTCCCAGCCCTGGGCCACAGGACACCTGCCCTGAAGCCTTGGCCTTGATGCCCTGGGCCTGCTCACGGGGACCGCTTCCCATGGAAACCTGCGCCTCCAGCCCCCCACCTCTGCACCCGGCCTTCGGGCCTCATCATGCCTTCCCCACGTCCACGTCACCCTCACTCAGGTCCCCGTTTGCTCCACATTCTCCAGACTCGCCCCAACCCCAGCACAGATCACACCCGCCCTTTGACGCACACACTCTGTTCTCCTCCTGGACGACGCAGTCTCAAGCGGTTCCGCAGCTCACACCTCACCCTGCCGGCCTGGGCGGCCCTGCGGGGGTCCCAGTGCACCCACAAGCCAGTGGGGTCCCGTCGGGGCACCCGGGGATGCTGCTCTCCCCGGGCTCCAGGCCAAGTCAGGCTCTGGTGTGAAGTGAAGTGAAGTCCGCTCAGTTGTGTCCAACTCTTTGCGAGACCGTGGACTGCAGCCTGCCAGGCTCCTCCATCCATGAGATTCTCCAGGCAAGAGTACTAGAGTGGGTTGCCATTTCCTTCTCCAGGGGATCTTCCTGAACCAGGGATCGAACCCGGATCTCCCACACTGCGGGCAGACGCTTTAACCTCTGAGCCACCAGGGAAGCCCTGGTGTGAGCAGGATGGTTTCTGACTTTGCTTCTGAGAGTGTGACTGGTGGGTGGTGGTGGTGAGCGTGCCTCACAGGTGGCGGAAAGGCCTGACTGTCCTTAGCACCCAGCGTCCACTCGTGTGTCTGCTGCAAGCTGGGTGCTACTCCGAGTACAAGCTATAATGTGAGTGCTAGAAGCCTCTCGACTGAAGGATTTCCGAGGTCCTTATGCTAACCCACCGAGGCTCCGGGCCGGTGGGGGGGTGGTTGATTCACACTCCCCGCCCCGCAACGTGCCCTCCTATCTGGGTGGAAGGCTCTCCAGCCCACAACAAGCCCCTCCGCCTGGGCTGGGGGCCTGGACCCCTGGCCACCTGCCTCCCTCCCACCGGGCAAGCACCCGAGAGAACCGCTCAGCTCTTGGGGGCCCTTCTCCTCCGGACCCCTCAGGCCTGGGCCTTGCCTCTCTGACAGGACAGTGGGCACCAGGCTGTGGGTGACCTTGTGCCCATGTGCTGACCACCATCGGCCCGGAAGCCGCCCACCCCCTCCCGGGCCTGGGGCGCCGGCCAGCCCGGCTCCTCTCTCCTCTGCCGCGGCTTGGAAGACAGAACTGTCCCTCCTCATGCCCCCCGAGGGTCTCGCAGATTCCCGCCCTCAGCCTCCTTGCTGTCCTGGGAAAACAGGCTGCCCCCTCGAGGAAGCCACCTCCTCGGGTCCGATTCCCCCACTGTGACAGGCGCCCAGGCCCCTCGGCGCCCCCACCTGCCCTGGCCAGCAGCGACGCGTCCACATGTGTCCACAGGCGCCCCGGAGCACCCCAACGAGCTTTCTGAACACCGGAGGGGATCAAACCCACGGACCCTGCTGCCTCTCCAGCTTCGGCCCTGACTCAGACCACGCCCAGCCCCTCCCCGACGACGACACCCATCCACGAGCAGCTCGGCCTCCCAAGCGGTCCCATCCTGTCCTGACCCCCGGCTGCCGAAGCACCCCCAGCTTAGCTGAGAAGCGTTGGCCCCACCTGCAGGCGGCCCAGCGCTCCTGGGGGGCTGAAGTCCTGGTGGTGTGGGGACACCCGGCTGTGGCCACCCTATCCCCAGCCTTCCTCTACGTGTCCCTCTAAAGGCGCTACCAGACCCTCCCCAGCATCACCCCGTGTGTGTGTCACCTGCCTGTCTGGGTCCTCTCTGCTCCCACCTGGCTCCCCTCCTTGACACTGGGCCCCGTCTCAGGCCCATCTGTGTATCCTGGGACACGCAGTTGGCACCATTGGCTGAGAGAGGAGGGGGCCTCATGCGACTTGCCCTGCAGGACTCAGGCTGGGCGGGGCAGATAGGGAGGTGGTGCGTGGGGTTCAAAGCAGTATTTCAGCTTTCGGCCACGCCAGGAGAAAATCGGTGCTCCATGCAGAACCCACCGACGAGCGGCTGTGTGAAGGCAGCGCGGGGCTCGGGGCAAAGAGAAGTTCACACGAGGATGCTAGGCAATGTCTGCAGGAAGTCGGGGTCACTAGCAGGCTCGGGGCGGCGAGGGGGGTGGGCACGGGGGTCTCACCAGGAATAAAAACCTTCCCCCGCCCGCCGAGGCTGACGCTCTCAACAGGTGGGAGAGGGAACGCACATCCCCAGAGAGGCTCGTCTCCCACAGGAGAGGCAGGCAGCCAGGTCCTGCGCCCCGGGCCTGCCACGCATCGTCCTCTCGCTGCTGACGGACAGAACACAGAGCCACGGCCGCGTCTGAAAATCACAGAGGTGCGCCTGGTCTGCATGTCACGTGCTCCCCGCAGAAGGGAGGCGAGCGTTAAACCGATGTATGGCTTCTTTTGGTGGATTAGGAAAAACACCGTCACGTTAGAAACCTTCCGTATTTCACAACTTTACAAAACTGAATTACGTCTGATGTTAAAAACACCCTAATGCAAGCTGCCACAACTGCTAAGACAAACAACCCGAATCCCGAAGGACCACAGCTTTCCGAACCCAGCGGCCTACACGGGGACCTGCTGTCACATCTCAGGGCGGATGGGGCCTGGCTCCGGCAAACCCCAGGCTCAGCACCAGGCAGACTGCTAGAGTCCCCACCGTGAACAGGGGGAGGGCTGGGGACCACCTTAAATGAGGAAGTTGCTGAACCACTTCTCAGTCGGCAGGTTCCAGCTGCAGCGTGAGCCTGCAACCACCCAACTACCTACTTTCATTACAGAAATAGAAAGCAAACTGTATTATCCACAAAATTATTTACTGTTTTTGGTTGTTATAAATGGCAAGCAGTGATTCAGTTCAGTTCAGTCGCTCAGTCATGTCCGACTCTTTGCGACCCCATAAACCGCAGCACGTCAGGCCTCCCTGTCCATCACAAACTCCCAGAGTACACCCAAACTCATGTCCATTGAGTCGGTGATGCCATCCAACCATCTCATCCTCTTTCGTCCCTTTCTCCTCCTGCCCTCAATTTTTCCCAGCATGCTTAGAATTTAGAAAACATTTTCTCTCTCTTGAGAATGAACAGCGAGCACCAAGGCCCTGATTTCCAGCCCTGAGATCCTAGCCCATGAAGTATTTTCCGTTTCAGACAGTGAGCGGTGGACTGCAGTGTTGGGAGGGGCCGGGCCAGGGTGGAGGGTCTCACACACAGATGAGGGATGGGGCGGTGCTCGGCCCCAGGCTCCGCAGCACAAACGAGGTGCACCCGGGCAGAGCCCACCCCACGGACGCTGCTAACACAGACGCCGTGACACAGAGCGGCCAGAGGAGGGAAAATGCGATGGATGAACATTCAAGAAAGGTTCAGAGACAGGGGAATGAGGATGATATATATATATATATATATATATGTTAGCAGGATCTCCCATGGGGTTTATTCCTATTTTCCAGGTAAAACAAATAAAATCAGACCCTCTGATCTGTACACATTTCACTTGTTTTTCAAGGGTGTGTGTGACGGGGGCCCTGATGACCTTGACTGGTCCCGAGGCCCCATGTGACCTCAGCACGGGTCCGTCAGAACAGAGCGAGGCAGCCGGGCACCCCGTCAGGCTCGGCCCGTCCACCCACATGCCCCAGACACATGGCTTTACAACAGACGTCAGCCAGTATTTTAACCTGATGTTCAGCATAGATTCTGTTCTTAAAAGCATACACCCATAGCCATCTGCCTCAACCAACTACTGCACAGTTTCACAGTAATCTTAAAACAGCACTTCTGCATAAGCGCGTGGAATATAGACAGCTAGGGAATACAAATCAGCATGTTGATACAAAGGTGAAGGACATACTTTCAACTTTGAATGATGTGTCACTTTTTATTAAAACGCCACGGAGATTGAGAACCCACAGAACACCTGAGGTCACGATGACTTGTGCACGCTTCTCACCAAAGGCAATGAACAGGCTGCGTGTCATCTGGTTCACCTTATAGAACCTTTCAGGACTTTACGGGGTAGCTGGAGCAGTTATCCTCAGAAAACAAACATCTTTTCTTTTCTGGGGAGCTGAGCACAGCCCTGAGAATTCTCAGGGCGGCAGAGACTCAACAGAAAGGCTCTTCAGGGATGGTCAGATGGACACTCAGCCCCAGGAAGAACGCCTGCCGGGACCGTGCTCCAGTCCCCTGACCAGAGGACATGACCCCAGCTCCGGCCCCCAACCCTGGCCGTCTGCGGGGTGGTGTCAGCTGGCTCACCTCCATGGCGACACTACTTCAGAGCCGGCGGCCCCAGAAGACATGCCCGCCAGGCCCGCCGGCCAGGGTGCGCCGGGACGGGAGAAAAGGATTAGTTGCTAAAATGACAGAAGTCAGTCAACTGTTAATGAGAAAGGCTCAAGCCTGCAGAAACCTCATTTTCAGAAACAGGTCACCGACTTCATACTTCACCTATTTCAAATCCCGTTTTTATTTTTTTTTTCCCTGTAGAATTAATTTGATATTAAAAAGAAACTGTTTCAACTACAGCATCTATGATATTTGAGAGAGAAAAGCATACTGTAATCTGGGCCCAGAACAGAGGTTGTATCCTGGCTTTCTTTTTACCACAGTATATTTGAAAGGTTTGTATCTTATTTAAAAAGCATAATAATAATAATAATAATAATAAAAACGCCAATCCTGTGGTAAAAACATTCCGGGACAAAATAAGTACTTATACGAAAGTTGGAAAGTATTTTTATTGCGGACAGTTTCATACACAATGTTAGTGAAGTGGGTCTGTCTCCCCTCCCACGGTGAAGCCACACTCCTGTCTCACAAAAACACTCAAGTCACACCCTAGACGTTTTCATGTCACTCTCTTTTTTAGTACCTGGGGGTTTGCTTTGGCTAGGTTTTCTATTTTAACCCACGCTTCTTCTCGTTCTTTCATTTTTAGCTTCTCTCTGAAAAATAGTAAAATGTCGTTGGCGTTAGAGAAACGAATCAAATTCAAGAAAGCGTTGGGGCGGGGGGGCAGGGCACGGCTGGAACACGACACCTCATTTCCCCTTTGTCCCTGTCTGGTCTTATTTCACGTAGGTCACGGCGGTGACCACCAGGTACGCAATGGGGAAAAACAAAAACCAGAACAAAAACTGGGCTTAGAGGAAAAAGAGCTAAAATTACAAACACACCAAAATGTAACACGTCTAAGGATCTCGGCTCTTAGGAAGGTCTGCACCAGCACCTCCACGCCTGCTTCCTTCCCTGGCTTTGGTGCATTGTCACAGGATGCTCACGGCTTCGATGAGAAGCTTACATGCCTGTGAAGGGTGAGACCGCGCCCCAGCGTGGAGGAGCCAGGTGAGGACGTCCTTACAGGGACACAGCACGCAGGTCCGCACCCACGAGGCGCAGCACCTTCAGGAAATTGCTCATCACAGGACTGACTCTTTTTTTCTTAAAAATCTAGAAAACGTGTAGCCCGATGGGTCAGGTCCCTTTCAGGGATGCGATGTCCCATGAACGAGGATGTGCCATCAGACAAGCCCCGGAGGTCATGCACTTCAGCCCTGGACACTACGTCCACCTGAGGCAGGAGGGGGGCCAGGTAGCCTGCAGATGTGAGGACACCACAGCCGGCTCCCTGCACCCTCCTCCTGCTGTTCCCGTCTCAGAGTCACCGTCTCAGACTCATTTATGTTCTGCTGTCTTTCTCTGTCCGCACGGCCCAGAGCAGAAACTCCGTAAGGGCAAGGGGTTTTGTTTATTCACAGCAGGGCCTGGCATACAGGTAAACACACGCTGAGGGATGCACACGGCACTTGTGATTCTGATACCGGAGGGAGCACGCTGTCACCAGCACAGCCCAGGGAGGGAGTCAGAGTGTGTCCCTGGACAGGTGTGGGCTGACATCCTCAGGGCACGGGACCAGGGCCCTGGTCTTGTGAGGGACTCAGGCACCAGACTCTAGAGAGAATGCCCGAACTTATGGAGATCAACAATCAGAACAATGAAGTCACGCTGGGTGAAGGTCTGGCTCTCTTACACAAAACTTACAGGACAGAGTCTAAATTCCTGCCTGATGACCATGAGAAAATACTACACATTCCTGTCTTTAAGTGTCCCCTGAGAAATACAAAGTTGACTGAACTGGTAGAATAAGGGAGAGAATAGCTAAGGTCTCTTTTTTGGGGGTGGGGGTGGGCTGTGAGGCTTTTGGGATCTTACTTCCCCAACCAGGGACTGAACCTGGGCTCTCGGGAATGAAAGCGTTGAGTCCTAACCACCAGGAAGGTGCCAGAGGACAGCTAGCTTAGAAAATATGTTTTCATCACAAAGATTTAATTTGCTTTCCAGTACAAAAGCGCAGATTTTGCTTTGAAGTGAAGAATAACTTTTTAGGACAAACTAACGGGAGAGGTTTATTCAGGATTAAGGGGAAAAAAATCCTTGAAAGAACAACTTTTGAAAAGAGCGACTCACTTCAGTTTCTCTGCCTTAAACTGCTGGGTGCAGTCATCAAACAGCTTTTGGTTCATCTCCATGAAGAGTTTCAGCGCGTTGTATATCAAGCCGTGTATTGTCCTGTAAGGAAAGCTTAGTGGTGAAACTCAGGATGCTTCATCTTTTTGGATCCCTCTCCCTGCCCTCCCCCACCACAGACTGCTTCCTCTCCTAGCCTGTCAGCGTATTTCAATGGTCCCACAAGCCTCCGAAGCTCTAGAGTTAAAAGCCTGTGACGTTTTGACTCCTTGCTGGTTTTCTCAGAGGCAGCCCTGCTCCACACGCCTCTCATTGCAGCGCCTGGGCCTTCCGGCTCACCGCCCTGGCTAACGGCAGCCCAAAGTTGCCTTACTGGGAAGCCGAATAAAAAAATGCTGAACCTTGAACAGGTGCAGTTAAGGCAAGCTTAATCATACAGAGAATAATGGAAACGTTTTACTTCCTGTAGACGTCGGCTTCCTTTCAGTCTTACTGAGGACAAAAAACTAATGCTGACACTGCCAAAGCACAGCTTAGGAGAGTGTTAAATGAAACTACGACCGGTCAGCTTAATCCCGCTCAGCTCTCAGACGCTGACACCTATGAGAGGGAGGGCCCCACTGTCCCCCTCCTGGCAGAGCCTCGGGAGGACTCTGGTCTCACCTGTCATCAGCTGCAGCCACGTGAGGGACCCCCCCAGTGATTCGGGCAGAGGACTGCCCCTTGGAGCCTGGTCAACCCACAGAATTGGGAGCAACAACCAAAAACTCGACTCTCAAGTCTTAAGTAGTATTTAATTCACTATAATGAAACCAGATCCTGTTTAAGTGAAAGTGAAGTCGCTCAGTCGTGTCTGACTCTTTGCGACCCCATGGACTGTAGCCTGCCAGGCTCCTCTGTCCATGGGATTTTCCAGGCAAGAATACTGGAGTGGGGTGCCATGTCCTTCTCCAGGGGATCTTCCCAACCCAGGGATCAAACCCAGGTCTCCCGCATTGTAGGCAGACGCTTTAGCGTCTGAGCTACTAGGGAAGCCCTAGATCCTGTTTAGAAAACATCTAACAGGACGTGTCTTTCTTTGCAGGGGGCAGGGACCTAAGCCACCACTGCCGGCCTTTGCCGCGCTCTGAACCACACCCAGGAGCTGGGGCTCAGCTAGAGGGCTTGGTTAGCACCCGCTGAGCTCAACAGAAGATGAACGTCACGCGGGAGAGGTTGTTGACAGCGACATGTGAACACTGACCGCTAGGCTGCTATTTCCACCGTCACGGCTGCTGTCTGTCCGACTCTGGCCGTCGGTACCACTGCCGGAACTGCAGCCGAGGGGCTGCTGCAAAAGTGTGCTGCGCGCAGAGAGGTGCCGGAGCCTTACACTGACGCACACGCTCTGCACCCTGACCAACCCCCGCAGCACGGCGACGCGCTTCACGTGGACTGACACTATCCTGATCGATCGGTCACCACAAAACAGTGGGTGCTGACATTTTCTCTCTCTTTTTTTTCTGGTTGAGCCAAGTGGCTTGTGGGACTTATAGTTCCTGGACTTGGGATCAAACCTGGGCCCTTGGCAGTGAAAGTGAGGCGCCCTAATCGCTGGACCGCCAGGGAAGTCCCAGTGCCAACATCTTCTCTACTTTTCAGGTGAGGACGGTGTGGCCGAGAGAGAGCCGGTGGGCAGCAGAGCAAGTCTGTGAGCCCGGACAGCAGGAGGGGTGAGGGCAGAGCCCGCAGACAGAGCGGCCCACCAGCTCCCAGCTGCAGGCTGGGCTGCGTCCCACCCCGCCGTCCCCCCACAAACAAGAGGGCAGGACTGGGTATCAGAGCTCTGTCCCTCCTGCTTTAAACTTTGGTTCACTGATTGTAACAGAGAAAGGGCAGAAGATGGAGAAAGCGGAACCCTGACTCCTTGTTTACAAGAACAACGAGGGTGCCAGGGCAGCCCAGAGGACAGCGGGGCTGGAGGTCTCAGCAGACGACCGCTGAGCGGGTCTGTCTGCTCACCCGTGTGAAGTGGGAGGGCGGAGCAGGGCAGGGGCAGCCAGGTGCCGGAGACTCCGAGGCGGTGTGTGGGCTACGCGCCCCCTTCTCTCTGGCTGCTTGGGCAGTGGGCACAGGGAGGCTCACTAGGGTGAGTGTCAGCAGGGCTCCGGGGGCCCCCACGGGAGGGGTGGCCTCTGTGCTCCAGAGGGGACTGAGCCCCGAGGCTGTGACGACCTTTAACTCCTCTGGAGGGAACCTAAGAGGAGGCCTGGAAGATGCACCTCCTGGCCCTGCCCGGGGACAAGATACGGGTGGGGAGAGGCACTGCGCCCTCCGACGTGGGCCTGACTTGGGCACAGGAGGCCAACGGAAGGGTGAGATACAGCCCACACTTCTGCTGGGTCACAGCCCACGGAGAAATCGGCATCTGATTTTTTTAACTGATACTGAGACTCGGATTCAATAGTAATCGGCTTCAAGTATCAGGAAAATACTGTATGCAAAATTTAAAAATGGCCAGCGTAGGACTTCCTTGGTGGTCCTGTGGTTAAGAATCTGCCGGCCGATGTAGGCAGGCGGGGCACGTGCGATCCCTGGTCTGGGAAGACCCGACATGCGTTGGAGCAACCACGCCAGTGCGTCACGACTCCTGAGCCCGCGCGCCTAGAGCCCCTGCTCCGCAACAGGAGAAGCCACTGCAGTGAGGAGCCGGCGCACCACACCTAGAGAGGAGCCCCCGCTCGCCCCAACTAGAGAAGAACCTGCACATAGCAACAAAGACCCAGTGCGGTCAAAAAAAAAAAGCTACTTGAATTAAACAAACAAACGAACAGACAGGTTAGTTAGAAAGGGGTAAAAGAAAGGCGGGCAGCGGGCGCTCACTTGTTCCAGTGGGTCTTGGAGTTGCGGTATAAGGATGGGAACATGATGGGTAGGATCTTGGCCGCGTTGTCGCTGATCAGGCTCATGATGTACTCGTTGTTCCAGTAATACAGTGCCCGCTCCGCCACCTGCAAGGCAGAAGGGCGCGCCGGGTCAGCACACAGGTGGCAGAAGGGCGCGCTCGCCGGTCAGCACACAGGTGGCAGAAGGGTGCTCACCGGTCAGCACACAGGTGGCAGAACGAACTCGACTGGACGGCAAGGGAGGGTGGGATCACTGCTGCAAACCAGAGTGCTCTAGACTGGAACCCTGAGGCGCCTTCAGCAAAGAGGCGGCTGATTCCACGTCCCTCAAGATCGCCGTCACTTATTTTTCCATGAGTTCGACCAACACTTCTGCTAGACACAGGCCAGATGCTGAGGCCATAAGTCACATGAGCTCGCCCTCCTTAACCATCAGCCGCTCAGCACCCTCTATGGGCGTCCCCACCCGGGGAGGGCGTCCCCACCTGGGGAGGCACCGTCTGGCCCTGAGGATTCCGCGGGGAGGCCTGCAGGCAGAAGCCCTTGCCAGCAGGGAGCTTGCGCTCTGTGGGGTGAACGCATGACGGCGAGTGGTCTGACATGTTAGTGCTACATCGCGTGGTGAACGGCAGCAGGGGAGGCAGGGAGAGCCGGTGTGTGTGTAGAAATGTGGCTTCTGCTCAAAGCCGGTGGTGGCGGGCCCGTCCCTGCCAAGGGCCAGCGGGAGGGGGCGTGAGACGGCCGCGGGGTGGCCGGCTGAGGACAGCAGGGCGGGGGACGCGGGCGGAGCAGAGGCCACCGTGGGGCCAGCTCTGAACCCGCCGGCAGGACTGAGCCGCCACCTCACCCTCTCTGGCCGGATCGCGATTCCCTGGAGACTGTGAGGTTCTGCTCCTTTGGTGCCTACATTTCTACCTTGTTCACAAAGACGTCACCGTAAATACTGTCTTGATACAAAACGATGGGGTGGCCAGTGTGTTAAAAGGAGGCAGACAGGCTGGAAGAGCCACCGGGATGACCTCTGACGGGGGCTGGGAGGGTGTGAGGGCGAATTGGGAAAGGCATGGTGTGGCTGCGGCCCCCATGCAGGGACGTGGAAGGGATGGAAATCAGAACCACCACTGTTTTCTAAAACTCAAGTGTCAGAAATGGAGCGCTTATGAAGGGAGGGAGTGGAAGCCCAACAGTTGCACGTCCTCTGTAAATACTGAGCACTCAGCTGTGGACAGTAAGCTTGTGTGTGTCTGGGCGCCCGGGGAACACAGAGACGGAGGTGGCTTATAGAGAAGCTGCCCTTAATCACTCTTACTGAGAAGCGTGTCTTTAGTGGCAGGGCAGGGATGAGGCACTGGAGGCTTATTTTATAGAGCTGAAGCCTCAACGTGTTTCAGCGGAAGCGAAAGCCTGATTGTCACCTTCAGATTACCTGAAGGGCAAAAACATGACCAGCGACGCCCGGCGACCCACCGGCTCCTGATGGGACAGACTCAAGGCTGCTCTCTGAGGCGCCCTACCTGGAAGTGGGGGCTGGAGACGCACTTGGCCAGCTGCCGGAAAAGAGGCTCCATGATCTTCACGAACTCTGACGGCTCTATGACGTCCAGAATCTCTTCCAATTCGTTCAGGAACATGACTTCTTTTGGACTGTGGGTCTTTGGCCAGTACTTGAGAAGTGCCATTACCACCTGCAGAAGAGACAACATACAGGGGTCATGGGGTCACGGCCTGCTCCCCTGTTCAGGAGGCCCCTCTGAGCAGCCACAGATGAGGTGGTGCTTTCTTCCCTATGAGAAGGAACAGTGATTCAGCGGTTGAGAACGTGGGCTTTTATAGTTAGGGTTCAAAGTGTCAGTGGCTCAGCTGTATCGGACTCTTTGCAGCCCCGTGGCCTGGTGCCGCCGGGCTCCTCTGTCCTCGCGATTCTCCAGGCAAGAACACTGGAGTGGGTGGTTGCCGTGCCCTTCTCCAGGGGTCTTCCTGACCCAGGGATTGAACCCGGGTCTCCTGCATGGCAGGTAGATTCTTTACAATCTGAGCCATGAGCTAGATCTAATCTTACACACTTTAGAATCACAGTTTTAATTTACATGACCCACTCTGTTTAACCACCATGTTAGTAAGAGTCAGATCTTAAAAAAAAAAAAAAAAAAAGACAAAAAGACAGGCAGGCAGGTGAGTTTAGAGAAAATGAGACCAGTGGAGAAACGCAGAGCGTGTGAATTCGTGTAAGTGTCTTCGGGTGGAGACACACGTACATAGGCACAATCCATTTCTCTCTCAAATTGACTGTTCATATATATTTACAGATATACATACATGGGGCTTCCCAGGTGGCTTAAGTGGTAAAGAATCCACCTGCAATGCAGGAGATGTGGATCTGATCCCTGGGTCGAGAATATCTGTTGACGGAGGAAATGGCAACCCACTCCAGTATTCTTGCCTGAAAAATCCCATGGACAGAGGGGCCTGGCGGGCTACAGTCCATGGGGACGCAGAGAGTCAGACACAACTTAGCGACCGCACACACATACACACACATAGCTGTGTACACAGTTTTCAATGGTGTTAAAACACATCCAAAAGAGAGACGTGAAGTACTGTGAAGTACTGATGCTGCTGGCAAGCCCTCTGTGTGGCCACGGGCTGGTGCCAGCCCCTCGGTGCCCCGGAGCCCTCCTTAAACACCAGGGGGAACAACGATCCTCGCCTTGGGGCCGCTGACAGGACTTTATTACTAAGCCCACACAGGCGCCGGTGGTGCGCTGGCCGCAGCGAGGGGCTCAGCCTGGCCCGGGCCAGGACCCCAGTGCAGGTCTGTGCGGCCGTTCCCTGGGAGGCACGCCCAGTGGGGTGGCAGCGGCCTGGCTGGGGAGTGTTGGCCACTAGGTTCCTTGCCCATGACACAGGCAAAGTTCCTGCCGGCAGCCTTTCTTTACCGTGTTCCTGCATTTTCCAAACTTCCTACCAACAGAGGCCGTTCACCCAAAATATCTGATTTGTGATGTAGACTAGCAGTATGCCTAAGAGTGGAGCTACCTTAACGATCCAAAACATTATGCACGTGTCTGTAACGCGCAGATACCTACTTGAACGTGTAACTGAACGACTGCGACCTGTCACCTAAGGCAGCCATCTACCCTCGTCACGGCCGTTTCTGGCTGCCAGCGCCAGGACTGCGGTGACAACCACCGCTCGCGGCCTGGCTTCCGTTCACTGCTCATCCTTGGCTCCGCATATCACGCCAGCTCTGCTCCTGGCCTGGGCGCCATCACCGCAGGTAGAACAAGGGGCTTCCGAACAACATCCGCTGAGGGCAACTCTGCCTTGATGCTTCTGACCTTCAGGCCCCTGGATAATCTTCTCTGTTCTTACACTTTACAAAACTCCAAATTTACTCAAAAGGTGCCCCCAGTTTTGAAGTCTGGTATAAAAATTTAGGACACAACTGTCTTTAAGAGGGATCATTTTAAAAAATGCATCATTTGATGATTTTCCCACTTTTTTGCTCAAAATCATGTTAGTAGACATTTGACCCCCACTCTACTCTGTGTATTGGAATCATTTTTAAAATTCAACAGGTACCAATCACTTCACAAACCTACCACTCCTTGTCATTTGACAAAATAGAATTTTACTAGGAGAAATATGCTGATCTGTGAATTACAGAACACAACTGATTTATCTGCCCGATGTCTCTGGGAAAGATCTTATTTCTGGAGTCAGCATTGTACACTGGGCTTACTTTCCACACTGCTTGGAACGACTTCTGACCACTACCCAGCCGATTCAGCTCCTTCCAAGGCTGAGGGCGTTCTGCAGGAGCGGGAGTCTGCTCAGGGACTGCTAATCTGAGCCAACAATGGCTCTCGCTGTCAGGCGCACTTCAAGACTGAGTTCTCCTGGGGAAGCCAACAGGCGGCCCGCTCCCGGGAGAAGGCTGGGGGTGGCGGTGGCTGGCGAGCCTGGCACCCTGGGAGCCCCTCTCCTGTCCTGGAACACCAGGGGGAACGGCCACGGGGCAGAACTCGATCAGCCTCAAGGGACAGGCGGGTGGAAGAGGAGCGTGATTCTACTTCCACCCACTAGCGAATGAGCCTCTAACTCTAATAACAACAGTGCACGTGTGCAACATGCCCAGAAAGCTTTTGGGCACTCTACACAATTTACAAATAACAACAACAACGAAATAGTTACAGATCACAAAGGGGTACATCACGGGTGCAGGACCGTGAGACGCAGGCTGAGTGCCCATCCCAACACCTTCACAAGGGCTACACCTTCATCAAGTTGTCTACATGCTTTTGATGCTGAAGTCAGACAAAATGGGCTTTCGATTTTTGTAACATGTGAATTCTAAAGGAAGGAAATTACTGAGGCAAGGGTCTGAACATTTGTAAACATTTTTTTTTACATTAACATCTTTAATAGCACTTTGTAATCAAGGGTGCCGTTACATTACCTGTGCTATAGGAAATCAAGAAATGAAGTGGTTCTGGGTGGAAATATTGGGGACTGGGTGTGGGGGACCTGAAGTAGCTTTGGGTGTGTGCCGAGTCAGAGTTTTCTATCTACTATCCAAGACAGAAGGACCCCACTGAAGCCAGGACACTGTCTGTCTCCTGCCTTTTTTCACACAACTACAATTAAAAGCTCTCACTGCTGCAAAGCTGTACTAGCTTTATTAGTGGGAATTTATATGGCAGTTCAGCTGTTAAAGAATCCTCCTGCAATGCAGGAAACCCTGGTTTGACTTCCTGAGTTGAGAAGATCCTCTGGAAAAGGGACAGGCTACCCACTCCAGTATTCTTGGGCTTCCCTGGTGGCTTAGACGGTAAAGAATCTGCCCGCAATGCAGGAGATGGGACCTGGGTTCGATCCCTGTGTCAAAGGAGGGCATGGCAACCCACTCCAGTATTCTTGCCTGGAGAATCCCCACGGACAGAGGAGCCTGGCGGGCTGCAGTCCCTGGGGTTGCAAAGAGCTGGACACGACTGAGCGACTAGGCACAGACACATACGCTTTATCAGCGTCCGTATGACTTCCATGTGAGACAGAGACAGAGACAGAGGCGGGGGTGGGGGCACTCACTGCGTCTTGCTGGAGCAGGATTAGCAGGTTCTGACAGATGGTGGTGGTGGGGGGCAGGGCGGGGGGTGTGCAGGTGGACGGAACCTGCAGGGGGCAGCTTGGTGAGAAAACCTTGTTCCGTGATAAATGGAGGGCAATAAGATCCAGTGAATTCTTCAGCCATTAGACAGTATGAGAAATATGCACAAAGAAGTATCATAGAAGAAAACTACACACTTTGTTTCTTATTTTTGAAGTAGGAATAGTAGGAAAAGAACAGGGTTCGTGTTAAGATTTCTTCATGTAACAGTTTGGAGAAGAACTTCACATATAGACAGGAATTAGGATGTGTCACTAGAAAGACGTTAAAAACGGCTTTTTTTTTTTTATTATTAGTGCCATCTCATTTTTCTTTCCCTATCTAAACATGTCATCACTTTAGAAGGAGGATAAAATAACACATCCTCGACCTAAATTGCAGTAAATACGTTTTGTGTTTGGTTCAGAAGTCTGGTAAGATTTGGGACATCTCCTGGGTTGGGGGGGCGTCCAGAATGCTGGACAGAGCTGAGGCAGAGATGCAAGGAACCCCAGGGAGGGGCTGCAGAGCAGGGGGGCTCCCACTCCCCCCGCAGGCAGCAGCTGAGCAGTATGACCAGGGGCTTTTCCTGAATTTTAGGGTGAAGGGGGGTGGGCACATTTTAAATTTAAAAGCTTAAAAAGAAAGGAGAGATCAGAAAGAGTTTAACTCAGGATACAGTACTAAGAATTTTCTATTTTTTTTCCACTATAAAAATTACAATTTCAACGAGGAAACTGTGGAAGACCACTAAAGGGACAAGAAAGATTCAGGAATTACAAGAGTCACCTTTTTCAGTCCAGTAGTGATTTTTAAAAGTGTTCAAACATTTAAACTGGCAGCTGACACTTGCTTTGTTACTCAACAGTAAAACAACCCAATTAAAAATGGGCAATGAATTTAAAGGTATTTCTCCAAAGAAACACAAATGGCTAATATATATGTGTAAAGATGCCCAACATCGTTGGTCATTGGGGAAATGCAAATCAAAAACCACGAGATACTCCTTCACACTCACTAGAATGGTTACAGTAAAAAGAATGGAAAACAGCAAGTGTCGGCAGGGTGTGGGTCAGTTCGAATCCTTGTGGCTGTTGATGGGAACGCAGAAGGGTGCAGCTGCTGTGGAGAGCGGAATGGCATTTGCAGAGAATTACCATGTGATTCAGCACGTCCACCTCCAGGTTTACACACAAGAGAACGGAAAACAGGACACGAAGAAATGTTCGCACACAGATGTTCTCAGCCGTGTTGTTCACAAAAGCTGAAATGTGGAAACAGCTCAGGTTTCCACGGACAGGTGAACGCGCTAACCAAATGCGGTCTAGCCACACAATGGGACACGATTCAGTCCCAACAAGGAATGAGTTCCTGGCACACGTGACCGCACAGATGACCCCTGGGTACAGGACACTGGGAGAAATAAGCCAAAGGACAGATCCTGGATGAGTCCACTAACACAGGGAACCTACAGCAGTCAAATGCAGACAGAAAGCAGATCTGAGGTCATCACGGGGGGAGTGGAGGCTAACTGGGGCAACGGTGTTTAACGAAGACAGAGTTTCTGTCTGGGGCGATGACAACGTTTTAGAAACAGTGACGACAGGTGTGCAACATCGTGAATGCAATCAGCGCCGTTATCGGCTCAAAGGACACGAGTCTGAGCAAACTCCAGGAGACAGTGGACAGGGAAGCCTGGTGTGCCGCAGTCCACGGGATCAGTCAGACACGACTATTGCAACTGGACAACAACAAAACTGTAAACTTTAAATAACATATTTTGTTATATAGTGTATTTTACCACAATTGAAACTAATAATCTAGTGTATTAAAAAAACACTGAATCACACACGTGAAGTGGGTGAGCTGTATGGCATAGAATTACATCTCAATAAAGCTGGTTAAAAAAGCGTATGCAAACGCTTCAACGGCCGCCTGACACACCCGACTTTGTGAAAGCTAGGTTACAGTGGCCTTTGTATTTTTAATAAAGGTAAAATGCCAGGAAACTTGGAAATCTAAACACCGACGGTGGCAATCTAACCTTCATTTATGACATAATGATCATAAAATAGTTACACTCTAACTTGCGGAGAATTTTCAAAACAGTAAAACATCTTTAGTACAGGCATTTTGAATCCTTACTACACTTCCTCTGACTGAAGTCAGTAGACTGTGCTCTTAAACCAAGCGACGTGGAAGAATTAAACCGCATGCGATTCAGCAGCCATGCTGTTCATTCAGAGTAAAAGGAAACTCGGGATAAGGTAGCCACCTTATCACATAAAACAATCACTCTGACAAGCGGACTTGCAATTAAAATTGCTACAGTTTGAAAACTCGCAGCACACGAATGGGACCAGTTTGCGTTTGTCAGCGCTGTAACTTAGCAGGGAGAGGCTGTCTCGGGGAAGGAGCCGGACTGCAGTCTGACAACTGAGACGCGTGCACGACATCGCGGGGCCCCGAGCAGAGTGGCTGTACTTACCGGCTCCGTGAGCGTGCTGTCCTTCTCTAAAAACTGCACCACACAGTAGGCCAGCTATGGCGAGAGAGACAGAGGGTTAACATGGCACGTTACCATGGAAACGCTGCATCACCGTCAGGCGCCTTCCCCACGCCCCCCACCTCCCACCCTGGGACCCAGGACCGATGTGCAACACAGGTCAACTGTAGAAGGAACATCAGGAAGCTGAAAAAAAAAAAACAAAAAACCCAGGAGATGGTCTTTTAGACCAATACCACCAAGTCAGCCAGCCCAGCACTGGTGAGGACTTTCCTTGTGGCCTTTCAGAGACTGTAATGGACAAGCAATCTAACTGCTGGGAGAAAAAAATAAAATAAAGTCTGTTTCCATCTTAAATCCCTAAACTATTAATTTCTAATATAGAACAACTAATGTGATAACAAACTGGTTGGCTGTAAAGATGTTGCCAGTTAACAGGAAGCAGAGAAAAAACAGTGTACCTAGAATAGCTGGTTTCCCTGGTGGCTCAGTTGGTAAAAAATCCACCTGTGATGCAGGAGACCCGGGTTCGATCCCTGGGTCGGGAAGATCTTCTGGGGAAGGAAATGGCAACCCACTCCAGTATTCTTACCTAGAGAATCCCATGGACAGAGGAGCCTGGCAGGCTACCGTCCGTGGGGTCACAAAGAGTTGGAAACTAAACTAACCAACTGCCACCAAAGAATACACTTTGTGACCCCGTGAGGCACACCCCTCGAGGGAGGCCCCACAGAACGCGGAGGGGTGTTTCCTGGTTCTTGGACCTAGACGAGGACCCAAGACTTCCCGAGCTGCAGTCAGTGTGGCTTATTTCTGTCTACATGGTACTTAGAATAATAAGGATGAAGGAAAATCCAAATTTCCTGGGGGAAACGCAGCCAGACAACCCGTTAGAAACCATTTATGGATTAGTTTTTCAGTGTCATCGTAAACAGAGTTTTACAAAGTTGTCTTCCTCCAAGAGGTCTTCCTTGACCCCTTCATCCTGTGAAATGCTCCCTTTTCGATGCTGACAACCAATTTTGAAATTCTCCATTCTTGAGAATTTTCCGATATTCTTAAAAAGCAGTCTCCTTTTACTCCCTTATCCTTTCACTCATCATCAGAACGCTGATACCCAAGTGCATATGTGATGTAACAGAGAAAACACTGCCTGCTGGAGGCTGGGGTTCAACATCCCAAGTTCACTGAGGTCCAAGCAGAGACGGCCATGCTCCCTCCCGAGGCCCCAGTGACCGTGGAGGCAGGAGCCCTCACCTGAGGATGGTAGACGCTCAGAGACTTCACTTTGTGCAAAGGCAATAACACCTTCAATAAGAAAATCTTGTGCTCTTCTTTTAGTGGTAAGGCAAATCCATTAATTATACTGCGAAAACAGAATTTATTCAAAGTTTGAATATTTACAAATTCCAGATTAAAAAACATATCTCACTGTTTTTCTTTTAGTTTTTGTGTTCAGCATGAAAACCAGCAAGCAAATTATGAGTGTCAGAGAAAAGGAGGGTGGATAGTAGCAGAAATTAAAAAACTGTTAGGTCCCTTTCAGGAAGCACAGCCATTTCTATCTTTGGAACTCAGAATTTAAGAATTTTGAGCTCACAGGTAGCTACCCGGAGCAGCGGGAGCCTCTGGGGGCAAAAGCTCCTCTGCCAGGCGGTGCTCTGAGACGGGCAGCTCGGGTGGGCACCAGCGCCTTCCCTCAGCCTCCACCATCTTTTGGAATTCTCACTCACTTCCCCAGAGAAATCCTGCCTCTTTACTCTAGTGCTGGCAGAACAGAGTCTGCGTGTGCAAAGTGGGTGTCATTTAGAAAGCAACAAGAAAGTTGTTCCCTTCTGCAGGGAAGGGGGTCCCCTGCTCTTAACCTACAAGCTGAAGCTTTCACCTGCAACGTCGAGGACTTACGTAAGTTGCTGAGAACTGCAGAAGCGGTTACAGCAGTTTCTCAACTGGTGCTCTGTTCATGAGCCTGGTGCACTGGGGCACTCAGCGGGGGTTAGTATGAAGTGACCACTGGGGATGATTTGCTCACTGAAATGAGGGGACAGGGGAGGATCTCGTGTGTGGTGTGGGGGCTGTCTGGACGCGTCACTCGACTCCCCTCAGCCTCGCAACAGCCTCAGACGTGAATACGATTACCTTCCCACTTTACAGGGAAGGAAGCAGGGGGCGCGAGCGTTAAGTAGGGCCAGACAACAAGGGTGCCCACTCCCACGCTCGCTACACTCCGCTGGGAGAGAGAACCCGGGAGTGTGTCAGAGAGGAGTTCGCCACGAGGGCTGCTGTTTGTTTTACATTTTATCTGAAACGCGAGGAAAGTTGTTTTCAGAATGACTGGACCTCAGTTTGCCAGATAACACTGTTACGGTGTTCCAACAGCTTTGGGAGTTACTAGATTGAACAGGAGGACGGTTTCTTCCCTGCAGGACTCCTCAGAACCTTTAGCTTCTAACGTGGACTGAATCCCCAAGTGAGGTGCTGGGGAAAAAGCACTTTTGGGCTTATTCAGCCGTGGAACCCTGAGGAATGCTATTTGAGAATCAGTGAGTTAGGAAGCCTGAGAGAAAACCTATTGGTCATCGGTTAAAAAAAAAATGATAGGAAGCAAGAACTCTAGTTGGATTAAGACGATGACATTTTGGAAATGTTAGTTTATAAGAATACACATGAAAAATTTATAAAATCAAAGCAATTTGAAATACTAGCATTTAATCAATACTCCAAATATATAATAAACGACCTATTCTTCTAAGTGTCAGATGTAAACCTTCTTAATGTGGCTATTTTTAGCACTGCTCTTGAGGAAACAATTGAGACTGGGTTCCCATAGTAATGCTACGGAGGTACAGACATGGAACAGTCTACATATGGAACCATACGAATGGGAGAGGCCTGTCATCCAGTCCTGATCCAGGGGCTCACGGGCCCTTGCCATTAAGTAAGGCTGATTTAAGTTCCTCTAGAGGACGGCCTTGGAGAAGGCAATGGTGACCCACTCCAGTACTCTTGCCTCGAAATCCCAGGGACGGAGGAGCCTGGTGGGCTGCAGTCCATGGGGTCGATAAGAGTCGGACACGACTGAGCGACTTCACTTTCACGCGTTGGAGAAGGAAATGGCAACCTACTCCAGTGTTCTTGCCTGGAGAGTCCCAGGGACGGGGGAGCCTGGTGGGCTGCCGTCTGAGGGGTCGCGCAGAGTCGGACACGCCTGCAGCGCCTCAGCAGCGGCGGCAGGAGCAGCAGGGGCCGGCCAGCCCTGCCCTGGGGCGGGGGGGCGGTGAACGCAGTGACCCGGATCGTTCTGGTGTGAATCCCACCTAAGGCTGTTCACTGCCAATAACAGAGACAACTCACCTTCCCAATATTTCCAGTAATTCTGCTATGCCATTGTGATGCTCTGTTTCATAAATAAATCTGGAAAGAGCAAGATGTCATTTAGAATTAGAACCCTGAAATCACGGCTGGAAAAGACAAAAATGCTCTGAAGAAGAAAACAACGCTTTTAGGAAGAAAACCACGTAGCCAGGCAACAAGAAGCACTGCTATTTGTGAAAACCGCTCTGGGGGCAGCGCTAATTGTTACCAGAGACTCCTCAAGGCCTGGATGTGCAATACTCAAGAGGGCAGGGAGCGGGGGCTCGCTCCCGTTTCTCCCGAATGTTTTATTTTGAAAGTTTCAAACCTACATCGGGAAGGATGTTTACAGTGAGCGCTGCATCTCAACCACCCGGATTTGACAACAAACAGCTTGCTGTTTGCTTTTATTTTTTGGCCACATCTCAAGCTAAGTTGACACCTGACTCAATTGTAAAGCCTCCGATATTTAGCATGGTCTCTGCAAAGGGTATAAGTTACTTCCTTATCACTGGGGCTATCTCCCCTACTTCCTCCCTGACACCCCACACTTTTCCTGCGTTGCTTCAAGTGCCACCTTCCGAAACCCCTGTCTGAGCAGCCGCTCCCGTGGGCCCCGTGCACGGTCCCCGGGGCTCCCAGCGCCTGTGTCAGCCTGAGGCAGCAAACGAGGACTTACTGTAACCACGTCCCTGCTGCTAGGGCTGAGCCTGGCATCTGAGACACGACTGCTGAGTCTCCTGGGGCCAGGGAGAGGGGCCAGGGACGGGAAACAGGACACCGTCTTCTCTCTCCAAGGGTCCCCCAGAAACAACCCGCTGCCGCCCCACAACCAGGCTCACCAGGAGTCAGCCTAACCCAGAACACGCAGCGAATTCTGCCTGAAGCCAGAAGGGTCTGGTGTTTGAAAAACGTTCCTGCCTAGCAGACAAAAACTACCAGTTTAGAGCCAGCTCCGGGACAAAAATAAGCTCATGATGATTAAAAATTTTCATTGTCCTTGTTTGAAACAAATGGAATAGTGACCTTGAGGTAAAGAGCAGGTGGGACACGAAGTGTGACACGCTCCCGAGGAGCGGGTCTAACGTCTCTAGATTTTGGAACCGATCTTTTAAAAATGCGGGCGTGGGGTGGGGAGGGCACCTCTTTGGCTAGAACAGAGGTGGGTGATGGGCAGGCGAGGCAGTCCGTGGAGGCCTGGACACCAGCTTGGACAGGTCGGAGCGGAGCCCACAGGGACCCGGGTGAGGACTGCTGAGCCGCAGGGCACAGTGGCAGGGCCGCAGCATGGAGCCGAGGCAGGGGTGTGCCCGTGAGGGATCGCGGCGGCCGGGCTGGTGAGAGCAAGTCTGCACGATGCACGGGGCCGTGCCAACCTCAGACACGAAGGCCCTGCCCTGAGCCGGAAAGCCGGCCCCGAGGGAGCCCCAGCCTCCTCGGACGTCTGCACCGGGAGGCGCTTCAGCTCATGGAACTCAAGGCTCCCTTTGCTTCACCTGTTTTACCTTAAATACTTAAAAACAGCTCAGATGTACAAAGTTACATTTTTGTCCATCACGACCGGCCCACTTCCATTCCTATTCCTCTGTGTCCTCCGGGCTGGCTGGGCAGGCAGCAGCGGGGCCCGGGGTCCTGAAGCCTGAGAGCTCGGCCCTGGCTCCTGACGCTTGGAGGCGGCCAGGCCCCCGGGCGCCACCTGTGACCCAGCTCCACCAGCGCTGACATTTAAACAAGGGTGGCCTGGAGCCAGAAGCCATTTTGTTTTCCCAGATCAACTTTACTACAGTCTCATCGATAAACTCTTAATTCAGACTACTTCATAGATTTGGAGCGGGTACAGGAAAGAGAAGGTTTCCCTGGTGGCTCAGACGGTAAAAAGTCTGCCTGCAGTGCGGGAGACCCGGGTTTGATCCCTGGGTCGGGAAGATCCTCTGGAGGAGGAAGTGGCAACCCACTCCAGTATTCCTGCCTGGAGAATCCCATGGACAGAGGAGCCTGGTGGGCTACAGTCGATGGGGTCACAAAGAGTCAGACACGACTAAGTGACTTCACTTCATTTCGCAGGAAAGAGAAAGCAAATACAGCCCCCCGCCTTCTTTTCCAGAGGGGAGCAAGAGAGCGGGTGCAAAACGGGAGGCAGCCCTAAGGGTCCACGCAGAGCAGAGCCGCGGAGTTCCTTCCACTTCTGCACAAAGGAGCCAGGGCTCTCCCCAGGCTGGGCTGAAACCTGCCCGTCAAGGACAGGGCCCCCCACAAACGGACCCCCTCTCGTGAGGGGGTGAGGCGCTCCGCACTGCACACGGAGGCGGAAGTTGCTCCCCCTTGAAGCTGGGCTATGTTCACCTCCCCGAGTCGCTCTGACCCACACAAAGGGAAGAGGCCAGCTTGCCCCGGGCCCAGGCCAGGCCCTGCGGGGCACCGGCAGCCACGGCGGCCTCTGTCCTGCGTTCCCGGGCCTGGGCGGGTCACGGGACGCGGGGGCCAGCAGACGGCGGATTGAAGCCCCAGCTGCGGGGCCGCGTCGGCAGCCAGAGGCTGAGGCCCGGCTCTACCTGCCCCCTGACCTTTGGGCTCCACCGTGAACAAGTCGGGCACAAGCTCCCTCCCGGAGCCGTCACCCCTCAGCCGGGCGTGTCTGACTCCACACCAACGGTCTCTGGGAGGTGACCAAATATGTCTCCGAGACCGTCTTAAAAGCTGCAGCCGCAGCATGTGGGACGTGGCGAGCGGAGGGCAGCGCCCGGGCGTCCTCTCCACCTTTCTGACATGAAGTGAGGAGCGGGCGGTGCTGGAGGTGGGGACCGGGCTGGTCACGAGCCCACAGAACTGGCTCCCATCTAACCGCACCCAGCAGGGGCGGTTCTTACAGATGGGATCGCTGCAGACTAGAGGAGCAGGCCACACGCCTGGCGCCGAGCGGGCAGGGAGAGCTGGTGAGAATCGCCTGGACCACAGCCTGGTCCAGTTCACGGTCACGGCTCCCCAGGCTTGAGGCGGCCTCTCCTCCAGGCACGCAGCACCAACCGCTGGTTCTGCACAGAACAAAACCCGGCTGCCCAGGGGAGAATCCTTCGGGCAGAGCCTCCTCCGCTTTAGTCTGAAAGACGGGAACCGAAATCCTACCTGCTTGCTGGTGATTAAACAGGGGACGCTACCTTTTGATACAGAAGTACATCCGCCAAGGAAAGATCTTGTTAAAAATGAAACATGACACCAACAAAGACAAAACAGGAACACGGCATTTAGGAAACACGACATCACCCTCATGGGTCCAGCCTGGGCTCCGCCATATAAACAGGCCGTGTAGAGCTTGGAGGGAGTCTGCAGGGAAGCCATTCGTGAGCTGGACAGCTCTGATGCCAAAACGCATGTCGAGTGTGCAGGTAAGGGAGGGGGGCGGTGCCAGACCCTGCTGACCGCGGGCGGGCGGGCGGGGAGAGGGACAGCGGGTGCAGGCCGGCCCCGGCTATGGGACCCTGTGTCCCACCACCGTCTCAGCCCCTCTGCTTTCCCTGCTCGGTCACGGCCAGTAAAAAGGCCCCGGCCAGGCCGAATGGGGTGCTCTGTGCTGGTCACTCCCTCCCACAGAATCCGCTGGCCTTCCGACCTCATGGCAGACGCCCATCTGCACTGGGATTCATCACTACCTGAGGCATCCTGGAGCCGGGGACTTGGGGCTAGGCCGCCCCTTACTGCTCCCAGGGGCAAAGAAGGAACTATGCTAAGGGTTTCGTCCACTGACATTTATCGGGCTCCCCCAGGAGCCGTGTGGGAAGCTGGAGCTGGGGCTGAGACCAGCAGCTGGCCCGACGCCTGCCCTCCCAGGAGACCAGACCACCCGCCATGCCGGGGCCTTCCTGGTGCGGGCATGTTTCCAGAGCCCGGGAGGGTGAGGAGAAGGGTTGGTGGAAAACGGGAGGACGTGCGGGGCACCCGGGGCTCGCCCAGGACCCACACTCGCTCATCCGAGGAGTGTGCTGGCGTGGGTGTCGGCGGGTCTGGGGGCGTTAGGCACCCTCAGGTTCACAGAGGTGGTGGTGGGCGGGTGTGTGAGGGGAGAAGGGGTCAAGCTGAACACTTGGGGGACACTCCTCTCTGAGCCCTGGGGTGGGGCCCTCTTCCACCAAACCCGGGCCGAGCCGGCCCCCGTGGACCTGCAGGCCTGGGGAGGCCCTGTTCGCTGCACTGCCTCACACTGCTTCCAGCAGGGATGCCCCCAAAGAGCCCCCGCTTCAGCCCCCACCCTCCTCCTCCCACCAAGATCCATGGGGAAGCGTGAGCTGGTGCAGCTCTGGGTGGGTCCAGAGGGAACCAGGCTTGGGGTGGCCAGCCTGCTGACGAGAGCTGGACCACAGGCTGGGGTGTGAGCTGTGGGGTCGGGGGGTGGGGGGTAGGGGAGCAGGCAGAGAGCGAAGGGGCCCTGCCCAGCGCTGAGACAAGAGGTGTAGACGGGCCCCCGGCTGCTCACGAACAGCCACTCCTGCTCTTCAGCCTCTGAAGGAAACGGCGAGGTTAAGTGTGACGGGACCATTGGCATGCAAGAGGGAAAGGCTGCCGTGCACGGACTTACCTATAAAATATATTATTTATCTGTTTTCTGATGTAAGCTCTTAAGCCTAAGAATTTTCCATAGATTCTGTGAAGGGTAGTTTTGAGAAAATCTCTCTCGCGAGGATCTTCACTGTCAAAGAGCTCTAAAAGCTTCAAGGAGAAAAAGACACTCAGTGACACGGTAATTCTCTCTGGGTAGATTACGCAATTTGTAGCTTCAGCTAATCTGGGCCTTACCTGCAATACAAACTTCTGATCAATATATTTCTTGGCTATATTAGGTTGGAAATCTGCAGACTCTAAAAATCTTAAGAAAAACTCATAAACAAGCTAGGAGGAAAAAAAAACACAGTGAGTCAAATAACATGGTATTGCATTAAACGGAGATTTCAAAATATACCATGAGTTGAATCTCTGTCTGCAAATACTAACCTTAAAAAAAACCCACAGGCACGTATCTAAAGAATCCATATCAAAGCACATGGCTTAATTATACTAAGGATGGTAATTGCTTTACTTACAAGAACCACGGACTATAGCCTTCCGCGGCATCTACACAGTGACTCCCATGCCTGCTGTTGCCCCCGCCTGGAGCCCACAGAAGCCAGAAGCCGGGCTGGGACCAGCCTCCAGGTGGGATCTGCAGGTCCTGTCGCCCCAGGGTCCTGGCGGAAGGCCGGGTGCACAGGGAGTGGGACCGCTGGCTGAACGGGCCGCCAGCCGTCACGGCCACACGGCACTGAGGCGGGGGCTCTGTCTGCCTCTGACCCTTCCTGTCGGCTCCCCACCGAGCTGCTTCCCAGGGTGTCCAGCTCCCCGACTGCCCTCCTTCAGCCGACCCAGACCTCCCGATCTAGCTCGTGGGGCAGGTGCCCTGCCCAATCCACACCTCCTTCTTCACAAATGTGTCAGAAAAAAAAGCATCCGTCAAGCAGGTGGGCCCCAGGACGCACCGCAGGCCAACAGTAAGTCTGAGGACGAAGCCTGAGACATGTCTGCCTAAGACCCGCGACCTCAGCTCAACGGTCACTTCCACTGAGAATATACGGACAGTCCTGTAGCTTTGTCGTTTGCGTAACGTGCCCAGACAAATAAAACCTGTTCCTGCTCTCTCTTCTGCCACAACACTTCCTCGGGTGTGCAGGTCTGCAGGGCCATGACCCTGAAACTCGGAGGCTCCCCCACCCCGGGACCAGCCGGGCGCGGGCTCTGGTCCTGGAGGAAACGCCGCACCCACCCCTTGGCTTGAGGCGCCCGCGACCCCGTACCTGCAGGTGAGGCCAGGCCGCTTCTAACGTTGGCTCGTCTTCCTCTGGGTCAAATTCTGCTCCCGTGGGGTTGGAGGAAGGTGGTAACGTTCGAAACATGTTAACTGCAAACTAAAATCCACATATTTTATAATTACAACCAGGATAGTAAAACGATGTCCAGAGAATGTCTACAACAATCTTAAGACATTCTAATGGCAGCTGCCTCCCGTGGTGATCTGGTTCGTCTTAGCTTCAATGTGCAGAAGCGGCGTGGGTCTCCAGAGCCTGGGTCAACGCCGCAGCCAGACCCGAGGCCGAGACAGCCTGACACCGAGGTGCCTCCCTGACTTCTGGACAACCAGCACTGGTAGACGTCGCCCAGCAGGGACGACACCTCTTTTGGAACACGGAGAGCGTTCCGAGCGCTAGTGAGGAAAGCTGAGATCACAAAGCTAACCGTGAAGATCAAAGAGCTACAAACGGGGAGGACGCGGCAGAGGCCGTGTTGCCCTGGACGCGGTGTGCACCTTCTGGAGCCCTCCGCAGGGACGTCCAGGGACAAGAGAGGCCACAGTGCGACACGGTGGTCTCCGCGTGGGCGGCCAGAGGAGCCTTTCCAGAGAAAGGGCTGCAGTGTTGGCAAGCAGAGGAGGCGTCACATCGTAGGACAGCCCGGCCCGCGTGTCCAGGGCTGGGCCAGGCCGGGCTGGGCCGCACAGACGCAAGAGTCTTCTGGGGTCCAGGCGATCCCCCCGCGTGACTCTCTGCCCTCTGCCCTGCTCCCCACCTGAACTGTCCGTCACCACGCTCCCCCAGTCCAGGCTCTGATTAACCTCAACTTCATAAACATCAGTGGGCTTTACAACAGATGTTTTCTATACAAAATCTAGACTTCTTGGGCACATAGGGGCCCTCATGGTTAATAAGGATAAGGCACAACATATACTGACAGATTCCTGACATAAATAAAAGTTTAGTTTTTCTCTATCACCAATTCATAACCTATTTTTCTTTTATAGTCAGTTTATTTCTAGAAAATTTCTGTTTTGTTTGGCTGCGTTGGGTCTTGGTGGTGGCGCTCAGGATCTTCTCTTGGGGTGCACGGACTCTCTAGTTGCGGGGCACAGGCTCAGCGGTTGCGGTACTTGCCCTTCAGGTGCTCCAGGGCACGTGGGACCACAGTTCCCCAACCAGGGACTGAACTCACGTGCCTGGCATTGCAAGGCGTATTCCTAACCACCGGCCCACAAGGGAAGTCCCCTCATAGTTATCTGTTTAAATGTGACCTCACCAAATCTTTGAGCCAACCCACGCCAGTTAACAGAGCTCGACTCTAGGGATCAAAAGAAGCCCTCTGTCCCTGCAGCCCAGATACACAGAATCAAAACCCCCCAACCTACAAGGCAGAACCCCACTCCACAACAACAGTGAGGGTCTCTGCAGAGAGCTCAGAGCAAACCTGGCTTGTCAGAGAACAGCCTTGCAGGGACCAAGCGAAAACTCCGAGAACAGCCTTGCAGGGACCAAGCGAAAACTCCGAGAACAGCCTTGCAGGGACCAGGCGAAAACTCCGTGGCGCCTTTTTTGGTTCGTCCTGTCTTTCTGTATCAGTGTTTTCCATGAAGAGACACACTCACTCCCCACATCATGGGCTCCAGAAGCCCCAGCACCAAAAGTCTGCTCTCCAAGCCGTGTGAGAGGTGCTCACACAGGTGGTCCAGGATCAGGAGGAACAAAGAATGGCTGGAACAAGGAACCAAAAGCCAGAAACAACTAAAAAAATTTACTAAAAATATGAGCAACGCTCTTCTTGTGGCTCAGCTGCTAAAGAATCTGCCTGCAGGGATTTCTCTGGTGGTCCAGTGGCTAAGTCTCTGTGCTCCCAATGCAGGGGGCCCCGGTTTGATCCCTGGCCAGGGAACTAGATCCACATACTGCAACTAAGACCCAGCTCAGCCAAATAAAAATAATTATTAAAAAAAAAAAAAAAAAATCTGCCTGCATTGTGGGGGACCTGGGTTTGATCTCTGGGCTGGGAAGATCCCCTGGAGAAGGGAAAGGCAACCCACCCCAGTATCGTGGCCTGGAGAATTCCAAGAATCGCAAAGACACGCCTGTGTAGTGCCCGGGGTCGTGAAGAGTCGGACCTGACGGAGCGACTTTCACTCTCACTTTCCTAAGATAAAAGTAAAAAGGGGCGGTGCTCCGGAGCCTGTGGACGGGCTGTGCGCACAGGACCCAGCAGAGGCCTCCCAAACAACAGGTGACCGCACAGCAGACGCTGGGACAGGCGTGGCCAGGTCGAAGGGGCAAGTCTTCCTCCGCTGGCCCCCAGGTCCCCGGGATAGAGCGAGGGGACGCAAGGCGCCCGCCCACTGAGAGGCGCAGCCCGGCCCCTCTGGGCCTGCGGGGTGGGGCGGGGGCAGCAGAACCAGCCCGGTCGCCACCGCCCGCCGCCCCTCCTCCTGGGCTTCTGGGTGCGAGAGGACAGGGTCAGAGCGGAGCTGGGGACTGCCGTGGGGTGTGGCATTCCCGGGCCGGGCTTCCCAATCCTCTCCCTGAAAGTCACTGGCTGGGGGGCTCCCAGAGATTGGGGCTGGGAGCCCTGGATCTGGCGGGGAGGTGTCTGTGAACACACTCCGCCCTCCTCTCTGGGAGACTTGCTGGTGGGCCTGTGATGTTGGGGTGCAGGGCACCTAGAGGGGAGCGCACGGGCCACAGAGGTCAAAGGGGAGAGAGGAGTGGTCAGCTCGCCTGGATAGGGGCTGGAGGCTGGGACACACGGGCAGATAGCCGCCCCTGAGAGGGGGTCTCTGGGGAAGCCCAAACACTCCCCAGAGCACAGACGCCCCCGGGATGGGTGGTGACCTGGGCAGGGGCCAGGCCGCAGGACGGCAGGCTCAGGCCCCGCTCAGGGGATAGGCGGGGATGGTGAGGTTCTGAGCCGGGGGTTGAGTGTTAAACTAGGTGCGATAGCCGTAACCAGAGGAGCAGGAAAGGGAGATAATGACAGATTGTGGTTAAGGCAATGGCTGAAAAAAATAAAGCATACCCGGGTGACAGCTTAGAGTACCCATCATTCAATCAAACAGTGATCTGACTGTCACTGTGACGGCATTTAGTCCCTGTGGTCACACCTAGATCAGCTGACTTCAAGGAAAGATTACCCTTGAGAATGTGGGTGGGCCTCATCCAAGCAGTTGAGAAGTCTTCTAAGAGCAAAACCGGCTTCCCCGAGGAAGAAGCAAGTCCACTGTGCAGAGAGGCGGCAGTGCCCACCCCACGGGGTTCAGATCTGCCCCGTCTGACTCCACGTGTCCTAAGACAGAGCCTCAGAAATCCACCCACCCATCCATGCACCCATCCGCTCCTCTCCGTCTTTCTCTGCTCTATCTTATTGGTTCTGCTTCTCTGGAAGGACTCTGACTGATCCATCCTGGGGGCCTGCAAGGGGCCACAGACCAAGTTGCTTTGAACACAAAGTCCCCTTTTCAGTGTCCTGTGAGACTGACCATCTTTGGTCCAGGAAGTTTTATCACTGGCCAGCTCCAATGGATAGAAAATTACTTGTTTCATGCCACAACAACAAAACCCTCACACTCATTTCTACCCTCCTTTCCTACCACATTTCATTGAGCTAATTTAATGCTCTAGAAAAAGCTAAAGACATTAAAAACTAAAACACAGATAAAAGAGAAGAAAGCAAAAAAAAAAAAAAAAAAAAAACAGGCCACCTCGAGCTATCCTTGGGTTTCCAACCCACCAACATTTCTTAGCCCAACAGCTTCAGGGGTCAAATGAGTTGAGCGCCATGGTCTGTCATCCAGGTGCTGTCTAGAGGCGTGGAGTTTAGCCTCAGCACTACAGAAGGCGATCATTGCCAGCATCACACCATGGAGATCAGCAGGAACCCATTTCTGCCGTAGGTCTAGAAGCCTTCGTGCGGACCACGCAGACCTCCCCACAGCCTCTCCGCGTGCACTGCGATCCGGGCACACACAGCTGGAATCGGGTCTTGGACAGAAAGGGGCAGCGTGGCCTCAGGGGGCGGCCTCGCTGGGCCATCTTCTCACTCAAGACCAGGGCCTGAGACTCAACAGCCTACTCAAGCCTTGGTTTTCTTGCCTGCGGAAAGACAGTAAACCCCTGCTTTGCACGGGGCATGTGACAACAGATGTCGTGATGTGCGCAGGCGTGCACAGCCCCCGCACACGGCATGGACTGACCGTGCAGTAGGAAGCACCTACTTTGACAGCTCTCCGACACTTCTACTTTCAGTATTTAAAGGACCCTGAAGGTGCTCTTCTCCCAGTTGCTAAATTTACTGAGTAAACACAAACCAAAATGGCTCAAGAAGCGAGTTTATGGAAAAGTCTCACCATTTAGCAGTAACATGCAGTCTTTCTGTACCTGTCATATTCACCGCCAGTGGGTGAAGTAATAAAATATTCATGCTGTGAGCCACCTGCGGTACAGTAGACAATATAAAGGTTTAAGATAGGAAGGGATACACTCCAAAAAGGAACGCTGATAATCTAATTTCAGAGACAAGGAAAGAGAGGTTGCTTATTCAGTTCTCTGTTTAAAACCACAAGGGTTCTCTATCGCTACTGATTCTGTTTTATTCATGTCAGTAGGATTTATAAAGGTGAGTCCACCAGAGGCCAAATTACAGCCCTTCCTCCTGTAATAGGAAGGTCAGGCTCTGAGGGTCATGTTGCGAAGAGATACATTTTGGGGGTAGGGAGGAATGGAGGCCTTCCACGTTATATTTTAAACAGAAAGCTGTTATTTGACTGCAAATTATATAACTGGGAAAACCAACAGAGGCAATAGCCAGACCCTCACAGTTGGACCACCCATATGAAAACCAAAAATACACACCTCACAGCAACAGCCTCTTCACCACCGACAGGTAATGAGGAAACATGATTAACAGGTGGACCCCAGGGCATGTGGCCACAAAAATGACCAAGGGCCTGGGAACTCACAAGCCAGTTACAAGGCCTCAGAGCATGAAAACCCTAGGAAAGGCACTGAAGAATACCCGAATGAACAAGGGCCCTTCCCTTCTCCAGTGTGACATGACATCGTATCACAAAGATGTAACTTTTCCACAAAGCAACTCATACTTTGAAAGCAATCTTAGTAACTCGAATTGACTTCTTAGGTGGATAATAAAAATCCTAGTGGCAATCTTAAAGAGAAAAACCGTCCCCTGCCTCACTTGTAAAATGAGATCATCTGGTTTCACAGCAGAATTCAGCGGTCATCCTGGGGAACGTCTGCTTGACTTTGACCCTCCAGCGCCTGCCGCAGCGCCTGGCACCTGGTGGGGCCTCAAAAACCTGCTGAGAGCAAGTGGGTCCTTTGGGAAAAGCACCGACCAGTCACCTTACTAACTGCAACACCAAGTTAATTACTGGAAACTGAAAACTTCCCAATTAAACCTTAGCTCTCCACTGCAGTGGCATTTCATCAGGGGAACCTCTCCTGACCCGGGCCCTGAGTTCAAGCTCTTCCATCATCCTTCCCCTCTCTTCACAGTCTGTGTCTCAAATATAACTGCATGGTCGGGTAATTCCTGATCTAATGTCTTTCCTCCTGTGCTGTTTTCCAGGGCCCATCGCTTCACGTTGCACAGAATGAGCACTCTATTAACATGGGAGGGGAGGGAAGTGAAGTTGGGTCCCCTCCTCCAGGAATCGACATCACCACTTCCTCTAAGCGAGAGCTGCTTTCAAAGGATGCAGCTTTACCTCCGAATAGACACCCGAGTGAAGGAACCACAAGCTGAGCTCTTACTGTGAACAGCTGGCTATTCTTACAATCAAATATGTTCCTAATCAAAGTTAAAGCCATGGAAATAAATACCTACAAATCTTTGTAGAATACTTAAATAAAGGAAATTTTCTCTCACGTTTTCAAACAACATACATTTAAATTTTATGACTATTTCACTATTAAGGGTATAATAGCATCTTCTTCAAATGAAAATATGTCATTTATAGTTATGCATATAAATTTATTCTTTAGTTTTTATTTTTTGAATTTCAGAACAGAACATTTACTTACAAAAGATAACACTAATCTGCAATACTTATAGTTCAGTTGGTGCTATTTAAAGATAACACTGCAATTGGAAGCTTCTCCTAAGCTGTTTACTCTGGACCTAGGTGACTTTTACATAGCTTCTGAATGATGTATTCCCCAATATCTTGCTATGAAAAGCCTCAACGATAAACAGCTAAATTTCATAGTGAAGAACCATATAGCTACCAAATAAATTTTACCATTAACATCCTTATACTTTACATATACTGATCTTTTTTTGCAATAAATTGTGAGAAAGTTTAGGAATGCTTTGGAATGGCAAAACTATGTATTCTGCATTCAATATGAGAGAAATGAATGGAAAAGGGAAGCTTCAGAGCTAAAGCACTTATCTCCTGGTCATGTATGCATAACCAACCATCTTCTTGCTACGTGCCATCTCCACTGACTAGATGTACACAGTCACACAATTATAAATTATGCACATAACCTTTAATTAGTTCATTTTTTAGAATCACTGCTGGACCACCTGTGTGGATGGAGTTACATACTGACTGAGTATCTATTATAAATGAAGCAGAGACTTACACTTCCTGACAAGACTGAGTAACAGAAATGGGATTTGCTATACTTCCTGAAACAACCCAAAAAACTAAGCTAAAACATATGGAATAACGGTTTGCAAGGCATGGATTTCAGGCAGTGAAAGATAGAGATTCCTGAGAGATGGGAAACAAACGCCCAGCTTTCTCCTTCAACAGAATCCCCAGGGTGCAGCACGGGCAGAAAGAACCCAGGTGATGCTCAGCAGACACGGGTGTTAGAATCTGCAGGGCACCAGAGTCCCAGAGAGGACAGAGTTGCACAGAGACAACTCCAGAGACTGCAGAGGTCTCCTTAAACTGTTCAGCAGAGGACTGACCAGTACATCTGTGTCAGAACTATTGGAGCCTGCAAAAAGAACACCTGAAAAGACCAGGGACCCAGTACTCACCCAGGGCCAACAGCAGTGCCTGTTCCCACCAACCAGACTGGAAGAGTTCATTAACTCATGGAGTACTGGGCTCATAACCAGAGGGGCCTTATCTCAGCAGAGGGGATAATCAGCCACAGAGTGACTATGACCACAGTCCTTCCTTGTTGTTGTTCAGTCGCTCAGCCGTGTCTCTTTGTGACCCCGTGGACTGCAGCACTCCAGGCTACCCTGTCCTTCACCATCTCTCGGAGTTTGCTCAAATTCCTGCCCACTGAGTTGGTGATGCCATCCAACCATCTCATCCTCTGGTGCCCCCTTCTCCTTTTGCCTTCAGTCTTTCCCAGCATCAGGGTCTTTTCCAATGAGTCAACTCATTAGTCCTTCCTAACACCTCTTAAAGGCAAGAATCAAAAGGATCAAACTGTTTGCAAGTAACTTAACTGCATCCAAAGCAAAGCTCCAGAACATTAGAAGAAATAAGTAAGTATGCGATATTCATCAAGACAAAATCCACATGGTCAGGCATCCGATAAAAATTAATTACCAGACACATAAAGCAGCATGAAAAATATAATCTATAACAAGAAGGAAAACCAATCAATTGAACTGACCTGGGACTGATGCAATGGTAGAATCAACAGATAAGGCTAAAACAACATTCTATGTTTATAAAGTTAGGTGAAGACATGAAGATATAGAAAAGACATAAACTATATGAAATGAAGATGACAATGTGAGATGAAAAATTTACTGGATGGGAATTAACAAAAAAGCTGAGATGCTGCAGAAAATTACTGAACTTGAAGACAACAAAGAGAATCACCAAATGAAACACATGGAAAAAAACACATTTTCTCTAAAGAGAAAAAGAGCACCTCTGAGCTGTGGGAGAACCCTCAGAGGCCTCAGACACACGTTACTGGAGTCTCTAAAGGATTATGGTGCAGGGGACAGAAAAAAGTGTTTGCAGTGACAAGGGCCAAATACTTTCCCAAATTTGATAAAAATTATAAATGAACTCCAAAAACAAGAAAAAGAAGAAAACTACACCAAGGCACATTGTAATCAAGGTGCCTGATTAAAAAGAATAAAAGAAAAAGATCCTAAAAGGCAGCCAGAGGATAAAAAGGCACACGAGGTTCAAAGGAACAGAGACAGGAAAGGCAGCAGACTTCTCATGACAAACAATGCAAGCAAGAAGAGAGTGGGGCAAAACTTTCAAAGGCTTAAACTCTGACCTGCGGCTCTACACCCACCAGAGGTATTGTGGGTTCAGCTCCAGAGCACTGCAATAAAGTCAATGTCAAAATAAAGCTAGTCACACAAAGTTGTTGGTTTCCCAGTGCCTATAAAAGTTATATTGAAACCGTATTTTAGTATATTAAGTGTACAACAGCCTTATGTCTAAAAACGCTAACCATTATCTGAGCCTTCAGAGAGTCATCATCTTTTTGCTGTTGGAGGGTTTGAAGTATTTTGAGAATTACCAAAATGTGACACAGAGACACAGTGAGCAAAATGGTTGGAGAGACGGTGCCGACAGAATTGCCTGTCACGGGACTGCCGCCAACCTCAATCTGTCAAAGCACAGTACGTACAAACTGTAACAAAATGAAGCACAATAAAATGAGGTATGCCTGCATATCCTTCAAAATCAAAGGCAAGAGAATGACTTTTTCAGGCAAATAAATGCTAGAAGAATTGATCATTGGTAGACCTCAGTGGTGGGCTTTCCTGATGGCTCAGCTGGTAAAGAATCCACCTGCCAAGCAGAAGGCTGCGGTTCGATTCCCGGGTTGGAAAGATCCCCTGGAGGAGGGCATGGCAACCCACTCCAGTACTCTTGTCTGGAGAATCCTGATGAACAGAGGATCCTGGCGGGCTACCGTCCGTGGAGTCGCAAAGAATCAGACACAACTGAATGACTACCCATAGCACAGCACAGATTTCAGAGGTAAAGAATCCACCTGCCAAGCAGGAGATGTGGGTTCGATCCCTGGGTTGGGAAGATCCCCTGGAGAAGGAAAAGGCAACCCACTCCAGTATTCTTGCCTGGGAAATCCCATGGACAGAGGAGCCTGGTGGGCTACAGTCCCTATGGGGTTGCAAAGAGTCAGATACAACTTAGCGACTAAACAACAACAACAGACGTCTACTACAAGAGAAATTTAAGAAAGTCCTTTAAGCAGAAGAAAACTGGTATCAGATGGATACTGGAATGATGAATACTGAAAATGGTAACTATCTGGTTAACTATAAGACGGTTTAACAATTATTTAAATCTCTTTAAAAATAGAACTGTTTCCTAAAAATAATATACTGTGGGGTTTATAACATACGGAGAAGATGTATGGCAACAAGAGCAGAAAGACGGGAGAAGAAATGGAAGGCTGCTGCTGTAAACACATAGTCACTTAAAGACTAACTGTGACAAGTTAAAGATGCCTTCTAGAAAAGCTAAATACATGAGGTCAAACAATAGTCATAGTTTAGGACTTCCCTGGTGGTGCAGTGGATAAGACTCTGCCTGCCAATGCAGAGGACATGGGTTTGACCCCTGGTCCAGAAAGATTCCACGTGCTGTGGAGCAACTAAGTGCATGAACCACAACTACTCGTCCATGCTCTGGAGCCCATGAGCCGCAACTACCACATCCTGAATGTTGGGGCCTGAATATTGCAACTGTTGAAGCCCATGCCTAGAGCATGACCTCCATAAGAGAAGCCCCCACAACGAGAAGCCCGTGCAAGTAGCCCCTACTTGCTGCAGCTAGAGAAAGCTCTCACAAAGCAACGAAGACCCAGCACAGCCAAAAATAAATCGCAAAAAAATTTTTTTTTACAAAAACAGTCATAGTTTAAAAGTCAACAAAAGAGATAGAGTGTAATCACAAAAAATATTCAATTGGTCAAAAAGAAAGCAGAAAAAGAGGAAAAGGGAACAAAACCCAGATAGAATAAATAGGGAAAAAATACAGCAAAATGGTAGATTTAAACCCAACAATATCAATACTCGCAATGAAAGTTAATGGTCTGACTACCCCAATCAAAAGGCAGAGATTGCTTGACTGAATAAAAGTATAAGACTCAACCATATACTGTCTAGGATAAGTCCACTTTAAATATAAAGATACAAATTGGTCAAAAGTAAAAGGAAAGAAAAAGATTTACCATGGTAAACCTAGTCAAGAGAGAGTTGGAGGGGATATACTAACACACAAAGTAGGTTTTGGAGAAAATAATATTACTAGTGATAAAAGAATCATTTTACAGTTATAAAGGACAATTTAATTAACAAATAATACTAATACTCATGCACTGAATAACATGAAGCACTTGATGCAACTGCAAGAAAGAGAAATAGAAAATAAAAAACTCCAATTACAATAGCACCAAAAAAAGAAATGCTTATGAGTTTAAAAAAATACAGGGGAATCTACATGCTTAAAATTACAAAGATGACCAAAATGGGGAGATATTCTGTGTTCATGGACTGAAAGGTTCAATATTGTTAAGATATAAATTCTCTCCAAATGTACGTATTCAATACAACTCTAATTAAAACCCTTGAAAGATATTTTGTAAATAAAGACAAGTTGATTCTAAAATTGACTTGGAGAGATAAAATAACTAGAAAAGCCAAACAATTTGAAAAAGGATAAAAAGGTTGGAGCATTCACATGACCTGATCTCAACATTTAATA
Organism: Cervus canadensis; assembly: GCF_019320065.1. Lineage (NCBI taxonomy): Eukaryota > Metazoa > Chordata > Mammalia > Artiodactyla > Cervidae > Cervus > Cervus canadensis. The sequence goes on along the minus strand of NC_057402.1, from coordinate 4,703,201 downwards.
CAAAGTTAATGGACTTCCCTAGTGGCTCAGATGGTAAAGAATCTGCAATGCAGGAGATCTGGGTTTAATCCCTGGGTCGGGAAGATCCCCTGGAGAAGGGAGTGGCTACCCACTCCAGTGTTCTTGCCTGGAGCATTCCATGGACAGAGGAGTCTGGCAGGTTATAATCCATGGGGACACAAAGATTCGGACACAACTGAACGACTAACACTATCACTTTTCACAATCATGAAGATAGTATGGTATAGGTGAGCAGATCCCTAGATCAGTGGATGAGAATACAGGGTCCAGAAACAGACTCACAAGTACAGCCAATTTTTGAATGACCATATCAAAAAGGAGGAAAGGAATTCAATGGAGAATGGTTATTCTCTTCAACAAATACTTGGACATACATAGGCCAAAAAATGAACCTCAGAGAAAATGGATCATAGATTTAAATGTGAAAGTAGGAATGTTTAGGAGAAAATTTTTTGAGTTTGGGTGGGGCAAAGACTTCTTATACATGACACCAAAAGCACTATCTGTAAAAGAGACAAATCATAAATTAGACTTCATCTAAAATGAAAAACTCTGTAAAAGACACTGTTAACGTAAAAAGACAAGCCGCAAACTGAAAGAAAGGATTTACAAATCACGTATCTGGCAAAGCATTTGTATCCAGAATATGTAAAGAAGTCTCAAACTCAATAATAAGAAAACAACCCAATGAAAAAAAATGGGCCAATGATACAAACACACACTTTCCTAAGGAAGATATGCAAACAAACAGGAAAAAATGCTCAGCACCAGGGAACTGCAGCTTAAAATCAAAATAAGATAAAAGGACTGGAGATCCCATATGCTGACGAGGAGGTGGAGCAACTGGAACTACTACACGTGACTGGTGGGAGCACAAAAAAATGGCACATTTACCTTGGAAAACAGCTTGGCAGTTTCTTAGAAAGTTAAACAAATACTTAATGATATGACCCAGCAATCCCATGCCCATGTGCTCAAACATAACATCAGATGTGTTACGCTAAGTTAAAGGAGCTAGACTCAAAAGGCAACATACTGTCCAAGTCCATTTATATGACATTCTGGAAGAGGCCAATCGACAGAGCTGGGGGATAGATTAGTGGCCGCCAGAGGCAACGGATAAGGGGAAGGTCTGATTTCAAAGGAGTAGCGCGCAGTGCTTTTCTGGAGGGCAATAAAACTGTTCTCTATCCTGAGTGGTTACACGACTATACATATTGGTCAGATCTCAGAGAACTCTTCACTAAAAAGTTAATTTTGCCATATGGAAATTTAAAATTAATTTTAAAACGTTACAGAAAGATACTGACTGGGTTCTAAGTTCTCAAACCTTCTTGGTTCACAATGCCCTTAGCGTCTTCATAACTTCTTCACTGTGCTCCTAGATCAAAAGAATAGCTATCAATTTAGGAGCTTAAAAACTCCTGCTTTTGTGAGGTACAACTGACACGTGTAACTGTACATAACTGTACAATTTGATACATTTAACATCTGCATACACCCATGAAATGATCATGCAAGATGATAAATGTATCCATCATCTCCCAAAATTTCTTAGCAGTCTTTTGGGAAAAAAAGGTACATATAAGTTGGTTGGCTGGAGGTAGGGGTGGGTTTAGGTAGAACTGGGAAAGGGTGGAGTAAAGACAAAGATTAACTTTTTTTTTCTTTTTGTATTTATTTCACTTATTTAAAATAAGCACACATTTAAAAATAATTTTAAAACATCCAACCAAACAAAGGGTAATTCTCTCAAAACAAGAGCCAATCTCCAAGAAACGGCTCACTGATATTTAAGGTAAAACAGGTATTCTCTGGGTTTCAACAAGCACTTGTTGCTTTCACCTCCCTTAGCTCATCTAAGCGCTTCTTCACCCCTGTGTTACTGTGACTCTGGTAAAACAAAAGCAACTACGCACAAAGGGGGATGCACTGTTCACTGAAGGACTGATGCTGAAGCTGAAACTCCAACACTTTGGCCACCTGATGCGAAGAGCTGACTCATCTGAAAGACCCTGATGCTGGCAAAGATTGAGGGTAGGAGGGGAAGGGGACGACAGAGGAAGAGATGGTTGGATGGCATCACCGACTCAATGGACATGAGTTTGGGTAGGCTCCGGGGAGTTGGTGATGGACAGGGAGGCCTGGTGTGCTGCAGTCCATGGGGTCACAAAGAATTGGACACAACTGAGCAACTGAACTGAACTGGTGGTTTAAATCACCACCTTAAAGAAATCTGTGAACTACTGAAGCTTCATTTTTAATATACCACCTCCTTTCATTCAAAACGCCCTTTCCCCTCTCATTTGCAAACTATCTTTACCCTTACAACACATAAAACTTTCCAGAACACACTGTAAACATCAGATATAAAAACGGAAGGAGAGTATCTAACATCAGTCCTTAATTGGAGCACAAGACAATCACCAAGGGGATCTAGGCATGAAAGCTCCCGTAAGGACCAGGGAGAAAAACCCTCTGCTCTTATTAGAAAATGCTGACTTGAACCCCGAGCATAAAAGAAAACTTGCAAGGCACCATCTTGTCACTGACAAGCAGTACAGATTAAAATATGGTGATGAACTCATTTCCCCTGGAAACTCAACATGGATCCCGTAAAGACACCACACATCAGGAGGGTTTTTTTTTTTTTTTTTTTAAAGAAAAACATATTTACTGATTTTTGATGATGGCAAATGAGATACATGATCATATGAAATTTTTTAAAATTACAAAAATACAGTAAAAAGGGAAAATCCACATAAACACACCATGTAGAGGCAGCTACTATTAACAGTTGGCTCTACATTCCTCTAGAACACAGTCTGTCTCTGAGACAGTCAGGGCGGACCGCAGAAGGGCACCCCTGCATCTGATTCACTGACTTCTATGGAGTAATCCAGCCCCACAGAGGTGAGTGATTCCAGAGAGGTCTACCTTGATGTGAAGCACTTCTGAGCCAGCCACTCCACTCAACCGGTGACCAAAACAATTCCTTTTCGGACCTGCAGGCTACATTCATCTGTGACTAAGACTAGCCTCAGTGCCCTTGCCTTGGCAGGAAACTGTCGAGTGAGGGTTACTGAGCTCTGACCAGGACTTGCAAGGAATTTTAGAAGGCTTGCCGGGGCACTGCAAGCCGTTTTCTCCAGAGCTGACAGCCCCGGGGGTCGAGTTGTCACAGGCAACACAGGAAGGCTTAATCTCGGGGCGGGGCAGGCAGACCCGGCTGACCCGGAGACGCTGGCAAGCAGCGCGGTGACCCAGGAAACGTTTCTGAGCCGCTCCCAGGCCGCGCTGGCAGAACTTGAGAGGAGTGGTTCTCACAGCTTTTGGTCTCAGAACCCCTTTAAACTCCTGAAAGTTATTGAGGATCCAAAGAACTTTTGTTTATGAGAGTTCTGTCTATGGACGTTGACTGTGTTAGAAATTAAAGTAGAGAAATTAAAAAAAAAACTTGCTCATTAAAAAATAACAAACTCATTATGTCAATATACATACATTTATAAAAATAACTACTTTTTTTCAAAACAACTAATTATTTCATAAAACAACTCATATTAAATAAAAATATTTCCTAAAACAAATTCAGTGAGAGAAGAGGTACTGGAGGGTCCTGAGAGGTCAGACTGCTCTCAGACATGGCCCATGGACTTGGACATGAACATGGTCCTAGTAAAATGGAACTTCCAGATTATAAATGGTGGAAGACAGAAGGGACACCATTAAACACTGTCCAGGAGAAACTGGCTTAACAAGGACTAAGGGATCCATGGGGCCGCAATGAAGCTTGGAGATACACAGGTGGCTTTGCAAACAATGTTTCCTTTGTTGGAGCATTGTTAAAAGGATTCAAGTGGGGATTTGCTGCATCTGTGGTAGCTGTAGGGGCTGAATATTACCTGGAGACCCAGAAAAAAGATAAGAAACATCACTGAAGATAATACCTGGAAATATATTTTAATGTCTTAAGTGGCACTGTTTCACATTTTTGCAAACCTCTTTATGTTTGGTTTAATTAAAAAAAACACAAAAAACACAAAGAGCTGAATTCTTATATCTGCTATGCTCAGAATGTTCATTTGGTTGAAATACAGGAAGAAAAACCTGTCTCCAGCATTTGGTAGTTGGAAAAGTGAGGGGTGATCAATAGCTCTTCTAGATAATTGTAGACTTCTTTGATACTTTACCAAAACTTGACAAGTGGTAGTGCACTAAAGGTTACCTATTCTGTGGAATCCTAAATCTTGTCAATGAGGGGTCTCTAATTCCTGAAAACCCTCTGATGTGTCTTGCACTTTGAATAGCTCTCCGGCCAATGAATGATTTTATAACATCATCTGTTCGTCATTTGGAAAATACTGGTCTCACTGAATTATGTGTATTAATGTATTGTAAACAAATTGCCTATTAGACTAAACTGCCATGCTTTTTAAAAACAGATTTATTGAGATATTCACATATCATACAATCCACCCCTTTAAAATGTACAATTTGATTGTCTTCCATATGTTCACAGGACTGTGGAGGCACCACAATGTCTAGTTCCTTTCACTGTGTATATTAAGGATCCCACTCATTGGTACTGACACCAGTCTCAGCAGGACGGCTTGCAGCACTGGGAAGCTGAAGTCTGCATTGGCAGATACAAATCTTCCAAAATTCAAAATTTCTCCTGAGAGCTTGAATTTTCTTTTTGAATGCTCAAATTTTAATCATTGACAATAAACATCATCAGTTATCTTATCTTCCTTAAAGTGACATTTTCATTTTACTTTGTGAGAAAATGCTCCCTGAAAACCCAAGTCTGAATAACCTTTTTGTTAGTCGTTCAAGTATAAATGGTATTCTGTGAAAGAACATGCTATGCTATTAACTTGGTTTTGCTTGAGAAAAATGCCAACGCCTGAAAAACAGATTCATTAGATAACTTAATTAAACACCAGATGGCTGACTATATTTTAAAAATGGCTTAAACATTGAGATAATGGAATTTTTGTAATTTAACCCAAGAATCTAGACTCCAGGAACTTCCCCCTGGGTATTGCTCCCTTTTCATCCTCCTCTCCCTGAACCTAAGCTATTTTAATCTGGAAAATAAAGGTTGAGCTTGATGATCTATAAGGTTCTGTTAATTTCTTGATGATCTATAAGGTTCACTTAATTTCCGTTAAATGACACATAAAAAGACACAGCACACAAGAAAAGTGCTAAACATCATTAGCCAAGAGGAAAGCACAAACAGGAACGACCATGAGATCCTAGCTCACACCTACCAGGATGGCCACCATCAGACGGTAACAAGTATGGGAGACGTGGGGAAACCAAAGCGCTCATACCCTGCTGCTGGGAACTTGAAACAGGGCTGCCACTTTGGAAAGCAGTCTGGCAGCTCTCCAAACTGCTAAACACAGTGTTAGCATGACCTAGCAGTTCCTCTCCTGGGTAAACACACAAGAGAAATGAAAACACGTATGTACACAAAAGACTGCACGTGAGTGCTCACAGGGGCATTATTCACAACTGCCAAGTAGCAGAAATGACACAGATGTCCATCAATGGATAAACAGATAAGATGTGGGGTATATATTCTTGTGGAATATTATTATTATGGAATATTATTCAGCAATAAAAAGAAGTTGTGATACATGCTACAACATGGATGAAATGTGAAAACATTACGCAAAGTAAAAGAAGGTCGCGTACTGTATAATTCTATTTCTAAGAAATGTCCAGGTTAGACGAATCTACAGAGGCGGAAAATAGCGAAGCAGTTACAGGGGCAGGGGGGGAGTTAGGAAGAGTGGCAGTAACTGTTCATGGGTATGGGAAGTTTTTCAGGGGGATGAAAATATTATAAAATTACACGTGCTGATGCCTGCACAATCCTGTCAACAGACTAAAGTGAATTGTACATCTTAAAGGGGTGGACTGTACTTATGAATTACCCGTCAATAAATGTTAAAAAATACAGCAGCCCAGTGTAACAGGCAACGCATTTAAAAGAAGTAAGCATAAAGAGTGCAACATCTCTAGAGCTGTGGATTCTTCAAAGTCAGTGGGAATAAATGTCTGCAAAAATACTATGACAGTATTCATAAATACAAATGACTCCCTTTGGGTTCGATCCCTGGTTAGGGAACGAAGATCCCATGGGCCATGTGGTGCGGCCAAAAAAAAACCAAAACAAAATACACACCGGGCAACCCTTCAAGCAAGGCGGCTGAGTGCCACTTCAGGGGTCAGCACACCAGGGGCGTGGGCTGGAACCAGGAAGGGGCCCACCACTCCACCTGCCCCGCCGGGTCCAGGCACTGCGCGGTGGAGGCCTTCCGTCGGCTCTTGGATCCTGCACCCGCTCTACCTCCAGACGGTCAGAAATGCTGCAGGGACTGTCCCCACACACTCTTGCACTGTATCTTTCCCCAGTGCCCTCCGTCGACGAAGCACAAACCCCGCCTGCCCCTCCCCTCACGCCCCTCGAGGGGAGGGGGCAGCTGCGCTCTCCTGCCCTCGCCGCAGCAGAGAGGACAGACTGACCGTCCCTGTTCTCAGGGACACGGAAAAGCGCCTCCTTGCGCGCACCTTCGGGGGACCGCCTAACTCCCCTCCGAGCAGGTTCCTCTCCCGCCTTCTTCCCACCACGTGGGCGGTCCTGCAACTCTCCCCCCTCCCCGCTTCCCCTTCTTTCACGGCCTCACCTTAACCAAAAACGACATGTGACCGATCCCGGCTCTGGGAGGGCGCACGTCTTGCTCACCACTCTTACTTCCTCATCTAAAAACGTGCTCAGGGGATGCTCAGCAAGTGTCTGCTATGTGCACCAGAGGCAAGATGCCCAGGACTCTGGAGACGGCCTGCATTGCCGGGTGGGGAACAAAGCTAAGACGGCGGGAGAGGCTGGTTATTAGGACACGGTTTTAAGAGAGAGGCAGGAAGCAACGATCGTTTCATCTGAAACAAGTCTCAAGAGCTTGAGGCATGCTAAGTGGTTCTGGTTCTGGTAACACGCCACCTCGGTGAAAGACCCAGGAGAGACGGGGGCCAGCGGGCAGTGCAGACATCCAGTCCACACCTGGCCAGCCTGGGCCTCGATGCCCTTTGCGGACCCTTCCCTCCTGGGGAGAGAGCGGAACTCAGGGGCTGCCGGCAGCCCAGGCCCCGTCCAAATAGAAGAAGCTTCCACACGGGTCACTTAAAACAGAATAAATTGAGTGTTTATAAATATAGTAGTTGACATATATATACACTTAATTCAAAAATAGAATACACTTAATATACAGTAAAGCAGCATTTAAAGTGGAGAAAGGGGGATATTCATCACACGATGTAGGGACTAATGATTTTTCAATCATTTTAGAAGACACAGTTATATCCTCACCCTGAGACATTAAAAAAAAAAAAAAAGTTCCAGGAGGACTGCAAAGCATCTTGTGAACAAGAGATTATCAAAGTGTTAGAAAATATTAGAGATTTCTCTTTGTGATTCTGGGGTTTGGGAGGCCCTTCCATAGTAACTGAGAGTGGAAATTAAGGACAGAAAAAGACATTCCCTGATTTTCCTTAGTCTGAATGAGAGAGGCTTTGAAGGATTTACTGATCAGTATACGGCTGCCGGGAGATAGTGAAGGACAGGGAGGCCTGGCGTGCTGCAGTCCACGGGGTTGCCAAGAGTTGGACACGACTTAGTGACTGAGCAGCAATAGGCCTGTGATGGTTCTTCAGGCAGGCGTCTGCGGTGGAACCTGAATGGACCTCACAGCCCTAGGCGGATGACAGGCTGGTAAAGTCTGACCTTTAAGAGTTAACCGTGATAAAGAAAGCAAGTTTTGATCTCAGCTTCGGACACAACAGCCTGTGAACTATACAAAGAACATGACTTGCATTTCTTCTTTCCCAGAGCACACATACTAATGTAAGGAGAAACATATTTTAGGTCAATGAGCCTAGTCGATTTTGAAATATATAGCTTTGGGGGAAAAGAATCAGAAACTTACAGAGTTCAACGGAAATCAGGATTTAAAATTTTATATTACGCCACAAGGATTCCTTAGCTACCAAGGAATAATATGTCAAAGACAGATAAAATAACAACAATTCAAAAAAACTCAACAGGAAACTAGAGTTCGGCATCAAACATTAGAGTTTTAAAAATGGTATCACATGAAATGTTTCTAGATGGTACTGACTGAGGTCACAGCAGGACCTGCAAAGGACCTAGAAGTGGGTTAGACAGTCTGAGACTGAAGACAGGGATTTGGGGGTCAGATGAAACCAACGGTGAACCAGCCAATCAGGGTGGACTGTCCCGACTCCAGCTTGGCCCCACCACTATTTTACCTCCTCCCAACCATCAGCATTTTCCTGCCCATGTGTGGACCACACGCTTACTTCTGAATTGTGCATAGGCACTGTTAAAGAGGGTAAGACAGTTAAGAAAAAAATGAAAGTTCTGACATTTCTACCCCACGTGGTGGCCGTGAGGATCAGGTGAAGTTAACACACGCAGGGCACAGCGGTCCTTCGAGTTCCCTCACTGCAGTCTAGGGCATGGCACAGAGATGTTCATTCTCCCAGGTGTCAGGACACATTTTTGAACAGGAGGATTTTTTTGGGGTAGCAAATGTCATGTTAGGCTTAAATGTCTTAGCATATTCTAAGTAAGTCAGAGTTCAGTCTGTCACTGAGGGTTGGGCACGCTGGTTAGACGGCAATTACTTACCATATGGACTACTTCTGGGTAAAGAGGCTCTGTGATCACATTCCGATTATGGGTGATATATTCTACCATTTCACTTAAAGCAGCTCGTTTTACTTCCTTCCACTTTAGGTCACTGAGCGGATCGGAAACAAAGTCAAAGAGGACACAACATTGACGTAACTTCTGGATAAAAAGCTTCTCTTGATCAGCAGGAGGAACATCTGAAAAAGGAGAGAGCAAAGTATTATCGATTGCAACAACACTTAACCCAGAATTACCGTGGCGCGCTTTTAAGTTTCCTACAACTTTTCAATTAATAGAGATTCGAGAAACAAGAGATGGGGGTGGGAGTGAATAGAGGTTATATATTCCTTAAAGACAAGGGAAGGAAAAAATCAGCTCGTCGCTGCTCAGATCATATGCTTCCCATGACAAAGTTTCCGTGTTTCTTAACTCTCTGAAGCCATGTCCAGAGTACTGTTCAAAATAAAATTCTTTCTCATGAAGTGCTTTCATTCAACAAACGTGACACTGCCGCCGTATCACATGCCGGCAGCGTAGCAGGAGGCAAAGCCCAGCTCCAGGGTGGGGAGAGGGGCGCCGCGGGACAGCTGCACACGGCAGGTCAGCGGTCACAGGGCGGGTGGGCGCCCCCTCGGGCCCGCCGCTGCTATACATTTACCGTGGAGGGCGTGGCTGCTGTCCCTCGGCCAGCCGGCCAGCAGCAAGGGGCATCGCTGTGGAGCTGCCCAAACGAGCTGCTCCATGCACACAGTGGGGGTCTCCACCCACCCGGGGGCCCCGTGTCCTCTGTCAGTGTGGGCGACGGCCAACACGCGTCACACACGACGACAGCAACAGAAACAGCACAAACCTAACGGTATTACGGAGGGAGTGTCCACCGGGGCCAGGGGTCACACTGAACGCTTTACACACATCACACAGTTTTCTCACGTAATCTTTACAATGATACAACAGAAACGAGACGCGGGCACGGAGGGTCAGTGTAGGACTGGGAAGTGATGGAGCTCCATGTGACGTTCTGGGAGGTATTGGAAAGCCCTGATCTGCCCGTGTGAGTGTGACAGCTTTCTGGGGTGAAGAGGAGATCGGCGGGGATATTAACAAACAAGATCTATTGACAGATTGACTGAAATGTGTCCAAGATCTGCCTGACTCAGTGAACCAAGATTTTCCACAAGATCACACTGGTGTTACACTGTTGGTCAAGGGCAAAATAGCCATTCAGAGGGCGAAACAGCCCACTGGGTCTTAATTTGATAAGGTGTATAGGAGCCTATTACTGTGGTTTCAGATTCCATGCTGCAGATTCCTTCAAGAAACCTCTCACTGGTTACTTTTTGCTGTGGTATCAAAGAAGATGTCCATAACGATCTGAAAAGCTCCTCCCTTCCCAATCTCGTGTCTTCCTGCATTGTTTCAACCAAAACATATGGCAACAGGCTGAATGCAGAGGCAGGCCGGAGACTCCGGCTCTCTCCTAGTAAGTCAGACATTAAAAGGACTTACAAAAGTAGAAAATGATACCACCCTCTCTGGTTTAATTTTTAATGTGGTCAATATCAGTAGTTAAGCCCGCATAAACAGAAGCTCTCTGGGTCCTACATAGTTCTGAGGGGTGTCAAAGGGTCCTGAGACCAAAGCTGCTGAGACCCCCGCCCCACAGGAGCCGGCACCTCAAGTGGGTCCCCAGGTGGCCCGGGCTTCCCTGCTTCCACCCACCTCTCTCCGCATCAGCTCCTCCAACCCACCTCACCTCCCTTTCCTCCACCAGCTGCCCCTCCTGTTTGGGGTTCTCGCTTGGGCCTCCTCACCTCCTGGTCAGACAGGACGCACTCCAGGGTCATCATGTAGCTCCCCCTGCCTTGAATGGTCAGCTCCCTAGGTGGGCATTTCCTCCCCCCACCCCGGGCTGCTTTCTGAGAGCAGGTGCCAGGCGACTGCCCCCTGGTTCTCTGTACCCCCCAGCGCCCAGTGGGGAACCCTGCAACCAGCAGGCGCTCAGCACGGCCCCCCACTTCCCGGGAAGCTCCCCGAGTCCCCAGACTGCACAGCCGGTCCAGGAGGCGAGGGGGTGCTGCCTGAAGGGTCCTCAGGGCCGAGGGACAGAACTGTGACCACAGACACTCTGAGTCGCGGTGGCCGAATCACTGAAATAGCTAACAGTCACCACAATGTCTAAGGGCTCTTTACAATCAAATATCCAGCTCTTTTCAACGAAAAGCTTCATTTTCTGAATGACCTCCGAGCTTAACTTCAGTCCTCACTCAATTCCACACCTGTACTCACCCTCCACTTTGCCAGAAACACCTTGAATGAGCGCATTTCATAGTTACAGCTCATGTACGTGGACCCTTCTGGTTTTCTCACACTGTAGAGCACCGAGAAGCCCGTATTTACCCCTAAAAACTACCTGATGACGACTCAGCCGTCGCCAGAACACTGGAACAAACCTATTGCAGTAAGAAGGAAGAGCAGAGTAAAATCTTTTTTCTTCATAAAATTTCTACCTGTAAAAATCCTTCTTAAAAAAACAAGAAAGTCTCAATTCTTCCAGGGTTCCAGATAGCTAAGGTGTTCAGTTCAGTTCAGTCGCTCAGTCGTGTCTGGCTCTTTGAGACCCCACGGACTGCAGCAAGCCAGGCCTCCCTGTCCATCACCATCTCCCGAAGTTTACTCAAACTCATGTCCATTGAGTCGGTGACGCCATCCAACCATCTCATCCTCTGTCGTCCCCTTCACCTCCTGCCTTCAATCTTTACTGTATTAAATATTTTTGTTTACAGCTTATTTAAAGTTTGTGAGCATAATCTCATGAACTCGTGTTTTAAAACCTCATTTGGCTAACATTTACAACTTTATTGTTTTTTAAAAAAACTATATTAGACCAATCAAAATAAGTAAAAAAACATTGCACCCACAGCCCCATCAGCTATTTCCTCATGTTCACTGATTTATTTGGCTGTGTCGGGTCTTTGCGTGGCATGCGGGCTCTCCAGCTGTGGTGTCTGGGCTCAGCTGCTCCGTGGCATACGGGATCTTAGCTCCCTGACCCCTGACCAGGGGCTGAACTCGTGTCCTTTGCATTGCAAGGTGGACTCTTAACCACTGGACCACCAGCTAAGCCCCTCCTGTGTTTTCTGAATGCATGTTAATTTAGGTTCTTGTTGGTCAGCATATTTTAAAAATCTTCAGTACCTGCTGCTGGGTTAATAGGACTGTACCACTGGGGGATAAAAATGAGTGGAGGTGGTGGGAGAATATGCTTTTTACCCTTGTGTATGCTGGGTCTCTACAGAATGAGTTATTTTGTAATTGAAAAATAAGCTCTTTAAAAACTATTATGTTAGCATTGCTGATCTTTTTTATTTATTTTTTTTCTGTTTATTTTTATTAGTTGGAGGCTAATTACTTTACAATATTGTAGTGGTTTTTGTCATACATTGACATGCATCAGCCATGGATTTACATGTATTCCCCATCCTGATCCCCCCTCCCACCTCCCTCTCTACCCGATCCCTCTGGGTCTTCCCAGTGCACCAGGCCCGAGCACTTGTCTCATGCATCCAACCTGGGCTGGTGATCTGTTTCACCCTAGATAAAAAAATCTATTTATTTTTTAATTGAAGGATAATTGCTTTACAGAATTTTGTTGTTTTCTGTCAAACATCAACATGAATCAGCCATAGAGCATTGTGAACCTTGAAAGAAGAAAAAAGGTATGACAATACAGCCCGTACTTGACCTGACTGTTCTGATTACCATGTAATGTGAATCAAATGGTAAAAACTAACCGGACTGACGCTTTCGGTATATTACACTTCAGCATTTGGTACTCAAGACTGGTACTGACTCTTGAAGTAATAAACCACGACCCCAGATTTGACTCAATTTTTACAATTACTTCTATGAAGCACAATAAAAAAAGAATGGATTTTGAATTCTGCCCATGAGTGACAGTGGTTTACTTTAAACTGTCTACAGATGAGTAACACTGACATTCTTGTTTTAGGACACACTAGAGAGCGACCTTAAGCCCCAAAGAGAGCATCAACTAAAAAGCACAATATGAGACAAATTGTTGTAGTCCGCGGGATCGGCCGGGAGCCCCCGTGACAGCGGTCTGGACGAGCCCCAGGATCCCACCCGGAAGCTAGACAGTGTGCTGAGTGAGACCTCTGATCTAAGAGAAAGAGGACACGAAAGGGGCAATGACAAGGTTGGCTGGGACATTTTTAATGTTGATTAACATTTCCTTTCATTATTATTGTTTTAAGCTATGAGCAATAACATTTCTCTCTACAAATAACATCACAGGTACCTTACGTTTACATACATTTCTTCACTCCCTCCCTCAGTTGCTTTCACTGATTTGCTAATGTGAACGTGGGACACTTCCTGATTACTTCAAGGTAAATCCTTGATGATACCAGGAGCAAACCTGATGATACCCACGCAAAACCTGCAGGAGGCAAGGAGCGGAGAACAGACACTAACCCACAGCATCTGAAGAACGCATTACTCTTCTAAAAACATATTTACTAAAGGGAAGCCTGTAATTAATAACTGACGCATAGGGATGCTTCATGAGGGTCACCGTCAGACTGGGGTGGCTTCGTGAGTGCCCCCGGCCCTAGGGTGAGGGAGGGCAGCGTTCTCACCAGCGGCCCCGGGGCAAGCTAGTAAGGAGTGGACACCTTCCACTGACCGCTGACCCCCAAGATGCGGGTGAGCCCCAGGGCCTGTCCAGTGTGGTGACTGAACTTCTACTTGTGTTTTCTTTTACAAAGAATAGAAAAGTAAGAGGTACTAATATTTGACACAGGAGCCGACACACACTGGAGGTGTGTGCCTAAGACTGCTCTGCTTCCAGGCAGGAGTGATGGAGAGCCTGAGGACCGCTGGGCACGCGGTGAGGAGCTTCTCCAGGCCTTCCCAAGTGAGTCCAACACAACCCAGCAGCTCACAGCTGGCTCCACAGGTATTTACAGCATCTCTGCATCTCAATTACCGCAGGGACGGATGGACATGACAACACGTTGTAACTGCCAAATTGTAGGACGGGACACAAAAATGTTACATCACTGAACTGTCACTGTACTGGAAGGGGAGGCACGTGAACTCTGTCTCTGGGTAGAAATATTATCAAAGGAAAAACAAAACAGGGACGCCCACTTCCATATGACTCATCTTGGTGGTGAAGAGAAACATTCCAAGATACCAAAAGGACCAACTTTTGGCAGGACAGTCAGAGAGAGGCAGGCCTTTCTAGCACGGAGATGATGGCTTTTCCCAAATAAACACAACCCCGATGAGAACTAAAGCCAGAGCTGCACGAACCGCAGCCCGGAGAACGTCACTTTGAGAAGATGCTGCCGGAGGCACGCCCGTGAGGGTGGGAACCACTTTGCAGTCACTCATGTACTCCGTGCCAAGCAGATGTGGCAGGCTGGCTTTCAGAGACCCCCGTGCGTCCCTCCTGTCCCCCAGCACCTGCCTTCCTGACAGCGCGGGGACAAGAGTCTACGAGCACGTGCCCATTCTAAGCCTGCAGACAAGAGGCAGTCCACACAAAACGGAAACACATACAGACTCTCCAGAAGGAGAGAGCCAATCCTTCAGCCATGGCATCCTGTCTTTCCAATACACTTATTCTGAGTACAAAGTGAGTGGGAATACAGCTGAATCCAATTACTACCAACTTGGAGTAAATCTGGGATTCGTCATTAATAGGCCTTAAATTCCACTTACTCTTGGCAAGTCTCCCCCACCAAGAAGAGTTCAGCAACACTGCTTTGATTTTGAAAGAGAGAATTCACGCACCGGGTTTTGAAGCGACTGTTTTCCCCACTGCCTTCCGCGTCTCCTGTCCTGAACCAAGTGTCTGCAGACAGGAGAGCCCTTCTGTCACACCGTCACCTGCCCCATGGCCAACACCACGGAGCCTCCCAACGGACCTTATTACCTGTCAGACGACGCTCCTTCACCTTGCCCAGCTTCACGTCTTGACCATGCATGGCCCTTCAAATTCCCCAGATCATTTCGGCGAGAACAGAAGTCTTTGCAGTACTGACTCTTTCAATCCACAAACACGAAATACTTCTCCAATTACTCTTTTCCTTAAATGTCTTTCAATACAATTTTATACTCTCCTCCTAAAAATACGTTACACATCACTTTTCAAGATTGATTCTTAGGTGTCTGTTACGTGCTGATGCTACTGTAAACTGTATCTTTAAAAAGACTCAAGAGTTTTCTAACTGCTGCTGTGGTTTAGGGGGAAAAAAAAAAGATTTGGAGTATGACTTTTGTAACCAGCTACCCTTTTGTGTGTATGAAAACAAATTTCCTGTATTTTTTAATTAATTAATTTTTAAGTGGAGGATAATTGGTTTATAATATTGTGCTGGCTTCTGCCACACATCAGCGTCAGTCAGCCACAGGTATACACGTGTCCGCTCCCTCTGGAGCCTCCCACCCCATCCCACCCCTCCAGACCATCACAGCTCCTACTAATTCTAATGACGTCTCTGTGAGTCCTGCTGGTTTTCTGCCTCTGCCACCTTTCATCTGCGAGTACCAATGCTCTTCTCTTTCTCGCCTGAGCAACGCTGCAAGGCAGCGGTGAGGCGTCACCTTGGTCTCTCCACTGTCTCCGAGGGAAGCTCTCCCTAGCTACCCAACCAGAGAGATACTGGCCACAGGACTCTACAGATAACATTTAGCAGATGAAGGAATTGATCTATAGGTTCGTGCGTGCATGCTTAGTCCCGTCCAACTCTTTGCGATCCCACCTGCCAGGCTCCTCTGTCCATAGAATTTTCCAGGCAAGAATACTGGAGTAGGTTGCCATTTCCTCCTCTAGGGCATCTGCCCAACCCAGGGGTCAAATCCATCTCTCCTGTGTCTCCTGCATTGGCAGGCAGATTCTTTACCACTGAGCCGCCTGGGAAGCCCCACTGAGAGGTCAGGGCCATCTCGATCCAATCCAGCAGTGACTTCTGTGAACTGATAAGTGATTCTAAAAGCCATGTGGTAAAGCAAAGGGTCGACACTAACCAAGACCCTCGGAGAAGAACAACAGGGTGGGCGGGGGGACTTGCTGTCCCAGAAATCTAGACTCACAGGCAAGTTTCATGAATGAAAACGGCCACCAAGAACAGGGCCTAGAACAGGCCTGTAGAGACGTGGATACTTGATTTACGGCAGGACTGGATCACAGAACGGTGAAGAAAGATCAGTCTTTAAGAATGCAGCTCTGGGACAGGAAGGAAGGAAGGAGAGAGAAAGAAGAAATCAGATCATATTCTATGCAAAAATAAAAAATAAGCTCCTGGAGGGCTAGGACTTCAGTCTGAAAGATAAAGCTCTAATGCTTTTAGAAAATAATACAAAAGAATATCCTATGTAGAGAAAGACTTCTTAAGACTTAAGGACTGTAATCATTAAAAGACTGATGTAATGAACTATATAAAATCAAACATTGTTCTTCATCAAGACACCACAAAGAATGAAAAGTCATGCCACAGAGTAAGATAACTACTTGAATACATATAGCCAATGAATTAATGTCTGGAATATGTAAGCATTTCCAATAGATCAGTAAGAAATATGCAGAGAACCAATAGAAAAGGAGGCAAAAGTCTTAACCAGGCACTTCATGAATATGCCCCAAAGGCTAACCACTCGTGAAAGGATCACCACTCACTAATGGCTAGAGGAATGCAAACGAAAAGCATAAGCAAATAGTCTGAGGACACCCAGTGCTGGGGGCAGCTGTGTTGGGCTGGGCAGGGCTGCTGGGCAGGGCTGCAGGGTCTGGCGTCACCAAGGACAGAGGGGACAAATGTGCTTGCTGGGAATTATATATATATTTTAAATACGTGTGTGTGTGTGTGAGCGTGCATGTGTGTGCATGTGTATATATACACACACACATATGTATGTTTATACAAACCTAATGGAATTCAGA
Source organism: Cervus canadensis (assembly GCF_019320065.1). Classification (NCBI taxonomy): domain Eukaryota; kingdom Metazoa; phylum Chordata; class Mammalia; order Artiodactyla; family Cervidae; genus Cervus; species Cervus canadensis. Next base: position 4,686,486 of record NC_057402.1, on the reverse strand, counting down.
CACACGTGCACCACAACATGTGTCAGAGAATGCCCACAGCGGCACTAACAGCTTGAACCAGGAACAATCCAGCGCCCGCCAGCAGTGGGCATTACGTAATACCCTTTAGCTGTGGCGAGGAACGCAATACAGCCACACACAGCACGGACGTACCCTACGAAATCAGGCAAGGTGAAAAGGACTTCTCAGTGTGATTCCGTTCATATGGAGGCTTTAGAAACAGGCGCCCCTGAGACCTGTCCGTGACCTCCGGGGAGCTGTGGGGGTGACTGGTGGGGGTGCTGGTTACAGGAAGACTGGCTTTGCAATGATCCTTCACTCTTTGCGTCTGTTGTGCACGAGTCTGCGAGTTACATTACAAACGGAAAAGGTTACCGAATACATGCACGTGGCAAAAAAACGCCCCCAAGAACACTCCGGAGCACACAGCGAGCCGTGAGCCTCCTTCCTCCACACCTGCCTGCTGCCTCCGACCCTCCTCCCAAAGGCAAGTGCCTGGAGCCCCCCGAACCGCCCGGCACACGCTCCACACACAGGTACACACGGGCGTCTCCCACACAACAGCTTCAGAGGAAGGAACACTGACGACCTCCAAACTAACCTTGATGGACACACAGACGATCCCAGCACGTTTCTAAGGTCCCTCCGTGCATTTCCGTTGAAGAATTTAAGCTCTGGATATGTTTCCTTTTAAAAATAAATTCTGAAAAAAATTCCCAATCCAGATGAAATCTTAGTGACCTCTAATTTTTTCTAACTAACTAAAGTGTCTCCCTCTTTCTCTCAAAGAAAGGGTCAGCAATCATGACTTCAGATGCATAATGTAAAAACGGCGCTACGACTTGTTCATCAGATCTAACGCGTCTGGTATAAAGCAGAGCAGAGCAGGCCCCGGCCTTGTGGAGCCTGTATCACAAGGAACTGATTTAAGAATGTATCCAGCATACACACGCCAGGCACGGTACCAGGCATGGCAGCCCAGAGACAAATTAAAGCATGACACTTGATCTAAAAGAAAAGAACAACTAAAATGTGTGAGAACTGCAATGACGCGTGAGGCGGGACGGGGTCTGGGGGTGGGGAGTGTGGTGCAGGGAAGGGTTTCTGGGGATGCACTTGAGCTTGGCCTTGGAGGGAGGTCGTCAGCTCAAGGAGGCGAAGGTTTGCTGTTGGGGGGCTGGGGCCCGCTCGACGGGGAAGACGATCCATGGCTGCTGTGCTGTGCAAGTCGTCCTGGTCATGTCTGACTCTGCGACCCCACGGACTGCAGCCCACCAGGCTCCTCTGTCCGTGCGATTCTCCAGGCAAGAGTACTGGAGTGTGCTGCCATGCCCTCCTCCAGGGGATCTTCCCCACCCAGGGATCGAACCCGAGTCTCTTACATCTCCTGCCTTGGCAGGCGGGTTCTTTGCCTCTAGCGCCACCTGCCCACCTCTCAAATCTGAGCTCCAAAAGACAGAACCTTACCTGAAGGCAACAGATTACATTTTATAAACCTAAATTAATCACAGTGGATCTTTAGCCATACATTTTTATAGAGGAGAAACTCTGTCTTGTTCACCACTTAATCCTTGGTATCTAGAACTGGCCAAGCCCACAGCAGACCCTCAAATAATCTGTTGAATTTGAAAAAGTTGATCTGAAGGAAACAAATACGGGTAATTTAACTGAGCAGCATCATAATTTAAATCATATTTATATTAAAATAATGAAACAGGTATCAGAGCAGAATGCAAAGCCCATATAAAACTTATGACAAGTTCTTCAAAGAAGCTGCTCGTGTGAGGCATTTCAGCACTCTGAACTCTTAGAGGTTTGCATTTTGATAGAAAAATCTGAGAAGTACTGCAAGTAGATAGATTTGAATCAGAGAGGGTATTTAAGCAGATGATTGACACAAACGTGACCTGGAAGTAAGATCTCTTCAGAAGTGACACGGGGGGACTGAAATGAAGATGCCAGAAGCAGAGGGATCTACTTCGAGGGAGAAAGCAACAATCTATGAACCAACTTCTCAGTCTTCTCACGAGGCAACTGTGACTCCAAGCATGATTCCTCAGGGCGCTGGCCTGGCAGGGGTCGTTTTTGGTAATAATTATCTCTTGCTCCACAGATCCAAACTTCTGCAACTTGAGAGCCTGATAAATACACTAAATGAAACTCTCACTTCTCTGTAGACGATGCGATGAGACCAGTTCTACCTGGATCCGTGGTGCCTACGTAATTTTAAAATTGAGTGAACCCTCCCTCTCCAGTGGTTCCTCACTTGGCTGATGAAGTTAAAAACCATCATCAACCCTGTAAGTCTTTCTCAGTGTCACAGCGCAAGGGTCACAGTTCATCTATTCTAATGTTTACACGTTCCACGTTAACACCGTATAGACCAAGCTTCTCTTTCCCTTTCTATTTTCTTTCTTTCTTACGTGGTCCTTAAAACAAGGTTGGCCTTACAATCAACAGCATCTTAGATCTGATGGGACTTCACTACACAGCCTGAGCTGCTGGGTCAGATATTTCATGCAAATACAGCCCACAGGCTCCCTGCTTCATGCTCTGTCTGTACTGCCCACACAAGGAGCTAGTAACCTGCTGCTGACGCGAAGGGGCCAGAGCGCCGGGCGCTGTCTACCTTCTGCTCGGAGAGAACCAGCCGCGGATGGCCAGCCCTGCATCCTGCCTCGCTGTGCAGAGCCGCCCTTCTCCGGTCCTTCCGGGTGGCGTTCCGGGCGCCGCAAAGTGGAAGCACTGCCTGCTCTAGTAATCTGGATGTAAATCTGGTGATGCAAGTATGCCAGCAGCTTCTACACCGCCACTTTCACTTTAAACATGTTTCGCTGGTGATAACTACGCCTCAAAATCCATTATGAACACTCCCTTTGCAAACCCCAATTCTGTAGTTTATCAGCTGAGCCACACACGTTCGTGAAGCTTACCTCCTCCCTCCCACAGGAAAAGACCTGCTCCCCGGGGCCGAGTCCAGGCTGGAAGTTGGCTCAGGACAAGCGCACCCCGTGTAAATCCGGCGTCTGACTGGTTTCCTTGCCAACCTGGGCGTGCCTCCTTCCAGCCTTGGAGACCCTTCTTCCCCTCTGGTTTTCCTGCAATTCTTCAGTCTTGTCTGTATTTACTCACAAAGCAGGTAACATTCACCTTCCTCACTGACCTTCCACCACTGACCCGCCAGCCCACTGTCCCTTTCTTGTGAGGCTACCGTGTAAACTTATAAGGCAGTTATTCTCATTTCAGGAAGCATCATCTGAAGCCAAGGTCTAGTTCATCTCCGTGCTCTGTACCCTGGAACTGGCAGCTCTGCCAGGGAGGCGGGCGGGGCGGGCAGAGGCTGAAGCAGAAGAGGGTCAGACTGAGGTGAGACAACGACCAGCAGAGACTGGTGTCCTCGGAAAAGCTCTTCATCAAGGCAAGAGAACTCGGGGGGGATGTCACATGGAGAAACAGACTGATTTCCAGCCTAGACCCTGCCGTAAAGAACACGGCGAAGTCACGACAGGATTCTAGGCCTGGAAATCCTCGAGTGGACACACAGGGACGTTTAGGAATGTGTCTGCACCTCCCAATACAGGTGATGCATAAGAGGCACTCAACCAATGTCCGCTGAGTTAGAGCCTCCGCTCTTTTGACAGTGAAAGATTAAGTCAAACTCCCAGGAATAAAGAGATTCAGCCCCAAATTTGTTGACCAAGGCTTTCTTTCCCGCTTAAGGACTTAGTTCTAGAACACCTCGTCGGGGAACGAATAAGACACTCACCCTGAGTACAAATTAGTAAACGCCCAACATCTCTGGTCACGTTGCTTCCTCCCTCACTGAGGCTGGCATTTCTGATGAAATATTACACAATACCACTGCACCTGGCGACCAACAGCACCAGCAACACAGCCGCTCTTATCTGAGGCACAAGAGCAGGTTATCACTTCAGGAAAAGTAACTGCTTTTTATTACACTGACAAATGAAAGACGGCCAAAGGAAGGCCACAGAACTTCTCATGTGCTTACCAGCGGACAGAACCGTGTGGAGTTGTGAGGAGGATATACCGAAAAAACAATAGAGGTTTTTCAGTTTTTATTCACGTTCTCTACTCCCCTTCTCTGTGTCTCAGATAGATGAGTGATTCTTTCTGGACACGAGCTCTCTTAGGACGGGCTGGGGGCTCTTCACGCATGCCTGGCCCAAGGCTGCGGCACGAAGGACCAGTGAAGGACACGGTCCGGTAAACCCTGAGGGGCTGTGTGCCCCCGGAGTCGGGAACCGGAAGTAGTGCAGGCGCCAGGACATCGGGGACCAGGACATCAGGGGCCACATGCACACCGCGGGTCACCCTCCCCCGGTGGGGGGAAGCTGATGGAGATGGTGCTGGACCCCCCTGGCCACGGGAGTGGCCAGCCTCCTTATCTCACGTGCCCACCACCCCATCCCTCGCGGTCTAGTATTAACTAATCAGTGCTAATATTTACCTATGCTGGCTTCCGGTCTTCAGCTCACAGCCTGTCAATTACTCCCTGCCCAGAGGCCGGTCCTGGTAAGGACGCCAGCAGTAAAGACAGAGGACAGCCCCCCCACACTCCGCCTCCAAGGCTCAGCACACCCACTCTGAAGGTGGGGGGTGCCCACGCTCCTCCAGGGCCAGAGAGTTAAAGCCTTCCCCAGGGGCTTCCCGACATCCCACACTGAACTTGGCCTCAACTGGGGAGGACCATGGAGGTAAAGGGGGCACAGCTGCTGTGCCCTCAGCAAGTAACAGGCATTTGACCAATGTGCCACAAAAACCAGCGATGGGACAAGGACGAAACCAAGGATGCTTGTGGGCAGTGATCCGATAGCCCTGCGCAAGGTGGTCATCTCAGACTAAACCCTAATACTCAAGGTGCATCATCCAAAGGGCTGGCCGAAAGGTTCATCTGCCCTTGGAGAAAGACAGGCCACCTCAGTCGCCGGTGTTTTTTATTATTAGTTGAAACAGGAAACGCTCTGTGTTCTGGTGTGTGCTGAAAGACACTCAGCTGCTCCTTTACCACCGAGCTGACCCCAGCCTACACGGCAAACCGAGGTGATGCTTCTACTTGGTCCCTGCTTTCCTGACGTGCAGGGTCTGATGACAGGGAGAGCCTGTTGGTCTGACGTGGGCTCCGCCTGGCTCCCACACCAGCTGCTCTGGGACTGGGAAGAGGAGCCCGCCCCCCCTGGGGGCATGGCGAGGGGCAGAGCTGCAGGCCGTGCCAAGGGCCACGGGCGGAGCCCGAATCGAGCAGGCGGCTGCGATCTCCGAGTCTGGGGACAGGACGGGCACAGCCCCACGGGGAGGACGAGGCGTGCTGAGAACCAGGGTGGCAAGGGAGAACACGTGGGGAGGGGCTTCAGCACCGCCTGTTACTAACTTAGTGACCTTGGGCAGAAGGCCGGATCCCTGTGGGCCTCGGTTTCCTCAACTGGGAAATGGGGGGGGTAGCTAAGCAGTGGGGAGTGGGGGGCTGTGAACAGATGCGACATGCTGCAGTGATGTCTGAAACAGACCATGCCCTCTATACGGGGTGCTTGTTTCTGTCTCCCGTTAATCAGATGCAGTGGCTTGTTAGCGTCTATTATTCCATCCTGTTTATGCGCCTATCCTCAGAAAATGTCTGCTACGGAAGCAACGTTTTTCATCCTCTCCAGGCGTTTCCGAGCAGGCCGCCAATGCCCTGCCCTCAGCAGCAAGCCCGGCACCTAACAAAGGCGGCTCTCAGGCTGTCGGCGTCGGGCTGCGCATAACACAATTACGTGGGTGCTCTGGCGGGCAGGGCACCGCGGCCGCGCGCGGCTGCCCCGGCCCCTGGAACCGCGCGGCACGAGGGCAGCCACGTAACTGCTGGCCGAGAGGGGCTGGATGGACCCCAAATCCAATTATGACCCGTGTGCCTGCTGGGTCTCGGAGGAGCCCATCTCTCTGATGAGTTAGCGGATGTTCTGGACTATCAATTTGTGATGCAACTGGATTTGGATGGAAGAGATCCTTGAAACTTGAAGGGTTTATAAGGAATGATGGTGGGGCTGGGTTTTCTGGGTGTGAGCCTGCTGCCTGAAGCTTACCCGGGTGAGGAGACAAGATGAACTGGAAGGCAGAGGTAGGCCAGGTCGGCAGGAGACTCCGCCGTGCCCTGCGGTGGTCAGCCGCTCGACGTTTCTGGGCCGCGGTTTCTGCATCTAAAATCTAAGGTTCTTTCTGGCTCGATGAGACTGTGCAAGACCGCTGCTCTCAGAGACTGGGGTGCTGGCAGCAGTTTCCAGAGCGGGGAGATGAAACTACAACAGGTCTCTAGAAACAATAACTCATCTGTGGGCACCACAGGGAGGAATACATATGAAACCAAGGGCTTGAACCTAGACGTGAAACCTTTCTGCACGCAGCCGACCACCAGTCGACATGTGTTAACCCCAGCCAGACATTTAACATTGAAACAGTATATTTAAACCAATTTACTCAGTTTAAATAGCATTTTGAAAAAGAACTATCTTTAAATCCTTGAGATAAAATCCTTGAAATACAACTTTCTGAAATAACAGAACAACTTGCTTACAGCAATGATAAAACTGGCTGTAAATGGGTGTGTGATCCGAGAAGCAGCGATTCTGGTCTCAAGCTGGCAGGTCAGGAGCCCAGAAGGGAAGCCCTATCCTGTGGCTGTGGTCAGGTCCAGTGGCCACTCTCTCTGCCGGCGGGTCTGGGGACTTCCAGCCCCAGCTCTCTGCCTGCAGCTCTGCTGCAACTCCGTCTAGCTTCCTCACCTCAACTGCGTAGAGCATTTCAGATTTTATTCTATTTTTTTTGCTGGAGGTCTAATCTTATTTATTTTTGCTTGGGGACTGAAGAATTTCCTTAAATAATTTTGAAAATTTAGTTTCCTATTGTATTTTATTTTGCTAATTTTCCAAACTGTCTTCACTTCACATCCTGGAGTGTGAAGTCAAGTGGTCCTTAGGGAAGCATCACTACGAACAAAGCTAGTGGAGATGACGGAATTCCAGCTGAGCTTTTTCAAATCGTAAGAGATGATGCTGTTAAAGTGTTGCTTTCAGTATGCCAGCAAATTTGGAAAACTCAGCAGTGGCCACAGGACTGGAAAAGGTCAGTTTTCATTCTAGTCCCAAAGAAGGGTAATGTCAAAGAATGTTCAAACTACCACACAAATGCTCTCATCTCACATGCTAGCAAAGTAATGTGCAAAATTCTTCAAGCTAGACCTCAACAGTACAACTTCCAGATGTATAAGCTGGGTTTAGAAAAGGGAGAGGAACCAGAGACCGAGCTGCCAACGTTTGCTGGCTCGCAGAGAAAGCAAGAGAATTACAGAAAAACATGCACTTCTGCTTCACTGACTATGCTAAAGCCTTGGACTGTGTGGATCACAACAAACTGTGGAAAATTCTTAAAGAGACAGGAATAAGAGAATATCTTACCTGTCTCCTGAGAAACCTGTATGCAGCTCAAGAAGCAACTGAACAAGACAAGGAACAATGAACTGGTTCAAAGTTGGGAAAGGAGTGTGACAAGGCTTGTTTATTTAACTTGTTTATTTAACTTCTATGCAGAATACACCATATGAAACGCCAGGCTGAATAAATCATAAGCTGGAATCTAGCCTGCCAGGAGACATATCAACAACCTCAGATATGCACATGATACCACCCTAATGGCAGAAAGCAAAGAGGAACTAAAGAGTTTCTTGATGAGGGTGAAAGAAGAGAGTGAAAAGGCTGGCTTAAAACTAAGCATTGAAAAAACTAACATCATGGCATACAGTTCCATCACTTAATGGCAAATGGAAGGGGAAAAAGTGGAAGCAGTGAGTGACAGATTTTCTTTTCTTGGGCTTTAAAATCACTGTGAAGAGTGACTGCAGCCATGAAATTAACAGATGTTTGCTCCCTGGAAGGAAAACTTGTAGTAGTTGTTGTTCAGTCACCCAGTTTTTTCTGACTGTTTGTGACCCAAAGAACGGCAGCATGCTAGGCCTCCCTGTCCCTCACCATCTCCCGAAGTTTGCCTAAGTTCATGTCCATTGCATCAGTGATGCCATCCAGCCATCTACCTCATCTTCTGACGCCCTCTTCTCCTTCTGCCCTCAAACTTTCCCAGCATCAGGGACGTTTCCAATGAGTCAGCTGTTTGCATTAGATGACCAAAATACTGGAGCTTCAGCTTCAGCATCAGTCCTTCCAACGCGTATTCAGGGTTGAACTCCCTTAGGATTGACTGGTTTGATCTCCTTGCTGCCCAAGGGACTCAGGAGTCTCCTCCAGCACCACAGTTTGAAGGCATCAATTCTTTGGTGTTCTGCCTTCTTTACAGTCCAGTGTTCACAACCGTACGTGATCACCGGGAAGACCACAGCCTTGACTGTACAGACCTTTGTCGGCAGAGTGACGTCTCTGCTTTTCAACACACTAAGTTTGTCACAGGTTTCCTGCCAAGAAGCCATCGTCTTCTCGTTTCACGGCTGCAGAGTTAAAGAGCTGGCTTAAAACTAAATATTAAAAAAACTAAGATCATGGCATCCAGCCCCATTACTTCAAGGCAAACAGAAGGGGAAAAGGTGAAAGCAGTGACAGATTTCCTCTTCCTGGGCTCCAAAATCACTGCAGATGGTGACTGCAGCCATGAAATCAGATGACAAAACTAGACAGCATATTAAAAAGCAGAGAAATCACTTTGCTGACAAAAGTGCATATAGTCAAAGCTATGGTTTTCCCAGTAATCATGTACGGATGTGAGAGTTGGACCATAAGGAAGGCTGAGTGCCAAAGAATTGATGCTTTTGAACTGTGGTGTTGGAGAAGACTCTTCAGAGTCCCTTGGACTGTGAGAAGATCAAACCAGTCAATCCTAAAGGAAGTCAACCCTGAATATTCATTGGAAGGACTGCTGCTGAAGTTGAAGCTCCAATACTTTGGCCATCTGAGGCAAAGAGCTGACTCATTGGAAAAGACTCTAATTCTGGGAAAGATTGAAGGCAGAAGGAGAAGGGGGCGGCAGAGGATGAGATGGTTAGTTAGCATCATCGACTCAACAGACATGAATTTGAGCGAACTCTGGGAGATATTGAAGGACAGAAGAGCCTGGCGTCCTGCAGTCCACAGGGTCACAAAGTTGCTATTCCACTGAGCGACTGACTAGCAAGGACATCTTCACTTTTATCTCTTTTAAAGACTTCTAATAGCTCACCATCCCTGAGTACTTACTATGTGCTAGGCATTATTTTAACTCTTCTAAGCCCAGGAATCGAGTTACACAAAGAAACGGATCCACACAGCGGTTAACGTGACAAATCTCAGAAGTGACAGGGCTGGCGTCTGAGTCTAGGCAGTGCGGCTTCAGAGCCTCTGCAGGGGACAGTTCCGGCCACACTGGTACCATCCACTGGCCAGGAGCCCTTTCAAACCTCCCAGGCTGGTCTCCATGTACCCGCTTCTTACAGGAAGAAGTGTGGCCTTGCTGCTCCTGGTCAAGATAAAGACTGTGACTGTCCCCCAGTCTCTGTAAACCTTAACAAAACGTCAACAAAAACATTATTTCTAGGATCTTCAAAATGCCTCAAAAAAATCTGTGAATTAAAATCAGCAGTGCTTAATATAAGTAACTCTGACATGGGCCAAGTTCCCCATTAGCTCGTATTCTAGATGAGAGGGTGGCCCGGACAAAGGAACCCTTTCAACATATCGTCAGATGTCTGGGATTTTGCCTGAAGTCCCGGGTCTCATCTAATAACACTACCGGCCAACTAAAGATCCAAACCGTCCGCTTTCCCTTCTACTGATTCTCTTGGATGCTCAGCGGACTGTGAGACGTGCCCCACGCTGGCAGCCACGGAGGGGACACAGCGCCTCAGCTCCGAGGTGGGATCTCACCCACCAGCTCTCTGCCCAGGACTGCCTCTCAGGCACCCCAACCCCACAACCCTCTTCTCCCCACAGAACACTGCTGTTCCGGCGTCCGCCAGACAGGCTGCCTCAGACGGCCACAGCCTCGACTGAACAGGTCCGGGCCATCGTCAGAGACTAGAGACAGAGACGCCTCCGCTCCTCGCTGTGAGTGTGCTGTGAACGAACCCCTAAAGGAAAAGGCTTCTCCAGGAAACTGGGAAGAAAGGGAAGCAGAACAGAAGGCCCTGCTAGACCTTCTAACCTTCCTCTGAGGCTTTTTTTTTTTTTTTTAATCACCACAGGCTCACTAGTGAGCTGAATTTAAGAAAGTGATTTTCCAAAATTCGAGGACTTTTTCTTGTAGGTTTTTGGAAGAGTCCTCTTGGGAGAGGAGAGGGTAGTCATAGCCAATTAGAGGGTCGATTTCTGATTCCTCCCAGGTTATAATCAAGAGTCATTGCTCTAGTCTCCAATCAGATTCCCGATAAGACCAAATTGGTATCTTACCACATAAACCCTTCTACAAACCCTTACCACATAAACCATTCTACAAATGTCCCCAAGCAACTTGACAGCCCGTGGACATTAAGCAAGCATCATATGACCTCGTGGTTTAAGAGATTTGGATGTCAGGACTGGCAACGATGCTCAGGTATTACCTACAAGACACTGGGTGTGGGAAGAGAATTTCCCCTGGAATCACCCCCTGACCTTAAGAGGGAAATGCTTTCTCAGGTCAATTTCTGGTGGCCCGTGGGATGTCAACAGCCACACTCAGATGCTAATCAAGGCATCACTTCATGTCACACTTTTTCTTCCTCTCCTTTTTCTGAGAAGGCTATTTTTGGCCCAGATTGAAAAGACCACTTCCTCCTGAAACTGGCCTCAGTCTTGCTGTCCCCGCCTCTAACCTCACGCCCAGCCTCCAGGGCCTCAGCACAGAGGACAGGCGGGTCGGATGGAGACAGGGCTCTCCCGTCCTGTCCCGGAGACAGGCTTCGAGAGGCATCTCAGCCACTGCGCTCCGGCCAGACTCACAAGGTGACCCTTGGTCTGTGGCAGAACTGCCAGGACCGCTCCAGAAATGGTCGGTCGGAGGAACAGACCACTTTGGATTCAGTGAAGATGGGAAGCCCAAACCAAAGCACTCTGAGGCACGACAGAGAGAAAACGTAAAACATATTTACAGTGCTCTGATGTTTCTGGCAGTCTATTGATAACGTCGTGCCGCCTGATCCCAGGACAAGTTGACGAGAAATCTGTTTCAGCACAGTCAGTTGCCCTGATGGTTGGCCGGGAGAGACAGAACTCAAACCCAGGACCTCTTATTCTACCATACGGTGTCCTCTCAAAAGAAACCAAATGAACAAAAGTGGGGGAAGAGGCTCTTGGGCAAGACAATCAGGGCCAGAAGTGAACCCACGGCGGTAGTGTCTAAAGAACTATCACACCACACAATTAGTCGTCATAGGCAACTTTCCGATCCTGTGACAATTTGTGCCCAACTCTGAGAGTCGGGGGATCTCCCCGCTGACCCCAAGCAACCCCGTCTTAAAACACCTGCTCTGGTCATGACCGGCTGGCCAGGACTCCCAGGCATCAGCGGGGCTGAGCGCCTCTCAGGCCGGTGAGGACCCCAGAGCAGTCCCAGGGCCGGCCTGAGGGGCAGACCAGGGCGGCGGGTTTCTCTTGCACCCTGTCCCCCGCTCCCCCGCAGCCTGGGCCGAGAGCAGATGACGTGAGCCCAGCGCGAGGTTCTGGCCAAGCCAAAGCTTCTCTCCTGAAAGCTGAACTACCGCAACTCCGCTTTCACTAGCTGGGGGTCTGAATTTGGAAACGAGGGAAGAACTGGGCAGATCTGATCGCAGCGGCTGCTAACATGCCTGGTTTCAGCACGTCCCACACTCCGTGCTGGGGCTCACACTCTCGTCTCACTGAGAGTAGAACCCACAACGAGTCCTTGAGAGACGGGGTTATCATTCCCAGCGTACAGAGGAGCACGCAGTTCCTCAGTGGTGAAGTGACTCGCTCGAGCTACACCACCAAGCATAGAGGGACGCAGAGAAGTCACCCAGTGAATGAGGGCGCGAAGGGGAGCTGAGCGGGAGGTGAGGAGGGGGAGGAAGACAGCATGGAAGGCCGGCGTGTGGCCGCAAGAGGCCGGACGGCTGTGAGCCCGGCCCTCCCCTGAGGGCTCCTGGGACCCAGACCCCTCAGTCTCCAAGTCCAGAGCCAGCGGGGCTCTGGAAGCAGACAGGAGGCTGGGGGGCTCTCTGGAACAGTCTGCTTGGGATGAACTCCACGGGCCTATCCCAGGGTTTCTGTGCTTCAGTTCGGTTCAGTCGCTCAGTCGTGTCCGACTCTTTGCGACCCCATGGACTGCAGCACATCAGGCCTCCCTGTCCTTCACTGTCTCCTGGAGCTTGCTCAAACTCATGTCCATTGAGTCAGTGATGTCATCCAGCCATCTCATCCTCTGTCGTCCCCTTCTCCTCCCGCCTTCCGTGCTTCAGGCATCCCCACATCTGTGCACAGTCGTGCTACTGCTTACTTGGTGTTTTTATTTAAGTGGACACACTTTTTACTAGGCCTTGTCCTAAGCAACAATAATCTAAGAAATTGTGGACTTGACACGCTAATTACATACTTTTATATTCATCAATATACAACGTTTAAAGTGAAAGTCGCTCAGTCGTGTCCGACTCTTTGCGACCCTGTGGACTAAACAGTTCATGGAATTCTCCAGGCCAGAATACTGGAGTGGGTAGCCTTTCCCTTCTCCAGGGGATCTTCCCTACTTAGGGATCGAACCCAGGTCTCCCGCATTGCAGGCGGATTCTTTACCAGCTGAGCCCCAAGGGAAACCCAGATAATGCTTAAAATACTGTTCAATTCTGAACCACTTAAAAAGCATCTCTTGTGCTACCAGCAGCGTGAGCCGACCATTTCTGGAAGCACCTTGGGCTACCCCAGCGCGGAAAGAACAAAACAAAACTCTTCTTTGACCAAGTTCATGCCTCTCTCTGTTGACTCTTACTACCCAGCAAGGGCATACTGAATGAGAGGCAAGATCATCCAACCCCTCTTGTACATTCTGTTTCTCTCACTGAGGGAACAATTGCTCTCAGCCTCTGCTGACCCTCTGCCAGTCTCTGGGTCTATAAATATGAGACTATTTAGGAATCCCGTGTCAGAATCTTTCCATCAATCCCAGGCAATCAATTAGTTCTTTTAGGTTTTGCCTTCAAGTCTACGTCATAGTATTGCTGCCAAAATAAGAATGTCTTCAGACAAATTAAATTCAGCTTTAACCAGTGTAAGTAACAGATGAATTCTTCTACTTATTTAAGGAATAAACTACAATAAGGTGGGCATGTCCCAACTCACAAATCAAACAGGAAGGTAAGCACCTTCTTTTGTGTATTTTGCAACTGTTTTAGCGTTATAGACTAGAAGCCAGCTTAAGAAGATACTACGCCCATTAGACCATTAGTAGCATGAATTTTTTTTTTCTGAAATTGTGCTAAACAGCTCGATTCAAAGGTTGAACTGACCCTCCAAACTGGTTTCTAATACAATTTTTTTCTTTAATATACTGTTGTATATATTTTAATACTTTAGGCCTCACTGAATTCTTTTTTGGAAGTAGCTAAAACAATAAAATGTCCTAGGTAAGTATGCAAGCACGTCTTATACATTAAGCTATCATAAACACCAACAAGAAGGCTCATATTTCATTTGTTGTAAAACAAGACAAATCACCAAAGCTGAACAAGGCTTTGGTGCTTAAAACCGTCTCTTGTGCCACCAGCGGTGTGTGCCAACCATATCTGGAAGCACCTCGGGCTACCCCAGTGTGTAAAAACCAAACCAAACCCCTTTCCTGCGGGCTGCTCGCCCCCTGCACGGCCGCCTCTCCTGCCCACCACAGAGCTTTCAGGTGCGGCACCTAGATTGTTCACATTCTTCACCTGGTGTGACAGGCATGACACAAGAGTGCTCGGAAACGCATGCTGGATGAACACATTTACGAGAATGTGCCAACAGGGCCCGGGCCCGGCCCCTACCCTCTCACTGGCACCCCGGCGTGTCTTCGCCTTCCTGCAGTTCCCTCTGCCAGCTACCCCACGCCCTCATCCCATCCTGACCGCTGCAAGTCCAGCCGGCGGGCAGACGCCCCCTTGGTACCTCACTGAGCATCCCTTCATCCTCTCCTCCTGCAGCCCCACGGCCGCTTTCCTCTGACCTTCTCCACAGATATGTGGTTCTCTTCTAGTCATCCCGTCTACGGGCTCCCTGAGGGCGGGCCCTCTTGCTTATCTTTGTCTTCCTTGCTTTCTGAACTTGAACTACCCAGTCATACCTTTCAACTCAAGGACCTGTCACAGGAGCTATAATTTGACCCAACTTGATAGAAATCATGTGTCTCTTTGAATCCCGTAACAGAGTTATACTAAACTTTACCTAAATACCATTGCTAGAGGAGACCCACTGCACAAACGCCTAGCACAACATAGAGCCTGCACTGCGTTCCTCTCCGGGTCCAGGAGCCCCGGAAAGCTCTGGTGAATTTTTGGCTGCTCTGATTTACGCGGGTCTGGGCGAACCCTCAGCGGTCGTCAGCCTGAAAGCAGGGCTGAATCGGGACAGACCCTCCAAAGCCACAACTGAAAATCTGTTTACAGTTTCGAGGTGGATCAACCTTACGGGCGATACGCTGGTCTCGGGATCCAAGGGAGCAGCGTATAGCTCATAAATCCTGTGCGATTCCACCTGGGAGAACGGCAGATTTCACTGATGTGATATGTTAGAGGGGCTACAAATGTGAACTGGCGATAGGAACCCGAATTAACGGATGAAGACATTGCCTCCCTCCTGTGGACAACAGCCAGTTGAGCCTCGGAGAACAAGCGGGAGAGGAGAGGCGTTGTGAAGGCTCACACTGCAGATTTCCACCAGGTCAGGACACGGAGGCTGCCTGCCTCGACGGCAGGCCTGAACGAAGCAGGTGTTTTCTTCACAAAAGTGGAACTCTTTCTCACGAAATGATACCGAATCTGAGGTTCAGATGACACCCTGCGTGCCCTCATTTTGGTTCTGGCTCTTAACAGACAAGAACGCTGAGCAATCAGCTGTGGCAGCTGAGGACAAAATAGAAATGACTTCAGAAAGTTCTCTTTTTTTTTCTGTCACTATGGACGCTAAACCAGTGTTCAGTTTCCAGTACAATTTCGACGCCGCAAAGCAGAAAACGATACTGACAAGAACCACGAAACAACAAGGAGGGGCCGAGTTGCCAGCAGCCTGTGAGGAAACACGGCTGGAAGGCACGGTCTGAGGGCCGCGGGGGAGCGGACTGCTGTGGAGCCATGTCTGACTCCCTCCCGCCAAGACCCGCGTGCTCGGGACTGCCCCACTGTGAGCAGGCTCGAGGCACGGAAACCATTTAAACACTGCCAAAACTCGACACATTTACAAACATAAAGTCAAAGTTAAGAGGAAAAATCACCTTCATAAAAAAAAAAAAAACAACAACAAAAATCCACCTTTATGGATGGATTCTAAGAGATCCCGAAGCTCTGTTACTTCAGGAAACTAAGGAGCCTGAACAGTGGTGAGTATTCCTGTCCCCCCAGAACCCCAAGTCCAGTGTGGCCCCATCCCAGCGCCTCTGTGGGCTCTCCGTGGGTTTCCTTCTGGAAACAGCAAGGAAAGAAAGTCTAAACACAACAATACTGGCTCGGAGTTTGTAACAAGGGTTCTTCACTTAAAAATAATGTAGGACCTTTTCTCTCCATTCTTTTTTGGGGGCAGGGGAGGACAAATTTCACGTTCCCCTTTCAAGGGTTACAGGACAGGACGTCACGGACAGTCTCCAGCCTGGTGGCTGGCGTCCCAGTAAACGACAGGACAGAGCCACCGACAGAGCGGCAGGAGAAACTTTATTCCGATTTCTCCTGATGGCGAGTCCGAAACTTCGACTTCCCAGGGTGAAAGGTTGTAAAAAGCTGGTGGATATGTGTTGTGAGGTGAGACTAAAGAATATCTTTGAGTTTCAGTCTTAAAACCAACTTTTTTGCTGTCCCAAAGCAGAAAGTCTGTCGATCTGGTTAGCTTCTAATGATAATGCTTAGAGACACAAATTAATAATATATACCGGCGTGTGTAAGCACATATCCCGTGCTCACCTGGATTCATATAACCCCGACACACCCCCCCTCCCACCTTCCGGCTCATGTATAATTACAACATTGAATAAAACGACTTTAAAAAAAACTGAGGAGAAATTCACATAACCTACAATTAACAATTTTAAAGTACATAGTTCAGTGGCATTTAGTGCATTCACAGTGTTGTGCAATCACCCCTCTCTGGTTTCAAGACTTCTTCATCACCCTAGAAGAACTCCCTCCCCCAGCCCCTGGCCACCACTGACCTGCTTTCTGTCTCCCTGGATTTGCCTCTTCTGGAAATATAAAGGAAATAAAAAATGGGCTTTTAAGTTACATAAATTGTCTGAAATATTATGTGGTAATTCCGAATGTAAACAAGGCATAAATTGGAGATTTGTGGCTTAAAGCGATGTTCTGAAGTTTGATTTCGCAGATCAATAAAATTTCACAAGGAATCTTAAAGACTGACATTGGCTTCCTGCCCTAACTGACAAATAGGAACATTCTTAGAAAAATCATTAAAGACGTTTTAATACCAAAAAGGACAATCTTAGACTAAAGGAGAGGCCTGTAAATTGAATTAGTTTAGCTGTGTGAAACTAATCACCTTTACCTCTGCCTGGACAGGAAGAAGCCTTGTCACAGAGCCGCACAGGCATCGGGAAACGACTGTTCCCGGCCGTCACCATCAATACACCTGAATCTACATAAACGAAGGAGGGTGCTCCTGGCCGAGCACTTGACCTTCCAAGAAAGGATAACTTAGGGAATGGAATGGATTGCACCCTGCGGGAATCTGTTTGATGGCCGAGATCGACAAGGTCTAAACCTGCCTCAAGACTCAAGAGAAACGGGCGGCAGCCTTGAGGAGACACCAACACGCTGACAATCAGGTAGCTCCACCTCAGACAGGTGGACGGACGCCAGCCTGGGGTCTGCAGAGGCGACTGAGAAGCAGACGGTCAAGGAAACAACCTTTACAAACACAAAAGCTCTACTGGGCAGGCTTCCTGCAACTCGGCCTTTTAAACTGGGGCATGTGATCTGAGCAGGGGGGCAGGGATGTGTGCACAAGACCACAGGATAAACACGACACACTTCCTGGAATATCCGTCTTAAAAAGCAGTTAAAATCACGTCAAACATCTTTATATTAAACTATGATAATTATAAACAGAATACAAAACTGAAATAGCTTTCTGTGACAAGACTCAAGACTTCAGAGACAAACATTCTGGGGGCTCTTACTAGACCAGAGCTGACTCACTGGAAAAGCCCCTGATGCCAGGAAAGACTGAAGGCAGGAGGAGAAGGGGACAACAGAGGATGAGATGGCTGGATGGCATCCCCGACTCAACGGACATGAGTTTGAGTCAACTCCGGGAGTTGGTGGTGGACAGGGAGGCCTGGCATGCTGCGGTCCATGGGGTCGCAAAGAGTCGGACACGACTGAGCGACTGAACTGAACTAGACCAGAATAGGACATGGCCCCAGACTCCCAACAAGAGCAGGTTTCTCCCCCAGTCAGAGAAGCTTCCAGGCAGAGTGTGGAGTGCACTGTCCTGACCTAACCAAGGCTCGCCCAGACAAGGCTACTGAGAGAGGCCAGGAGAGCTGACAAACTGGCCCTAAGAACTATGTGGAAATGCAAGGAACCCAGAATACAAAACAGTTTGGAAAAAGAAGAACAAAGCTGGAGGACTCCCATTTCCTGATTTTAAAACTTCCAACAGAGCTACAGGAATCAAGATTCTGGTACAGACATATAGAGCAATGGAACAGAATAGAGTCCAGAAATAAATCCTCACATTTACGGTCCACTGATTTTCCACAAGCGTGCCAAGTCCATTCAGTGGGGAAAGAACAGCCCTTTCAATAAATGGTGCTGGGAAAACTGGATAGCCACATGCAAGAGAACAAAGGTGGACCCTTACCTAAAACCACGCGCAAAAATTAACTCAAAGTGGATCAAACACCAAGTGAAAGAACTAAGGTGGTACAACTTTTTGAGGAAAACACAGGAGCAAATCTCTCGATTAGGCAATGATTTCTTAAAAATGGCACCAAAAATCAAAAGCAACAAGAGACACATTAGATAGACTGGATTGCATCCATATTAAAAACTCTTCTGCTGCAAACAATAGCATCAAGAAAGTGAAAAGAGAACCCAGAAACTGGGGAAGAGTGTTTGCAAAGCATGTCTATACTAAGGGATCGTGATCACAGTCACCACCAGGGTCTGCTCCCTGGAGGCTGCCCACACCTCACCCACCCCGTCAACTCCCCCTCAGCCTCGACCCTTTCCTCCCTCTGCCAGTCACCACACTCCCCTCAGTTTTCTGCAGAGGGCTCCCCTCTTGTGCCATCAGAAAGCCCAAAGCCATTCGGCCTCATCTTCTCCAACCTCCTTCTTAAATTTCCCCTCCTGCCCTGGAAATTTCTGCAAACCCTCTCTGCTGAAGACGATGCTGCAATTTGGGTTTCCAGCAGATCTGGCTTTGACAGCCTTACCACTCACATGCAAGAAAGGGAGCGGGCTGACCGCACCGTGACGACACCTGAAATACAGCAAAACTGGTTCACTGACAAAGTGAAACGCAACCGGGAAAGGTCAGTTCAGCCAGAATTGGACAGTGTGAGTGAGGCCCTGGTTAGGAAGTGGAGGTGACTGAGAGCCTTCCTGCATCCTGGGCTCTGCAGTGAGGTCGTGGACGTCAACGGGCTGGGCCAGAGCTGGCCAAGTGAACCTCTGGTCACGTCTCAAATCCAAGTCCGTGACGGTGGCCTTTCCACACCGTGTTCCAGCTAGTCAGCTAGGAGCACAGCACAGGAAGACGGAAAGATGAGTAGCCACACATACCCTCCACTTTAATGCTTTGTCTCCCTTTTACTTTTTTGAATAGGAATACGTTTACAGCGTACACACACACGCGCGCGCACACACACACACGCACAGTGACAACCCGGGCATTTCCCTACCAGAGGTATCAGCTTCTCGCCTGTCTTTGAGGTTCACTGTGTTAAGTAACCGGGGCCCTCCCTTCCTGCGTGACAACCATGGTCTGCAGCTCAGCCTTCTCACTCCCAGCTCCCTGATGGTCTCCGCTTCTGGTCCACAGAGATGCTGCTTACTTGACAAAAACCCTTTTCCGGCGTCTCTCTCACCACACCCATCACAACACACTCCCTGATGTGCTGAACGAGTCACCCCTGGTCCCTGCCAGCGCCAGGGGACCACCAGGGAGCTTATCCCGGATGACATCGGTGAGGCCTCCCTGCCCCCGCCCCACCTGGCCAGACCACTCTCTCCTCCCCGGTGCCAACCTGAAGGCGCCCAGCAGCGCCGACCACCAGGGTGGTGATTTATAAATATTTGTTTGGGAAAGGGAACAAAGCTTTAGGGGGCCAGAAGGCAGAAGGTCACAACTGAATTTTGTTCTCTGTATTCCATCAAGTTTTCCTTCCCATCAAAACAAACCTGGTGGACTAAAAATTTGGGGGTCTTACTTTTAACCTTATCTGGCACAATGAAGGCCGTAGGGCTGCTATACTGCCAATGCCGAATTCAACAAGAGTGCGTGCACAGAGTTCTTGGAGCAAAGAATGAGGAAGGAAACATCTCAGAGCTTTATGAAGATCAGGAAAATGAGTTCACTGGCTTTTAAAGAACTATTTTTAAAATGCAAACATCCTCTCAATTGTATACATCATCCAAAAGCAGCTGTCTTTTCTAATGTTTCCCCTTGGACAAACGCTTATTCTACCACAGCCAGTTTCCAGAGAAAGAATGTCTCTCCTCCCTACCGCCCGAAAGCTCCAAATTCTATTACAACAGAACAATATATCTTACTTTGTTCTAAATTCTAAGATCACTCAAGAGGAATCTTTAGCAGTAGTAAGTTTATGTTCAGCATTGAAATACTCTTGTTAGCTATGGTGAAAACACAGCTTTGACATATATCTCTTGGGATGTGCAAGGTCCTTGGACCAAGTGGAAAGCAGTCCCGGAGACTGTGTTTCTTCAACAGGTGCTTCCAGGTTATGCTAAGGGCAAGTGGATGCACTTTAAGGCTCCACTCAGTTAATTTCATCCATACCCACAAACCCCCGAGGCACGGCCCTTACCTTCAAGACCCAGAATCTGCATCTCTTGCTTTTCTAGATGACACCATAAGATCAACTAACCTGCTTCCAGCTGCACGGCACTCGACACCCCTGTGAGCAACTGAGGGCAGAAGGCACCGCGCTGCCAGATCTCTGTGATAAAGGGGCTGAGAGAGCAGCCGTGCGCACATCAGAGGGGTGTGGGCCCAGAGTTGTGACTCAGAAAACCCAGGAGCTCGTCCTTCTGACCTCGGGCAAGTCCGGAACCTCTCTGCTCTGGCTTCCACAACTGTAAAAGTGGGACTAATAAAACCTGTTTGCTGCCTCGTAGGAGAGAGAGGATGGTTAATGAACACCTGCAAGGTGCTCTGAAGATGAAAAAGGTTCCTGGGCGCTAATGACAAACGACCACAGCCTCCACCGGCCCCTGGGCATCACACAGGAGGATGAACTGCCCTGAGTAAGCTGGCCTTCCTAAACAATCTCTCTCTAGGCCATACAATTTCAAAAAGCCCTGCCAGAAACGGATGATGGCAGTGCTTAGAGTACCAGACACGATGCAGGGCCACGCACTGGGACGGCCAACACCCGAGCTGCATCAGCCCTGGCACTGCCCTGCCTCAGTTCTGCAGACTCCTAACCCGTCTAAATATTTATCTGGGTGGCGTGTCTGAGTTACTATGGATGTCACAGTCAAGACGAGTAACTGCCTAAAAAGTCCCTGTTTCCTGGCAAAGAACACATTACTGAATATGCTTCTTAAATGTCCCTTTGTATTTTTTTTTAACATTGATGTAGTGTTAAAATTATAATCCTGGTTTAGCTTACATTTCACTTAAGGGCTCTCCTCCTTTTTTAAAACAGAAGAAAGGCTCAAATAAGCAGGTGATTAAGCCAATATACTAAACAACAAGACTAGAGACTGAACTAAGTTGGTATTTGGCTTTAAAGACACATGTGAGCACATACATGTGCATACACTCCCAAAAGGTGTTTTCCCAATCCAGGTAGACGGGACAATCATGTTATTTAATTGGGTACTGACAGTTGCAACGCATATCAAATTAAATGCCAAAATTCAAGATCAATATTTGAAAATTTATATTTAAGTGGTGCACAAAACTTAAAAGTGAAATATTCAGAATTCACATCCACTGACACTGTATTATTTGAATAAGAAAAGTCAGCCCAAGGAAAGTTACATGCCTTAGAAAAGGTCAGTTTCAAGATCTGACGGCCTCATCTGAAGAATAAATGAGACAAAATAAGAAAGGCGTGCTTAAGGGGAAGAAGCAGGCAGAGAGGAAGAAGATAAGCAAAAAGACTTCAGGACTTTGCAAGTTTAACTTTGGCTTAAAGTGTAAACTTAAGTTAACCTTTGTTTAAGGTGAATAATGCTTCTTCAATAAAATGTCATTTGTGACTTCATTGCAAAGAGATAATGTTTTAAAATTTATTAAAGTCATAAAAAAAGAAAAAACCAAAAACCCAGTCACTCAAGTTTTCTACCAGCACAGCCTTTCTCTCAAGGATAAAAGGAGCAATCTGCTTATTCTCATCATGTGCTCTGTCCTCAGGGACAGGAGGCTGGAATTTGAATCTCAGCTCTTTTCTTTCAATTCCCTTGAAAAACAAGTAATTTAATCAAACACATTTAAAAATATAGCACATTCACAGACTCAGGAAGGTCTGGAGACAAGTCAGGGACCCCAGTCACCCCGTAGGACACACGGTTAGGCCTTAGCCTTGAATTCGATAGCTCGACTGCGGCATGACTGGGTCTAATTTAGGAAGGGGGTCCACTAAACTGACAAGACCCCAGTGTTCTCAACATCTAGGAAAATATTCTAAAAAGCAGGCAAAGGAGGGTCAATGGTGTTCTCTCAGGTAAGATGACTCCTGGGGACCAGGCCTCAAGCAGAGAGAAGGGGCCACATTTCCAGCAGGGAGGTGTGGGAGAGGCAGCCCAGCTCCAGCCAGACGGGCCTCGTCACCCACCGCCTGGCCAGGCCTGCTCGCGGACACTCCCTCGGGACCTCTGCGCGACGAGCACGGGGCCTCTGTGCCGCCTGGCTGCGTGCTGCAAGTGCCCGGGATCGCCCCTGGGACGGCCCGGGCACCGGGCAGACGCTCCACTCGCTGCAGCCTCCTGCCAGACGCCCACCTTGTCCCAGGGTTTAAACCGAATCCGCAGAGAAGTGCGGGACCGCACTCTAAGAGTTTATGTGGTGTATGTATACACAGTGCAATTCAGGATACTATAATGTTACATTTAGCTAAGAGCATCAGGAATTAGCTCACAAAGCTATCAACACGTTAAAACCTTGTATAAGTTTAGTTTTCCAAAACTACTATCATGCTAGCTTTTTTGTCTTAAGAAAAAAAAAACACCCCAGGGAATTCCCTGGTGGTCCAGCGGTCAGGACTGGGCACTTTCACTGCTGAGGGCCTGGGTTCAATCCCTGGTCGGAGAATCCACAAGCTGCGAGGCGCCGGGAAAAAAAATCCACAAAAAAACAGAAAACAAAAAATACTATATACTTCCAGTCAGTAGATAAATCCACATTTACATTACTTAGTGTGAATACAGACACACACACACACATGTAAAATGATATACAGCAAACTCCAAACAATTTGCTCTGAGATGCCAGGGAAGGTAGGAGACTCATTTTGGGGATAAGGCGAGGGATAATTTTAGTTTTATTTCCAATTCAAAAAAAATTTCAAAGTGGCTGTATTCACATATGGATTTTTAAAAAGATCAGAAGAAGATAAAAGGGAGCCAATTAATGCCAAAAGAGAGGGCCCAGTCCTGGGGTGACTCCACTACCCACAAGCTGGGCAGTTACTGGCTCCCACTGTGGCCTGGAAGACCTATATACATGATTAGCTAACTAGTTAATCTGGAAATTTTTTTGTGTTGAGAGAGGAGGAGAAAAAAATACAGAGGCTTGGTAAAAACAGGGTCCAGCAAGTCCAGCTCATGCTACAGAGCTTTCCTGGGCCGAGGGTTTTCAATTGTTTTTGGTGTCAGAATCAGGTCCTCTAAAAACAGTCTGGAGGACCCTGAAGAGTGTGGATCACATGGATTCTGCTTACTGATACCAGATTAGAGAGGGTTTAAAACATGTACTGACTGATTCACTTAAGGTAACAGGCTCATTTCATGTTAGCTGAAATATTATCATGACAACAACTGTATTAAAAAATAGCAAGAAAAGTGACACTGTTTTATATTTTTGCTTATCTCTTTATAAAGTCTGACTTAATAGAAGACAGGTAGACCTGCATTTCTGCTTCTGTACTGTTGTCTGATATGCTATTTTGGTTGAAGTATACAAAGAAGAAGCCCAGCCTTCAACCACATGTTTAGCTGGGAAAGGGAGGTATTTCAATGACTTTTAAAAAAACTGTGGTTATTCTTCTTTGAGTCTATGCTAATGTTCAACAAGCGGTAGTTTCTGAAAGCTTAGCTGCAACGTGGAATCTGAAACCATACTGATGATGCTTCAGTGACATCAAGCTCCGTGGTATGTCTTGCACTTTGAATGTCTCTCCTGCCCACGCATGTCTGCAGCATCTCTGAACGTGTTGGTGTGCAGTCATGCAGCTCTTCCGTCATTCAGATCAAGAAGCCCCGTTTGTTAGTATCATCAGAAGTCGTCAGCACTGGGAGCTGTCAAGCTCACGCTGGCAGTTTCCCAAAGTTCAAACTCTTGCTTACAAGTTCGAATTTTATCATGGGCAACTAATAGTGTCACTGTTGTTCCCTGAACTGACAGAATTCCTTCATTCCTTTTCAAGAATGGGCTTCTCTGGTGGTTCAGCTAGTAAAGAACCCACCTGCAATGCGGGAGACCCTGGTTTGATCCCTGGGTTGGGAAGATCCCCTGGAGGAGGGAAAGGCTACCCACTCCAGTATTCTGACCTGGAGAATTCCATGGACTGTGTAGTCCATGGGGTCGCAAAGAGTCCAACTCGACTGAGCGACTTTCACTTTCACTTCACTTTCGAGAAAGCATGTGTCAAATATTCAGGTTTTACTAACCCAACGTGTCTGTCTCTTCTTCTTTCAAGTAAAAATAATGTTCCTGAAAAAAGTGGCCAGTTCAGCTTGCAACTCACACAACTGTGCAGTGTCCCTGGAGACCATCTCAGCACCGCAGCGTGCCACAGAATGTTATTAACCCACAGAATGTTATGAAAAGGTGTGTGAGCAAAGGTTGAGAGCTAGTAAAACTAACCACTTCATGCTTCATCAAGGATAGTCCTGGGTCAGACTCGTGTGACTTGGTGGGCTGCGTGGTGGTCTCCAGCTGGACACCACAGCCTGCTCCGCGAAAGGAGCTATTTTACCCACCACTGCCTTTGCACCATCAGGGCAAATGGCCACACAGTGAAAGGCAAAAAAAAAAGGCTGTCGTATTCTTGAGAAAGGGCTTCCCTGGTGGCTCAGATGGTAAAAGAATCTGCCTGCAATACTGAAGACCACTGTGACCTTGCAGCTCCCTTGGAAGTATCTCGGGGACTCCAGGGGCCCACTGGCCACTGCGTTATGCAAACACTGAGGACACCTTCAGAGCTGTGAATACAACGTTATCATATGCCACCCCTGGAGAAGCTTGGCCTGCTACCAGAAGGAGAGAAGAACAACTTCTGGTTGTATATATGCCAAAATGGTCTACAAACATACCCAGCGCCTCCCCCGGTCCCCACCTCTTCCTCCTCCTTGAAGTTACCAAGCATAAAGGACCAGCAATTTAGGAAAACTGGGCTTGTTCCTTAGGAAACATTACTATCCTCATAACTTTATAAGGTGAACTACCGTAATAGAACACATTGCTAGTGAATAACACAAGCAGACAAAAATTCAAATGAAGTTCACATGCATGAATGACAGAGCGGACACTGAAAAGGTTGATCAAACTGGTGTAACAACTCAAGTTCTATTAGAAATACTGCAATGTTAAACCTTGAAACAGTAAGGTATAAGGTTATAGTTTGGATCTCAGCTGGTTCAAATACTATCTTTTTTGGGGGGGGGGGGCGGTGCATGGCATGTGGATTGGCCAAAAATTTTTTTTTTTTTTTCCCTAAGATGCTTCTTGTAACACTTAGTTGTCTTTTACTTCATTCGAAACAATTTCATTAAATTGTATTGTGACAGGTGTCATATCAGCATGAGTTAAAAAAAAACCAAACATCAAAACTGGTGGACTGTGTAGCCATTTGTAGTAGCCATTGAAGATGGAAGAAAAAAAAGCAACATTTTCAGCATATTATGCTTTATTATTTCAAGAAAGGTAAAAAGGCAACTGAAATGCAAAAAAAAAGATTTGTGCAGTGTATGGAGAAGGTGCTGTGACTGGTGGAATATGTCAAAAGCGGTTTGTGAAGTTTCGTGTTGGAGGTTTCTCGCTGGACAATGCTCCTTGGTCAGGTAGACCAGTTGAAGTTGATAGTGATCAAAGCGAGAAATTAATTGAGAACAATCAACATTATACGCCACAGGAGATAGCCGACATACTCAAAATATCCAAATCAAGCATTGAAAATCATTTGCACCAGCTTGGTTATGTTAAACGCTTTGATGTTTGGGTTCCATGTAAGTAAAGCGGGGTGGGTGGGGGGGTGGACCTTGACCATATTTCCTTATGTGACTCTGCTTAAACATCACAAAAAATGTTCTGTTTTTAAAACAAATTGTGACAGGTGATGAAACGTGGATGCTGTATAATAATGTGGAGTGGAAGAGATCGCGGGGCAAGTGAAATGAGCCACCATGAACCACCCCAAAGGCACCGGTCTTCATTCAAAGAAAGTGATATTGTGTACATGGTGGAATTGGAAGGGAGTCCTCTAGTATGAGCTCCTTCTGGAAAACCAAATGATGGATTCCAACAGGTATTGCTCCCCGTGAGACTAACTGAACGCAGCACTTGACACGAAAACTGTCTGGAATTAGTCAACAGAAAATGCATCTTCATCTTCCATGAGGATAACGCAACAAGACTACACGTTGCTGTGACGATCAGGCAAACACTGTTACAGCTTGGCTGGAGTTCCGATTCACTGGCCATGTCAACCAGACACTGCACCCTTGGATGTTCTGTTTATTTCAACCTTTACAAAATTCTCTTAATGGGAAAAATTTCAATTCCCTGAAAGACTGTAAAAGGCACCTGGAACAGTTCTCTGCTCAAAAAGATAAAAAGTTGTGGGAAGATGGAACTATGAAGTTGCCTGAAAAATGGCAGAAGGCAGTGGAACAAAATGGGTTGTTCAATAAAGTTTTTGGTAAAAATGACAGGTTTATTTTTAACCTGAAAATTGAAGGAACTTTCTAGCCAACCCAATAGTTCCCAGGGACTGAATTTGCGTCCCGTGCATCGGAAGCTCGGAGCCTTAACCACGGGACCACTTAGGGAGGTCCCATTAAATACTATCCTAATTTAAAAATCCCAACACAAAAAAGGAATTCAGGAATTCTAACATAATGGGATTTGACCATATGACAGTAAACTTTTGGAAGTCAAATTACTAAAGCATCAGAAAGCAACATCTGCTTTTAAAAAACGAACGGGAAATGACAAGCGAAGTCATCCTATTTGAGACTAACCACAGAAAAAAATCTCTAACTTCTTAAAGGAGAATTCTTTATAAATCTTATGCTAAGCTGGCTTTCTTCAAAAGAGTTAAAATTGGGGTGAGGAGAGGACTGTAATAAATGCTGATTTCTTGTTACAGGCCGGACCCCTGAGAGCGAGAAGTCTGAATGGGGGTCATCAGTACATGCTGAACAGAGTGGCTGATGATGATCCGAGGGTCGCCTGATGAAGCATTTCTGTACACGATCTACAAGCAGAACACGGCGCATACTCCAGGATCATCAGTGATACGGACTTCCTCCAGGTGGTGAAACGACAAGCAAATTGCAGGAAGAGAGGCTTGGTAAACGGGGGAGGGAGAGAGCAGATAGAGACAGAGGAAGAGATACAGGCAACACGGTGGCAGAAAAATAAAACACGCTGTGGTTAAGGCGCTGGGCTCTAAATTACCACCATGACCTAGAAAAGAGATGATAACCGCGGCAACCACGAACACGGCCCATGGTCTCACAGTACTCCAGGCACTATGCTAACTGTTTCATATATATTCACTCACTTAACTAACCCTCATAAAATCCAGAGAGGTAGATCCTTTGACACCTCCCCCCCATTTCTGGCAGGGAAGTGAGTGAGCTTGCCTGAGATGGCTCAGCTAACCCGCGGTGGGGCGGGGACCTGGGCCCTGTGACTTCTGAACCCCTGCCTTTAACCACTGAGCACCCCGCCTGTCAAGTTCAGAGGGAACTTTGCTTTTACCTGAGAGTGTGCTTTATACTGTTACATTTTAAAAGACCAATAAAAATGCCAATAAACATTAAAAAAAAAAAAGAAAGGTGTACACTCAGCAAAACACTGTTCGGTAAGATGGTGCGGCTGTCTCTGCAGCCTCCACGAGTCAGAAACCAGGGGACCCACCCGCGAGGCACAGGGCTGCAGGGTCTCAACCCCACCCCACCCGAGATGGCCAAGCCCCTGCCTCCCATTTCACCACCGGCCACTCATTTGTTAGCAAGGGAGTAAAACGAAAAACAGAAGAAAGGCTGAAACTTGAATAGGAAAGACCATTGCTCACTACTTAGGAAACAATTTCTAAGTAATTACATGTCCTTTGCACATTTTTTTCTAAAGCGGAACATTTTAAAGACATTTCAAACATTATGAAGAAGTTTAAACCTACATGGAAGGCGAATACTTGTATTCACCTTGTATACCTATATACCCACTTCCCTAGATTCAACAACCAGGGATATGAGCATATTTGCTTTGCAGTTACTTTTCTCTTTGTTGTTGGAAGTAAGGTGCAGAGATCATGATACTTCACCCGTACTTAAATACTTCCATCTGCAATTCCTAAGGATGAGGAAAGTTCCTACAAATCAGAATCCCTTTAAAACTAACAGTAATTCCATAGAAAATTCCACATCGCCCTACTCAACTTTCCCCAACAGCCACATGGATGTCTTCTGCAGGTTTGATTTTGTTTTGTCTTTAGAACAAAGATCTGATAGAGTCACTCACTATGTTCGACTATTACATCTCTTGTGTTTTTCTTTTCAACTAGAAGGGTTTTTGATTTATGAATAATTCAAGGGCCTAAAACAAAACCAGATTTTTCTGGCTGTTGCAGTTTGTCCTTGCACACGTGAGCCAATGTCTCTCCAAGATGAATAAGCAAGACTTTTCCTTAAGTACATTAGTGAGAGAAACTAGCCCAGTCTTGGCAGTTCTCCGCATCCTTGATGGTCCTTTTCCATCTGACAGAGAAGAGGAGGTGAGGTGGGCTTTGTGTGGAAGCAGACGGGGGAAGATGAGGCAGGGTTTGCGTGCCGCTGCCTGCACTGGCCTGCGCCCCAGACTCTGGTCTGGGATGTTTCTGCATGGCCAGGACCCAAGCTGATGGAAGGGTGCCTTGCCCCCCAAAGATTGCTCTAGCTGGGTCTCCAAAAAAGGCCAAAAGGAAATGCCAGAAGATGATACACGTGGCTGTGTTTCCTCTGGGAGAGCCACCAGCAGTGGTCTGGGGACGTGGAGCCGGTGGAGGGGCAGGACACCAGACTTGGGATGTACAGGCTGGTGACCTTGGGGAAGAGTGTCAAGGACGTCGCAGCCACCTCCCAGGCAGCAGTGCTGGAAGGAACAAGTCAGTGTTCACAAAAGCTCGTCACATCTGGCAGGTCACTACTGGCCTGGGGGAGAACCGCCCTGTGGGGCTACCTGACGTATGGAAATGGAATGAGGTGCACCCCAAACGCTGTGCCTGGGAGGACTCGGACCGTTCCTAGATGCAAAACACCCTTTTCCTGGCTACTGACCATACCTCCTTATTCTTCTACATAATTAGCATCTTTTAATGAAAAAAATATGATTAGTTCAGAGAAGACTAATTAACAAAAGGTGTGCGGGCTTTACATAAACACACACCGCCCCTCAGAGAGCTCTTTGTTACTCTGGTTACGTTCCTCGATGGCAGGAATTACAGAGAGAGAAACAACTTCACGGAGAGGCTCACTCCAGCTAGCTTTCAAGGTGTCCTTCTAAAAAGTCGCTTCACAGAGAGGGACAGCTGCGCAGTAAACACCGTGGGTCTGGTTCTCTCTCTCTGGAGAGAGAGTGGCTGGTGTGGTCTTTTGAGGGGGGCTTTCATTTTCGGTGAAGAAAATGGCAACCCACTCCAGTACCCTTGCCTGGAAAATCCCATGGACTGAGGAGCCTGGTAGGCTACAGTCCATGGAGTCGCAAAGAGTCGGACATGACTGAGCGACTTTACTTCCTTCCTTCCTTCATTTTCGGTAGTCAGTGACCCGATTTCCTTGCTAATCCTGGGGGATGAGGACAGTGCGGGGCAGCCGCCCTCACGACGTTTCCAGACTTCAGTCACGAAGGAGCGGCCCACGCCTGCGAGCCCGTGTGCAGAGCGGGGCTCGGCGGCACGGGCTAAGTCATCAGGTGGGCTGAGGCAGAAAGGACGCCCTGGGCCTTGACCTCCACACTGCCCCGGATCATTCTCCTCCAAGTTTCTATCGGAAAGGTAAACACCTTTCCTTGAATTGGTGACTCAGGAATACTTGTGAGAAGACAAACTCTTCCGACAATCAGACTTCCGTTCCCCAAGAAAAAGGGGTCTACACAAAAAGAACAATTCGCTCCCCAGCCCTCCTCCAGGCCTTGGCGACCCATCAATCTTTCAGAGACTGGACTCGCTGACCAACCCCCAGATCAGAGCACGCAATGGCTTTCCTGAGGCTGGAATAAAAGCCAGCTGGACCCAGATGGAGAGCAGGTCTTCCTCTCTGACCATCAGCAGCTTTCCTGGCACGACTATTCTTGCCTTAAACCTGGCTCTGGAAGTGACAGACACCTTACTGTGCTTAACCGGCAATTAAAATTCAAGGAATAGTCTTGACTGGTGGCGGGGTTGGGGGCTGGGGGAGGCAAACTATGTCCCAGGGGCCAAATCTGGCCAGCCCCCTGTTTTTGTAAATAAAGCTTTATTGGAACATGGTCATTCCTATCTGTGGCTGCTTTCACGGCCAAAAACATTGACTCTCCAGCTTTTCCTGAAAGAGTCTGTCGATCGCAGTCTAGAACTGTGCTGTCCAATACAATAGCCACTAGACATGTGTCTGTTTAAATGTCAAATAGCCAAAACAAAATAAAATTAACCACTCCGCTTCTCAGTTGTACTAGCCACATTCTGAGGGCTCAGCAGTCACCTGTGACCGAGGGCCGCTGCAGTGGACAGCACAGAGGACATTCCCGCCACCACAGACGGTTCTCCTGGTCGGCCCTGGGAGGACAGGATTTAAGTCATCAAGCTAAATTTACAGCCACCAAGTTCCAGGTGACACCTCTCCTTCTCCAGACAGAAAAGTTTAGGCTAAGTTTCAACAACACGTTCCTGTCACACTTCTTAGGACATGCTAATTCACTATATTAACCACAAACTCTAGGCTACGTAATAGGAGATGAGTGTCAAGCCAACTGGGGTTACTAACCATTCCAGGAACTGCATTGTTTATGGACCGTAAGCTCTGAAAGCTGGGCCATGGCGCTTGCTTCATACTCTGAATTAGGAACCTGCTTGGCACAAGGTGATAGGGACTCAAGTATTTGCAAAATGAATGAAGAAATGAATCCTAGGCCCCAAAACTGTCATCCATCAGAGGCCAGTGAAACAGATGGATATTGATAAGACGCTGGGGGAAAAAACTGCTATTTCTACAATCCTGTGGCAAAAGGTTCTACAAACAGCTAAACTTTCTATTTTAAAATGAATTAAAGAAAAATTCCATACAAAACAACTGCCTCGGTTGGGATTCTGGCCCTACCACTTACAGGCTGTGTGTCACGGGCTGTTCTTTTCCCTCTGTGGGGACGACCCCTCTTCTCTAAATGCATGGGGGCGTGGAGTCGGAGGTGAGCCCCAGGGCTGCCGGGCCCCCTCCCGGCCCCAGGAGGCAACAGGCCCCCTGCTCGCTCGCTTTCCCACACCTGCCCAGACTCAGCTCCTGTGCGCCTCCTGCCCCGGGGCCCCTGTGTGGGTCCCTCCACTAAACCATCGAGGCCTCTGGGGAAGGACCCTCAGCAGTGGACACGCAGAGGAGATGCTAAGTGGAGGTGAAATTGATCAAGACTCTAAAAGCCAATAAAGTAAAAACAAATTTTGCTAAACCACTCATGAATATGCTTGCTCTCAAAAGTCCTTATGAGTAAATCAAGCGTTTTTCAAGTTTCAACTAGTTCACTGTTTGAACCAGAAGTTAAGTTTTACTACCGGTTATTCCTTGTTAAAAACTCAAGTCTCTTGTAGGTTAGTACACTTCACTACTTTTCCCCTCACAATTAGAGAACAACCAGCAATTCAACCAACAGCAAAAAAAAAAAACAAGCCAAAAAACCCAGATTGGTCAGAGTAAAGTCTTAAAATTAAAAACAAACAAAAACAATGTGGTATAAGATATAAAATCAAATATTTCAGTTTGTAATAAATGCATAGCTCAAAAAAAAAAGATGTACATTAAACTCAAACTAAAAAAAAAAAAACGTGTTATTTATTAGAAGATACCTTAAAAGTTTAAAAATAAACATTTCATGTGCAGTAAAATTTTCCTATTGCTAACTCAATCAGTCCCTGTTTAAGAACTTAAATGGAAACACAATCATTTTGTTTCAGCCCGTTTGGCTCCTGCAGCTACAACAGCTGAGTGCTGTGGTCGACATCTGCTCTTTCCTGGTTGCACTGCAGAACAAAGTGACCTACAGGTTGGTCACTGTGGATGTTAATTGCCACCAGCTTCATTACAGAGGGTTTGGAGAGAAAAGGCAACTCTATCTTATTCCAACAGACTGGGCATTCATGTAGTTTTATCTTCCTTCCCTGGGTACACCCTAGGATCTGAAAAATCTTGCCTGGCATTTTAGTCATACAGACCATTAGTCACCTGGAGATCTTTCCCCCACCCTTCCTTAGCACGGGTCCTGACAGTTAAAACTGTTCTGTTAGGACAGAGCTGTGATATTTATATACATTTTAAAGTGATTTGATGAAGCTTGCTTAACTATCATTTTCTATTTCACCCAATTAAGAACAAAAAATTTGTATAAGACACATTTTAAAATGTTTAAGAAAAAGTATATGATTATCCTGATACCCATGTTTTAATATAACTATTAATCACCGTGGTAATTGTGTGTTTAAGCTAAATTCTGTATAAATTTTAAGCTAGATTCTGAATTCAAATTTTGTATAAATTACAACTGGCAAACTGTAATTATTGAAAGTGATCTATACACACATTGAAAACTTGCCGCCACTTAAAATTTTAAGGCAAATGTCAATATAGAGCCTAATTAAGTGCAAAGTGTCTCCTACTATCCCACAAAAAGGCTAACAGCTCAGAAATTATGACCCACAATGGATTTAAGTATTTCAAAGCACAAGTGTATTTCTCTTTTAGGCTCCATGGCAAGAACGAAAACGATCCTTTTAAAAAAGGAAGTTCTTTTCTGGTCATTCCTGCATGTTTTCTGACTGCAATTCATCTTTAATTCAGGGATGTGTCCCCGGTGAAACCTTTGGGGTGTTAATTAAGCAACACATTTGTAACAGAAACTCTGCGCACGGACAACTTGGCCAGGCGTGCCGCCCGCCTCTCCTTCCTACCCCCACCCAATGCCTTCCCCGGGCAGTGACTTCACATCCTTTGACATCAGCACGGCTCTGAAAGGGGGATGGGAGAACGAGCAGAAAGCAGAAAAACCAGCTTTGAACTATGCATGCAAGGCCTCTCTCAAGACTCAAATTCTGTAAGTAGTTCGTAAAATGCCAAACTGCAGTGACACACCCAGCCTTCTCCGGTTAGGTCTGCCGCAAAACGGGGTGAATTCTGCTAGAAAGGACTTCCTGCTTTTCTTATCTGAAGCACAATGGCCATTTATTAACTAACCACAGAAGGTTCCGTTTCAGTGAAACACACAATAACTTACCTCGAATATGGAGAAGGGCCACGGGCTGGAAAGGCCCATTGGAGTTGGCCGCATCCACCACCATCCTGCTGCCCGCTTTATTACATGTCAACATCTAGACTTCAGCGGGAAAGGCAATGTACTCCTTAAGGCAAGAAACCAGCCTCCATTTTAGTTTAAAAAAAAAAGACAAACTGAAGCTCTCTGCAGCTGGAGGGAACTGGCTGCTTCGTGATGTCAGCAGGCACGGGGCTTGCTGATTGGCCAGAAGCTGCAACTTAAAATGACACTAAAAAAGCTGCAAATGGAAAGAGCGTTCTGTTTGGCTGTCAGTGTGTGTGAAAAGCCTGGACATTTTTTGGCTTTCTCAGTCTTCATTTCTCAATAACTTTTAGGCAAAGATCCCATCTCTCAAGGGGCAGGACTGAGGCCACAAGTCCAGCCAGACTATAAACAAATGATTTGGAGAGAGCCACCAAAAAAAAAAAGTATGCATGTATGTCTACGTGAACTTTAAATTTTCGCATTTCTCTGTCTGGTACCCCAAATTCACTGGCACCTTACACCCACCTGGCCACCTCCTGTTTTCTAATTACTTTAATATCTGTATCATATTTAGCATTTGGGCAACCTAATTTTTTTTTAATGCAAATGGCTATTTAAACATTACACAATCCCAATTCATTAGTTTGGACTCTTGTTTTATCAACCTTTCCTACTACTGAGTTATGAACTAATAATCCTCAAACAGTGTCTTTTTTCCCTCAGGGTCTAATTTTTTTTATTGGAAAAATTCAGTTAAAAAATTACATGGAAAGTGAAAGTTTTAAATGCAATAGCTAGAAAGTGCTATAAATTAAAGGTATTTATACCACCTGGCTGTGAAAATTAAAGTCATAAAATAAAATGCAAGTGTTTATACCTTAAAAGGGTCAACATACCACTTTATTTCTCAAATTTTGTTTAAAGTTTTTTAATTAAAAAAGATATTGCCCTTATTTTTATGGGGCTAGTATTAAAAGCTGTTATTCAGATCTTAGTCTCCTATCTTCAAAAGAGGTTAATGTAAAAAGCTGCACCAAGAAAAGACATCACTTCTGAATCAGAGTATCCTAGGGAGGGGTGTATGTGTGTGTTGGCGAGACGATTCTCTACAATAAGAAGGTTATCACTAGCTCCAAATGAAAGTGAATATGCTATGAGAAAAGTCTCTGTGCCAGGCAGAACTGAAAAAAATGCCTCACTCCACACACACACACACAAAACTAAGTCTGTCCAAAAAAATTCCTCACTCCACACACACACACAACTAAGTCTGTCCAAACCACATCTTCTTGCTTTATAAGTTCTCACACAACTCCCACCATCCCCACTTTTCCCAGTTTGTGAACAAGAACCAGAAAGCTCTTTGGGTTTCTAAACGTGAGTCACAACAGTGAGAAATGGGCTAGGGTCTGCAGCCATACCTGCGGGCTGGCATGCACCCCATTTCAACCAGCAAATGAACTACAATCGTTCAGGGGTGCTTATTAGCTGCCCCCACACTAAGAAAGAAGGGAGTTTTTTACTGTGCGGATCAATCAGTTCAGTTCAGTTCAGTTGCTCAGTCATGTCCGACTCTTTGCGACCCCATGAACTGCAGCACGCCAGGCCTCCCTGTCCATCACCGACTCCCGGAGTCCACCCAAACCCATGTCCATTGAGTCGGTGATGCCATCCAACCATCTCATCCTCTATCATCCCCTTCTCCTCCTGCCCCCAATCCCTCCCAGCATCAGGGTCTTTTCCAATGAGTCAGTTCTTCGCATCAGGTGGCCAAAGTATTGGAGTTTCAGCTTTCAACATCAGTCCTTCCAATGAACTGTGTGGATCAATAGCCGTTAAAAAATACTCAAATAAAAGCACACCAAATCCTACCCTGGCCCCTCGTCCAAAGAGCTGAAAGACGCTGCTGGATCCCAAAGCTGGGCCATGAATTCACTTACAACAAGCAACGGGGAGTGGGTGTCATGTGAGAGGGCTCTCCCCACCTGAGCCCACCTGCTGCCCACCTGCTGGCTCCTCTGCTCTCTGAACAGCCTGTGCCCCGAGGCACGTACCATGAATTTAGATCCTGGCTGCTGACCCTCTCAGTCCATCAGATGCCGCGAGGATGGCTCTCTGAGGACTCACTATCACCTCGCACTCAGATGAACTCAGACTCAAGTGCAGCCAGGATCGAGGCTTGCAGGGGGCTTCCCGAGGGGTCTGAAAGCAGATGCTTAATGCAGATCTGTACCCTAAAGAGACGGAGAGTTATTTGTTCTCAACCAGTTTAATATTTCACATGAGAAGAGAGGGGGGAAATGTGCCTGTCCTAAGACTGTGCTGATGAGTGGAACTGCAGAAGTAACAGGGAAAGGCTCCTAGAATCTTTATATAAAATATACAGATTAAAGTCAAAGTAAAAGGGAAGACACTTCTTGATGTATTTTTCCTAATGATCTTGGATCAAAAGATCTCAACTTTATTAGTGATTTCCCCCCATGCTCTTTTGAAGCCTTATGCATACATATCAAGTAGCACTTTAAAGAACTTGAAGTCTGTGATCTGAAAATCACTGATGAAATAAGAGTCTAAAATATAAATAAGCAAACAAACAAATAATATGGAGAAAGACAAAAAAAGAACATACCTTAAAGATAAGGTATATTTCTGGACTGGAAGCACACATATGATAAATAAGCTGATGTTAGCATTTCCCCAAATTGACTTATAGTTTTAAAGCAATTCCATTCAAAATTCAGAGGAGGCTTCTTATTTTTCTGGGTAATTCTAAAGTTCACTTGGAAAAATAAAAAGCAAGAAGAATGAGAATACCACTTATGAGAAAAGCAGGTCCTGCCAACTATAAAGTTTATGAACTTAGGACAGTGTGATGTGGACGGAAGAGACAGGTCTTGGGACAGAAAGCAAAAGCCCCTGACACAGTGAGTGTAATTATTTATATGAGTGCATCATCTGCATAAAGAAGGAAGCTCAGACCCATGGAAAGGTGACGACTACCCAGATAAC
Source organism: Cervus canadensis (assembly GCF_019320065.1). Lineage (NCBI taxonomy): Eukaryota > Metazoa > Chordata > Mammalia > Artiodactyla > Cervidae > Cervus > Cervus canadensis. The sequence continues at coordinate 4,650,166 of NC_057402.1, read as the reverse complement.
TAACGGTTACATGTGGGCAAAAATCTAAGTCTTCACCTCACACCAAAATAAAATAGATGGGTCAAATTTAAAAAAAAAACGCAGTTAAATTAAAAAAAAAATCAAATCAGCCCCGCCCTCAAATCCCCACAGCGTTGAGAAGAAAAGGGAAGTGACTATCAATTCTCAAGCTAGAAAAGGATAATTAAAAAACAGTGGACAATGCTTAGGGGATATTCCTCACATTAAAATATTTACAAAATTTCTACATGTTCCCTCCAAAAGGAAATATAAATGCTATAATTACAATAAGTTAATAATATACTGTAATTTACTCGAAAAAATTGGGCAAACTCGGGGAGACAGTGAGGGACAGAGAGGCCTGGGGCACTGCACTCCATGGGGTCCCAAAGAGTCGGACATGACTCAGCGACTGAACGACAACAATAATCAGAAAAAAACTAAGACCTCAGCGTTCAAATGATTCAGTTTGCAAAAGAACTATAACTGTTATCAACTGTTGCCGTTCAGTTGCTCAGTTGTGTCCAACTCCTGGGGAGCCCATGGACTGCAGCACGCCCGGCTTCCCTGTCCTTCACCATCTCCCAGAGCTTGCTCGGACTCATGTCCATTGAATTGGTGATGCCATCTAACCATCTCGTCTTTGTATGAAAAAAAGTATTCATCTGTCAAATCAGCCATAATTTAAAAAATTATAATTAATACTGGTAAAGGCATGTTGTAACCTTGACAACAAATCTATAAATTGTTCTGATCCTTTTGGAAAATAAGGATTGGCAATAAAATTTGGCAATATGTAAAGATTCTTTAAGTAATTTAACTTCTGGGAGTCTATTCCAGAAATGTAGTAGCCATGAGTGAGCATCACGTTTTAAAAAAATAGTTATTTAAAAATTTGTGCTAAAGTACATCTCAGGTGGTGCGAGTGGTAAAGAACATACCTGCAATACGAGAGATGTAATGAGATACGGGTTTGATCTTGGGCTGGGAAGATCCCCTGGAGGAGGGCACAGCAACCCACCCCAGTCCTCTCCCCCGGAGAATCCCATGGACAGAGAAGCCTGGCGGGCTAGAGAAGCCTGGCTGGCTACAGTCCTTAGGGTCGCAAAGAGTGGGACCCGACTGAAGCAGCAGCATGCACACACACATAACGTGAAATTTACTGTCTTTACCATTTCAAAGAGTAACACTCTACGTGGCATAAGTACATTCCTAGCCTTGTGCGGCCATCACCACCATCCACCCCCAGAACTCCGTTCATCTTGCAGGACAGGAGCTCTGTCCCTACTGAGCACATCCAACCCCAGCCCCCTCCCCTCGGCCCCTGCACGTTCGGTCCCTGTGACTATGACGACTCTGGCTACCTGATATTTAATGTAAGTGGGATCATGCAGCTTTTGTCCTTTGGTGACTGGATTATTTCACTCAGTGTATGTAAGGTTCTGCTGTGTTGCATCATGTGCCAGAATTTCTCCACTTTTTAAGAATGGATAATACTCTATTGCAGGGATATACCACATTTTGTTCTATTGATCCCTTGATAGGCACAGGCCACGTGTGCATTTTGGCTGTTGTGAATAACGCTGCTATAATATGGATATACAAATATCTAAGTCTCTGCTTTCAACTCTTTTGGGTATATTCCCCAAAGCGAAAAATACGGTAATTCTGTTTTTCATTTTTTGAGGAACTGCCATGCTGGTCTTCCACATTGCTGTTGTTGCTCAGTCAGGCCCGACTTTTTGCGACCCCATGGACCGTAGCAGCCAGGCTTCCCTATCATTCACCATCTCCTGGAGCTTGCTCAAACTCATGTCTGTTGAGTCGGTGATGCCCTCCAACCATCTCATCCTCTGTCGCCCCCTTCTCTTCCTGCCCTCAATCTTTCCCAGCATCAGGGTCTTTTCCAGTGAGTCAGCTCTGCTGACATCAGGGGGCCAAAGTGGCAGGGTCATTTTACATTCCCACCAGCACTGCACACGGGTTCCAGTTTCTCCACATCCTTACCAACACTGGCTATTCTCTGGTTTTCTGACAGCAGCCATCCTAGTGGGTGTTAAGTGGTATCTCACTGGTTTCAATGTGTGTTTTCCTAATGATGAGAGATAGTAATTATGTTTTCATGTGCTTATTGGCTATTTCTGTGTCTCCTCTGGAGAAATGTCTACTCAAGTTCTTTGCGCATTTTTACATTGGGTTGTTTTCTCATTGTTGAGTTGCAGGAGTTCTTTATAAGTTTTGGATATTAATCCCTTATCATATAGATGACTTTCAAATACTTCTTCCCATTTCATGGGTTGCCTTTTCATTTTGCTGATTGTGTCTTTCGCTGCACAGTTTTAAATTCTGATGCAGTCCAATTTATCTACTTTTGCTTTCCTTGCCTGTGCTTTTGTGTTATATCTGAGAGATCATTGGTAAGTCTAATGTCATGAAACTTTTCCTCTATGTTTTCCTTTAAGGCAATATTAGGTCTTTGATCCACTCTGTTATATTTTTACACTTGGTATAAAATAAGGGTCCAGTTTCATTCTTTTGCATGTGGATATCCATTTTTTTCCAGCACCACTGTTGAAAAGACTGTCCTTTTCCCAGAGTGGTGGGAGCCTAGAAAACCAGGTGACGATACCTGTGACAGTTTATTTCTTGATCTCTTATACTCTGGGTGTATATGTCTTATTTTTTTTTTTAATATTTGTTTATTTGGTTGTGCCGGGTCTTAACTGCAGCACGTGACCTCTTAGCTGTGGAATGTGGGATCTAGCTCCCTGGCCAGGGATTGAACCCGGACCCCCTGCACTGGGAACACAGAGCGCTAACCACTGGACCACCAAAGCGGTCAGCACCGAACTGGTTTGACTACTGTAACTTTGCCCTAAGCTTTGAAATCAGGAAATGTAAGACCTCCAATTTTGTTCTTCTTTGTCAACATTGCTGTGGTTATCCAGGGTCCTTGGAGATTCCATGTGAATTTTAGAATGGATTTTTTTCTATGTCTGGGAAAAAACACTGTTAGGATTTTGATCGAGGCTGCAATGGATCTGTGGATCTTTTGAGCAGTACTGAGGTTTTAACAATACTCAATCTTCTAATTCACGAACACACATCTTTTCCATTTACTGGGGTCTTCTTTAATGGCTTTCAGCATACAAGTCTTTCACCTCCTATGTTAATTCAAAGTATTTTTTTAATTTTGAGAGCATCACATTTTTTATTTATGATTCTAAAATACCAGAAACTACCTTAACATCAAAGGGATTATCCCACACAGTGAAATGTTTTTACACATTTACCAAAAGTACTTATGAATTTGTAAAGTAAAAATAAGTGAGCAAAGCACTATATAATTTTTCAGAAATAGTATGAACATAAAAAGAAACATTTTCAAAATATCAACGGTAATCACCGTGGAGTGTTATGGCTATGTGTCGTTCTTCTTTCTGAAACGTCTCTACATTGTTCAGTATTGCTAAAATAAGCACACAATATTTTCATTAAAACTAACAGCTAAAAAGAAAGACATATCGAGGTTTTTTTTAAGCTTTTTAAAAATTAGCTGATCACTCTTATTGTCATCTCATTTACGTTTTGGCTGTGCCACGGTCCATGTGGAATATTAGTTCCCCAACCGGGAATTGAACCTGCACCCCCCGCGCTGGATGCACAGAGTCATAACCACTGGGCCCCCAGGAAAGTCCCAGGACACACAGATGAACTGAGAGCAGGAGGACTCTCTTAGTGAACGCTGGTCCCTCAGGCACAGGCTAGGACAGAGAAGGGCCGTGGTGGGAACCTAGGAAATACGATGCAGATTTACTGTGCTGCATAAACGAGATCAAGTATGTAAGACACACACAAACGAAGAGTGGCCTAAAGCAGGCGGGACAAACTGAACCACAAACACGAGGATGCTGGCTGCTCGTCTCAGGGAACCCGTCACAGGCTACTTAAATTCTGACTGCACTCTGCACCGAACCCACAGGCTCACCTAGGCTTCCGAGTCCAGGCAGCCTCCAGCGCCCTCTCCTCTCGATGAAACAGGGACTCAGCCAGCGCCTGTGCCCGGGGAGAGGCCGCCCTCACCCTCCATAACCCCAGGCTGGTCCTTCTTGCCTCACCTGTCGGGGGGGGGGTGCGTCTGTGATCCCCCCACCTCCCTGGCTGTGTGGAGGCGCCGATGCCACCGATGGGGGGGGGCGGTCGCCGAGGAGGATGAAGCCGCCCCTGAGGCGGGATCTGCCACACGTGCTCAGCCATCCCGGGGAAGGGGCAGTGGGCACCGATGCGCTTGAAGAAGCAGGGTCTCGGCCCTGGGGCTCAGTGTGAGGGCAGAGGCGCCGATGGGATCCCTGTCTGGACTAGCCCCCTCCGGGAAGCCTTCCTCTCCCCATCCTGGGCCACTGGCTGTCTTCCGGCAGCCCCAGGACCGCCCCTAGCACACAGCAAGCACCCCATCACACTCACTGCACGGAGGCCCGAGTCAAGCTGTGACGCCCCATTCTGATCCTGCCAAACTCCCGCACCAGTCTTCCCAGCTTGTCCCCGGAGTGCAGAGCTAAGAGGGGTACACCCCTGACCACCTGGAGAAGGACAGGTTCCCCCACTGAGTGCAGAGCCCTTGCCCAGCGGCCCCCAACACCCTGTCGGGGCCCAGCCCCCATGCCCCCCACGGTGCCCTCCAGCCTGGCTTCTGGACGCTTTCCCTGCCCTGTGGAGGGCTTGAGCTGACTTTGAAGAAAGGCACCTTTCTGGGCTCCGTGCAGAGCTCCTTGCAGAACTGCCAAGTGGGCAGACAGACTATAGCTCTCAGTGCATCTGTCCTGCATGGAGGCAAACGCGGGCATCTGTACTGCACAGACACGGGAGGTTTGAATAGGATTTCCTCTTCATTCTCGGTTTCCTCCATCACTTTACGTGGGTCTTAATTTACAAAAGAACTGTCTGTAGTTACATCCCATTTGGGGGTAGCATTCCTGACTAAAATGTTCATGTTTTCATTTCTAAATTCAGCCAAAGGTTTTAATTTTCATCTCCCCAGGCAAATTTTATAGGCAAATTAAGTACGCTCATATTTTAGCGAAGAAGCTTTACAGTTTCTTTTATTAAAGGAGGACTGTCCTCTGAGCCGACGCTTAACTGGAAACGACATGAGCATGGGTGATGTATGTTTTGTTGGGTAGGAAATCTAACCCAAAAAAATTTGGCTTCGCTTACAGTTTAAAATAGCCTTTTTCCTTAGGCAGATCAAAGATACCTAGCATTCAGCTGTGTTCAAAGGTTGCCAGGGCACTTCTGCTTGCCAACAGCAAGGTCAAAGGGACGCTTGCTAGCTGCCCTGTTGATCTGAGTGAGTCCTGCAAGTGGTTTAAAGGGTGGACAAGCTTATCTCAGAAAAGGCCAGCGGGGGAGCGTGGGGCGGAAGAAGCAAAGAATCTGCCCGGAGGGCGCGGCTGGAGACCTCTGCTTCTTTGTGCTGTCCCCGCAGCGGGGCTGGAAAACCTTTAAAGCCAAAGAAGTCGTCACACCCCTTCCGTGTTCTGAGAAGATAGGAAATCCACGCGCGGTACCCAGAGCCGAGGTGACAAGCCAAGCGCGTTCAGGTCAACTGTTAGCAGGAAACCGTATTTCACGAGGAATAGTCCGAGGTGCAGGGAGCGCTGAGCCCCGGAGGGGGTCCAGCCCCACAACGGTTCCCAGAAAACTGCAGGATGCGGGGAGGCCCCCGGGCCCAGGGTGCTTTTCACTCCTTCAGAAACCTGTGTCTCAGGGATCCATGGCAGATACTAGACTGGGCACAGAACAGACACGCAAACTGCCCCTGCCTTCAGCCGACACGTCAGACAGGGCAGTGTGTGGCATGTTCTGCAACCCAAGGGTCCATCGTGATGAACAGATAAACGGTGCTCCATCCACAAAATGGACATCCCCAACTCAATGGACACGAGTCTCAGCAAGCTCCAGGAGATGGTGAAGGACAGGGGAACCTGGCATGCTGCATTCCAGGGGTTGCAAAGAGTCAGACACGACTTAGTGACTGAACAACAACAATCCACACAATGGAATGTTATTCAGCCTCAAAATTCAGGAATAAAATTCTGTATGAGTCCACTCATATGAGGTCCCTAGAAGAGTCAAAATCACAGAGACAGAAAGGAGAATGGTGGGTACCAGTGCCAGAGGCTTCCCAGGCGGCGCTAGTGGTAAAGAACCTGCCTGCCAGTGCAGGAGTTACAAGAGATGTGAGTTCGATCCCGGGGTCGGGAAGATCCCCTGGAGGAGAGCACGGCAACCCACTCCAGTATTCTGGCCTGGAGAATCCCGTGGACAGAGGACCATGGAGGGCTGCAGTCCATGGGGTCACAAAGAGTCGGATACGACTGAGCGACTTAGCCTGCAGGCAGGGGCTGGGGGCGGGGAAAGTGAAAGTTGTTCAGTCGTGTCCGACTCTTTGCCACACCATGGACCATAAAGTCCATGGAATTCTCCAGGCCAGAACACTAGAGTGGGTAGGGAGAGGCAGTAACAGGCCCAGAGTCGTTGGGGGAGGAAGAGATGGTGGCGATGGGCACACTGCATGGATGCCACTGAACTGGACACTTATGGATGGTTAAATGATAAAATGTCATGCTGTGTATGTTTCACCACAATTTAAAAGATAAGGCAACATGGGGAGAGACAGGAAACACGGGGGGAGACAGAGCCAGTAGGGCACGGGGCTGCCCCTGGAGAAGGCAGAGCACAGGGAAACCCAGGCCTGGAGGGCCCGGGCAGGGGGTAAGAACACGCAAAGAACGTGTGTGTGTGTGTGTGCGTGTGCGTGTGTGAAAGATGCTGCGAGAAATCCAGGTGAGGTCTGCAGAAGGCCAGCGTAAACACTAAATGCGGGATTACCGCAGCCAGTTGCCACCAGTTCCCTGAGTTCTGCTGAGAAGGGGCTCACCGAGGATGACAGACAGAGGCTGAGAGCGACCCTGGGGTAAGAGCCACACCCGTGGCTGGAGGAGAGCGGGCAGGAGGGCGCCCCGGGGGCCAGGCCGCGCTCGGGGCTAGGCTCAGGCTGACGGGAGATGGGCCCGGGGCGCCTCTGCGACAGACGGGTGCAGGCCGGAGCGGGAGGGGGCTGCAGACGCCGCGTCTGGGTCTGTGGCCTCCCTGAGAGCCGGGACCACCTCTGCTCATCGTCACTGTCCTGACCGCCTCCCCGCGCTCCGACAGCCCAGGCGGTCAGCAAACATTTGCTGTGAGCTGGCGCCTGGCTCGCCGAGCTGTTTCCTCCCCTTACTGGGGGCATCGGGAGAAGACACAGCACCGAACAAGTAGCAGAAACAAGACAGATGAAAGCTGAGTGTCTGAACCCAGGAGAATTAAGAGACTACCAGAAAAAGGACTCTGGTAGCTTCTCACTCCATTTTTATTCTTCAACTAATGAGCAAGGAGGGTATGTGTTCTTAGTCGTGTCCAACTCTTTGTGACCCCAAGAACTGCAGCCCACCAGGCTCCTCTCACCAAGGAAATTTCCAGGCAAGAATACTGGAGTGGGCTGCCATTTCCTACACCAGGGGGTCTTCCTGACCCAGGGACTGAACTCGCATCTTACATCTCCTACAATGGCAGGTGGATTCTTTACCAACGGTGCCACCTGGGAAGCACGAAAACGCCTCTAAATAGATGCTAATTCATTTTTCGGCAGTAAAAATGGTCACTTGTGCGGCAAGACGCTCACCTGCATGAAAAATACACCGCTTTGAATTTAGGCTTCAGCACTGCATTTTCACAAAATGGGGGCAAGACTCATTTGTAACTGCTATTCCAAAGTCAATTTCTAAAATCTTAGATAAGTTCTCCCAACAATCTGACAACTTCTTCCCCAAAAGGCCTAACACTTAGCGGTTCTAAATTTCTGTCCCATGGTCTCCGATGAATCGTTATTAAGCCCTAATTGTTTTGTTCAGTCATGTCCAACTCTTTGTGACCCCATGGACTGTAGCCTACGAGGCTCCTCCATCCATGGAATTTTCCAGGCAAGAGTACTGGAGTTTCGTTATATCGTTGATTTCTCCAGAGGTCTGTTTTTTCTAAAGCAAGGAGAATGGCCCCAGGAAACAAAATCCATGATTTATTAGTCACCTAAAAAATTCGGTCTCTTCATTTAACACTTTGACCTTCCAGACCAAAAACATTAAAAAAAAGGACTAATTCAGAGAAATCTTTGAATGAACAAGACCTGAAGGCTATATTCAGCCTCACTGTTACAAAAAACAAAGATAGGAAATACTATTTTCCACTTAACAAATGACTTCAGCATATAAATGGCCGGGGTATTAGAAAGGTGCAGTGGGACGGCCTCCTACACTCTGGAGGACGAGTTCGTGGGACCGCCTCTTGGAAGTATCTGTACAGGGTTCTTGAAGACGAGTGGCCTTTGATCAGTACTTCCGCTCCTTGATTTCAGCTCAAGGAGAGGTTCAAAGGTGTGAACGACAAAAGATTTACATTAAAGCACGGTTTACAACAGCTGAAAACCAGGGGAATATAAACAGTATAATTAATAAATGCTTCTATTTCCATTAAAGTCAGGAACAAGACAAATATGCTTGCTCACACCACCAACACATTAACATCTTACTGGACTTTTTGGTCAACTCAGGAGAAAGACACTAGCAGTATAAGAACTGGAAACATAGAGGTGAGATTACTTTTACATGCAGCTCTAATGAATAGCTGGGACATCAAAAAGAGTCAGCTGAAAAACTCCTGCAAACAATAAGACAATTCAGTAAGGAAGCAGGATGTGAAAGCAAAAAGGTACAGAGGTCACCAGCCTCCACAGAAACAGTTACCAGCTGTTTGGGAGCCATCGGAAAAGGGGACCCCACTTACAATAGCAGCAACAATGGACTATCTGGGCACGCACTAAGAAATGTGCAAAACCCTACAGGAGGGAAACTTAAAGACACCCCTCAAGGGAATGACAGTGGCCTTAAACGAACAGAAAGATACTACACTCTCAGATGAGGGGATTCAAACATCCTCAAGATGCCAATCCTCTCTAGACATTTTTAAATTTAATGGAATCACAACAAATACATCAGCAGCTTTTTTTTTTTTTTTTTGGCAATGAAATGAACCAATTCAAAGTTCCTATTGTTTGCAATAACATCATTACTGTTGTGAGTAATTTTAGTATGATACAACAATAGAATGATATTAGAAATCAAGATTTTCAGTGTAAGGTAGAGATACAACTATGAAAATTCAAGAAACATGTGAAAACACCATAATGTTATAAAAGCACAGCTAAAATACACATATATATATTCTAGAATATATGTCCGTATTCTAGCTCCCTCCATCGAAAGTGCCTAAAAGCAACAGCAGGCCAGTAGCAATGAATACTCCCTAGTGCCCTAATTTTGGTCTCTAATATTATTCCCCACTGAAAGGAATCATGGCTCTTTGAAAAATGGCTAATTCCAAGTCTGGGGGGACGGGGGACATCTTACTGTGCCAGAAACCAGGAGACAAAAAGGACACCACGCCAAAAAATACACAGCAGCTCTCCCAAATATCAGACAATGGTTAAGACTATGCACCTGCACATAAGAAGGGATATGGTTTTAGTAGATTAAAACACACTGACATCAAGGAAACACATAATGGTATTCACGAAAGAAAAAGCAAAAAGACTTTTCGTTTCCACCATTTGAGGGAAAACTGGTAACTCAAAGGCAAAGATTTAAGCTTCTCCTCACTTTCCAGTAGGAGCTACATGTCAGGATAACCAAATAGGCCCCTTTGGTAAGAAATGGCTCTGCTTTTAGAAAGATGCCAGACTAAACGCTGAAATCTCCAGTGCAACTGTTGACTTAGACAAGGATTATCAAGTGGTGTTTAAGGCACTGGCATGTGGTTGATGGGGAAGAGGCACTGCAGGGTGCCAAAATACACCTTGCAGATGATCACGAGCACTTCTGAACTGCAGGGGAAACGCCAGGAACCGGAGAGATGGGGCGTGTCACCACCTCCTACGGCACAGGGACAAAATGTGGCCTCCCATCTTCACAGCACACACAGCATGCTTCTCGCCCAACAGGGAAGCTGTCTCCGGAGTTACACAGCATCACTTCTGATACAGTCTGTCCCAAGAAAGGTTTCCGCTTTCAGGAACGACCGGGAATCAGGGGGATATTTCACAAGGCAATCTCCTTGGCTAATGTAGCAAGTCATACAATTTGTCGTGGTTTATGGCACTCCCAGACTAGTAGTGACCCCAGGCGTCGTGCAGAAGCAAAAACAAATCCCTGCTGAAGAAGATACCTTCATCCTAGGTTTTAGTTTATTTCAAATGTTTGAGTACAATGACCAGCACACACCAAAGAACAATCAGGAACATAAGGAAGGAAGACAGCATGAGCAACACGTGACAAGGACTTCAGATGCCGGTATTATCTGACACAGCCTACCAAGCAGCTGTGCTGACTAAACGACATGACGTCTGCAAGAAAATAGGAAAATATTTAAAAAATCACACAGCAGATTAGAAATAGAACTTCCATAAATGAAAAAAGTATACCTGAAACCCCAAAATTTGTGACTGTATTTTATGTTTCATTTATTTTCACTATATTTTATGAAAGTATTAGATGGGTTAAAAACTAAAAAGGAAACTGGTCCTTCACCATGGGTGACATGAAACTCTAATCAAGAACATAGCACCGTTTCACAAAAAGGCTGAAAAATACAGATGAGGAGCAAAGAAAGATAGTAAATGAAAGATTCCAATATCTGTTTCATTAGAGCCAAAGTTGGACAGGGAGAGAAACAATATAGAGATAACAACTGAAGAAACAATGGTATATTTCCTCAGTTGTACGGGAACTTTCCACACAACTGAGGAAATATAACAATCCAAGATTCAAAGTGAATTGCAAAAAAAGACAGATAAAAAAGAAGTCCATACTTGGACACCTGGTAGTGCAATCACTGAAAAAAAAAATCAATTTAAAAAAAACATTTTGTACCACCAACTGACTTCGTTGGTGGTACAGTGGGTAAGAAGCCAACTGCCAGCCAGAGGACACAGGTTCGATCCCTGGTCCGGGTAGCATCTATGCCACGGGCAACTGAAGGCTGTGCATCACAACTCCTGAGCCCCTGCCTTAGAGCCAGTGCTCCGCAACAAGAGAGGCCACCACAACGAGAAACCCCCACACGGCAACTGGAGGAAAGCCCACGGAGCAAGGAAGACCCAGCAGAGTCAAAAATAAACAAACAGTGGTAATAAAAAAACCCAACCATGTCTTGGTCAAAAATCAGAAAAGTGGCCAGAAATCATAAACAACGCTTTCCAAAAGAATGAATTTGGCTTCTCAATGCTAATGGGAGTCAAAAGGCAATGAAATACTTGTCTTCAATGTACTGAAGGAACATAACAGTCCACAATTAGATACTCAGTGATAAACAAAGTGTTTGCTGCCAGCAGATCCTCACTAAAGAAAATTCTAAATGATGCATTCAAACAAGAATTTGACCTCACATAGAAAGTCTGAGATGCAAAAAGGAATGAAGACTAAAAAGATGAAGTAGACAGACCTAAGCGTTTATCAACAGAACAAAACAGTAATGATGTTGTGGAGGACTTAAAATGCTTGGAATTCAGATATCCCAATAACGGAGAAGTCCAAAGAGATGGCAGTAGCAGCCTACCTCTTCTGAGGCATAACTGACATATTATATTAGTTTCAGGTATACAACAAGTTGTTCAGTTGCAAAGTCATGTCCAACTCTTTGCAACCCTAAGGACTGCAGCACGCCAGGCTGCCCTGTCCTTCACTATCTCCTGGAGTTTGCTCAAATTCACATCTATTGAGTCAGTGATGCCATCCAGCCATCTCATCCTCTGCCACCCCCTTCTCCTCCTGCCCTCAATTTTTCCCAGCATCAGGGTCTTTTCCAATGAGTTGGCTCTTTGCATTAGTATCTACTGCAAAATGATCACCACAATGAGTCTAGTTAACAGTTAACATCCCTCACCAGACATAGCTACAGAATATTTTACTTCTTGTGATGGGAACTTTGAAGATGTCATCTCTTAGCAACTTTCAAATAGTCACCACAGTATTATTAACTATAGTCACTGTGCTGTATATTACATTCCCCACAACTTCTTTATTTTAACTGGAAGTTTGTACCATTTGAGTTCCTTCACCCATTTCACCTACGGCTCTACACCCCACCTCTGGCAACCATTTTTTAAATTAAACTTTAAGGATTAGGTTTATAGAAAAACTGAATGTACAGAGTTCCCATACCTCTCCCCTAGTTTCTTCTATTACTAACACCTTGCAGTAATGTGATAAATTTCTTACAACTGAAGAGCCAACACTCATACATTAGTACTAACGAAAGACCACAGTAAGGATTCACCTTGTGTTGTACATTCTATGGGTTTTGACAGATGTAAAAAGCCATGTATTCACCACATACAGAGTAGTTCACTGCCCTAAAAATCTCCTGTGCTCTGTCTGTTCATCCCCCTGTTCTCCCAACTACTGATCTTTTCACTGTCTCCCTAGTTTTGCCTTATCCAGAACGTCATATAGTAAGAATCGTACTGGATGCAGCCTTTTCAGACTGGCTCTTTTCACTTAGCGCTCTGCACTGAAGCTTCCTCCCTGACTTTTCATGGCCTGGCAGCTCATTCCTTTGTACTGCTGAGTAACATGCATTATCTGGATGGACCACGGTTCGTTTATCCATTCACCTACTGAAGGGTATCTTGGTTGCTTCCAAGTTTTGGATATTATGAAAAAAGGGTGGCACAGCTTTTTTAAGCACCCCAAATTCTTGCATAAAAGTATACAGTGCAACTAAGATGGCCAAACAAATGCCCGTGGCCAACATCAACAACAAAATTAGGTGAAAATGTGTCCCCCAAAGACACGTGAGCACATGGGTTAGACCACCAGCAGCCACAGGCGGGTGTGCTCTCGGTGTCTGGGGGAAGACGTCAGACAGAAGCACAGCTGAGAGCTCTGAAACAACCAAAGAGCCGGGTGCACCCCCTTGAGAACAGCGGCTGAAGGCAGGAGGGGTCTGTACACCCCACAACGGGGGAGGGCAAGGAGTCCACAGCCGGGACTGGAGGCGGCCCCGGGAGCCCTCGACATTCAGCAGCTGCAGCCTCCTACCAGAACTAGGTCACACTCGGGACAGACTGCTGGGGACAGGATCCAGAGTGGACAGCAGAGAGGGAGGAGAGGAGCTGGGGAAAGCGGGTCCGATATCCGCAGAAGAGACCAAATCGGGGCGCTCAGGAGGTAAGGCACCACATTTTTGAAAATTCCATAAAAAAATAACTGGATCTAGAGCTCCAGAGCCCCAGCTTCGCTTTATCTTCACACGTGCTCAAGCACCAGGTGGGATCAAAGTCAAGTCCCACATGGAGTTCTTACAAGGAAAAAGCGAAAGGGGACTGAACGACACCTACGCAGCAGTAAAAGCTTGACGGGGAGACATCCCACGAAGACGTGAAGAACTGCAGCCTAGCATTTCAAGACGAGACAAAAGACACTACAGGAATCACATGATGTGTCAAAGGACTGCATGAATATTAATAGGAAAGCTCAGAGGTGGGTAATAACTCTGCAAAGAACTAAAAGAAAAAAATCATTTCAGAAATGAAGATTCACTGAAGAGAATATGAGAGCAAATAAACACAACATAAAATGCCTCGCAGGTAATAGCACATAAAAAAGAGGAAAAAAAAATTAAAAAAGAAATGATAAAAACCCAGAGGGAGACAACAATAGAAAAAACAGGCAAAGAAGATTCGGTGTTTGTACAACAGGAGTCTCCAGAGGAGTAAATGAAAGCAAGGGATGAAAACAGATCCTCAAAATAATAATAATCCAAGAAAAATAGACTTGGTGATAACACTGTGAAAGAATGTGGCACGTATGTGGGAAAGTCAACCCAAAATGATATATTCTGAAATCACTGGACTTTAAAGAAAAGGAAAAGAAAAAAACTGTTTAGGCATCAAAGCAAACAGACCAAATAACCTGTAAGAGAAAGAAAATTAAACTGACATCAGAGTCGGACGGACAGTGGTGCTTTATTGCAGAAGGAAATGGAGAACATCCTTAACATACACATGAAGAGAAAACGTGAACCGGGGACGTTCTACCCAGACCCTCTCTGAAGTCTGAGCCAGAGGCTCCTAGAGAGGACGCCGCACAGCCAAGGACCGAGAAGCAGCGCAGAGATGGCCGTGACCTCAGCTGTGCGAGAGGGGGAGGGAGGCAGTGAAAAGATGCAAAAATTTTAACCTTTCAGTCATCGTACTGGTCACAACGTTGGTATTATTTGTCTGAAAATACACTCTGTATAATGTGGGATAAAAAGAAAGTTGCTCAGTTGTGTCCGACTTTACGACCCCATGGACTATGAAGTCCATGGAATTCTCCAGACCAGAATACTGGAGTGGGTAGCCTCTCCCTTCTCCAGGGGTTGAACCCAGGTCTTCCGCATTGCAGGTGGATTCTTTACCAGCCGAGCCCAGGGAAGCCCAGGAGCACTGGAGTGGGTAGCCTATCTTTTCTCCAGCGGATCTTCCTGACCCAGAAATCGAACCAGGGTCTCCTGCATTACAGGCGGATTCTTCACCAGCTGAGCTATCAGGGAAGCCCAATGTATAAATAAATAAATAAAGTGAGTGAGTGAATAATTATCTGATAATTAAGTTCTATTTATTATCTCTGATGTCCCTGAGAACCAGAAATCTCCATGTGACTAAAAGGAGGTATAAGACAGAAGTTAAATAAATGCCTGAACTTGAATGGAGAGTATCAGCAGGAACTCCTGATGTGCTATATCCTGAAAAAAACGTTATTTTCTAGTTGGGTCTACTGAAAAGTCCTGTAAACGGTGACCATTCCAATAGCAACGAGAATGCTGGCACTCAGACTGTGGTCTAGAAATACCATCCCCCACTAAAAGAAAGCAGGGACTTCTTGGACAATGGCTGATTCTAAAACTTGTATGGAAATGAAAAGAGCCAAAGCAATTCTGAAAAAAAGCTGAAGGACTTAGACTACTCTATACCAAGACCTGCTAGGGTGTATTAGCGCTGCCCGGACACAGCCCAGGCAAGTCCGTGGAACAAAACAGGGCCCGGGAATGGGTCTGCACAGTGATGGAACTTCATTCCCAACAAAGACAACACCGCAGTGAGTGAAGGGAGGGGGACCTTTCCAACAAAGGTACTGTGCCAGGAAGCCACACGGGAAAAAGGAACTGTGATCTCTAACATCACAGCAGGCACAAAACTTAATTCAATGTGGACTGTACAGCTCAAGGTGAAAGGGTAAAGAAAGTTTTAGGAAAAAATGACGTAAGACAACATTTTCATTACTTGGTAGAAAGCAAAGATTTATTAAACAGGCCAAAGTATTGTTAAAGTGCTAATGTCTTTGAGAGTGAAAACTCAAGATATACAGTAGAAGAAAATGTTCAGTTTTCATATCTACAAGGACCTACATCTGAACTCCAACAAATCTCTATGTTTTTTTAAAAAAAATCTTAACAATCCAATGAGAAACAAAGGCCCAGAGACTTAAACCTGCACTTCACAAAAAAATATATCTGAGCAGATGATAAACCTACAAAGAGATGCTTACCTTCATTCATCATCAGCTGGCTTTGAAACCAGCTCACCAGGATGGCTAAAATGAAAGACAAACTATAGTGGAACGAGGTATTTACAACACGTATACAGCCAACAGGAGAGAGTTCATATCCAGAATAAAGAACTCTTCAAAAAAATTAAGAAAAATGTCAGGCAGTCCAATGGGAAAGGACCAATAAACATTTGTAAGGGCACCTGGCCTCATGATAGAAATGAAAACTAAACCAACAGTGAGCATCTATAATGAGATCCTGTT
This sequence comes from Cervus canadensis, assembly GCF_019320065.1. Lineage (NCBI taxonomy): Eukaryota > Metazoa > Chordata > Mammalia > Artiodactyla > Cervidae > Cervus > Cervus canadensis. The sequence goes on along the minus strand of NC_057402.1, from coordinate 4,634,222 downwards.
GGCCTGCGGTAAAGTAGGCATACAGATTGATATGATAAAATTGAGAGTCCAGCCAGAAATTAATTTTTACATTTATGGTCAATTGGTTTTTGATAAGGATACCAAGGCAACTGGGCTTCCCAGGCGGTGCTAGTGGTAAAGAATCTGCCTGCCAGTGCAGGAGCATAAGAGACTTGGGTTCAATTCCTGGTGGGGAAGATCCCCTGGAGGAGAGCATGGCAACCCACTCCAGTATTACTGCCTGGAGAATCCCATGGACAGAGGAGCCTGGCGGGCTACAGTCCGTGGGGTCACGAAGAGTCGGACACGACTGAGGGACAGCATGCACGCACGCACCTTAGCATGCCGCCCTAGTGGCAGAAAGCAAAGAGGAAGTAAAGAGCCTCCTGAGGAGGGGAAAAGAAGAGAGTCGAAAAGCTGGCTTAAAACTCAACATTCAAAAAACTAAGATCATGGCATCTGGTCCCATCACTTCATGGCAAATAGACTGGGAAAAAGTGGAAACAGTGGCATATTTTATTTTCTTGAGTTCCCAAATCACTGTGGACAGTGACTGCAGCCATGAAATTAAAAGACGCTTGCTTTCTTCTTGGGAGAAAAGCTATCACAAACCTAGACAGTGTATTAAAAAACAGTCATCACTTTCCTGACTAAGGTTCATTTAATCAAAGCTATGGTTTTTCCAGTAGTCATGTAGGGATATGAGAGTTGGACCATAAAGAAAGTTGAGTGCTGAAGAATTGATGCTTTCAAATTGTGGTGCTACAAAAGACTCTTAAGGGTCCCTTGGACAGCAAGGTGATCAAACCAGTCAATTCTAAAGGAAATCAACCCTGAATATTCATTGGAAGGACTGATGCCAAAGCTCTAATACTTTGGCCACCTGATGTGAAGAGCTGACTCACTGGAAAAGACCCTGATGCTGGGGAAGACTGAGGGCAGGAGGAGAAGGGGATGACAGAGGATGAGATGGTTGGATGGCATCACCGACTCATTGGACATAAGTTTGAGCAAATTCCGGGACATAGTGAAGGACAGGGAAGCCTGGTGTGAGTCCACGGGGTCACAAAGAGTCAGACATGACTTAGCGACTGAACAACAAAGAGGCAGAAAGCAAATCAGAGGTTGCCTGGAGCTGGGGACAGGAGTGGGCGCTGATGGCAAATGAGCACAAGGGAATTTTTTTGAGGGGTGATGGAAATATTCTGAAACTATGACTACATTGTGGCAATGGCTGCACAACTCGACATGTTAATTAATATAATACACATTTCCAATTATAATTAGTGAATTCTATAGTATGTAAGTTATGCCTCAATAAAACTTTTAAAAAGGCTATGATTTTAGAAAAAAGAAAAATCTATGGGCAGAGCTAAAATTATATTCAGAGGAACACATGGCTGTAAGTTAAGTGAACTCTGTATATAATAACTGAGGAAAAAAAAAATAAAACGAAAACGGGATAATTAAAAGTGGGAATGAAGTATATTGAAAAGGAAATAATCAGAAGAATAAATGAACTCATAAGGAGACAGCACCAGCACAGAGGTAGAAGAAATTAAAAGATTCACTAAAGAACACAATGTGTGAGTTAACACATGACCTGGCCTAACCTGACCTCACAAGGGAGGAATCTGCAGATTTGTCCCTGAGCAAAGCACTAGGCCCAGCTGAGTTCTACCACAACCTTTCACCCTATGCCATGGGCTGTAAGATGCATCTGTCATTCCATGTTTGGTCTCTGCTAAAATCGGGTGGCATCTTACAATCTCTGAGAGAGATGGCGTGAGAGAGCAGTATACAGTTCTCTAGTCTGTATTCAGGACAGAGCACGAAGGGCCAGGACTCACACTTTGGATCTGATACGACACAGCGGTGCAGAAAGGGGAGAAAAGCTAGCCCACCTTCACGCAGTCAACGCGGAAGCAGAGAGTAACGAAAGCTAAACTGAACGTGGCGCGCAGAGAAGTCACACTGCGACCGTACTGAGGTTTATCTCAGTAATGCAAGGACAGTTCAAGACCAGAAAATTCATCAACACAACAGTTATTAAATTAACATCTTAAGGAGAAAAACCATACGGCATCTGATAAAATTCAGCGGCGGTGCTAGAACGTGACCCGCCAGCCACGGCGATACCGAAACAGCGATGCTAAATGGGGACCGTGGAGCGGCAACACGCTGCGTCAGCGTGATTTACCAGAAACCAAGGGCTGTTTTCACAGGAAACGAGGAAATGCTGGCGCCGTTCACCCAAGTGGGAGACAACAGGGAGGCATGCTGTCACCTCTAACATCTGTGTTACTGGTCCCGGCTGAAGGCTTAATAACACTAAAGTCACCAGTGTTTGTTACAAATATGGGAAGAGAAAAATACCTAATTACAAATGACAGGACTATATATACGGATGCTAACAAAAATATTACTAAGGTTAATAAGAAAATTTGGTGACAGAATAAGAAAACATTAAAAAACCAACAGCTTCTCACTAGATTAATAAGAACGAATTAGAAGCATAAATGGAAAAAATACAACACAAGAGTGACAAAACCTAGAAGGCACTTAGGAGGAAATTTAATGCAAGGGTAAAGGATCCCAAGAAAAATCATAAAACCTTATAAAAAGTCAGAAAACAAGAGCTGAAAAAGGGAGGCAGCGTACCACTGTCCTAGATGGGGAGAGTATCATAAAAATAGAATTCCCCCAGTAATTATATCTTTAATGTAATTCCAGTCAATTCCTATTTTTTTCTGAACCAGACGAAAGTTGCTCTGACATGCTTGCAGAGGCACTCATGCTTTAGGACAGCCAGGAAAGATGCACCAGACGAGACCAGTGAGGGGCCCGAATTGGCCAGGGTGAGATTCGGACTACGTGGGTGTATCTTTCCTTCTGGGCGCAGGAAAGGAAGGGGTCAGCCTGGCAGGGCACAGCCTCGAGCGCAGGGGCCAACCTCCAGCCGGGACAGGCCCGGGGGACAGCACCCGCGCCTGGAGGCTCAGCCACAGCGGTGGGAAGCCTGTCCACCCCCCACAGCTGCGGACTCTGGCAGGGCCTCTGCAGGGCCTGGGAGCAGGGACAGTGGGCGGCCCTTCACTCACTCACAGGGGGTCCCCCCTGGTGGGGGAGGCGCTGGCCCCAGCACAGCAGGCCCTGGGGTTTTGCTGGATGGGGCACCCCCAGAACCTAGAGCAGGGCTGGTGTGGGCGTGTTCTACACGGTATCTGGTGAGTGACTGAACAGCACCGGAAAGGCATGGACTATTGGGGAGGGAAGACTCCTCCAAAAGGACTTACTGGGCACGTTATCTACTACACAGCTAAGCCAAATATAAGCCCGATACAAGCTCTGCAAAACGCAGTGAGAGGAGAGCCTGGATTCCTAGCAAGTGAAGGGTCAGAAGTACATCCATGGATCCATAGTCCCTCCCTCCATCCACCATTCCACCCCGCTCCCCCCACCCACCCTCCCCCACACACTCCTCTCTCTCTCCAGTCACCCTCTCTCTCTCCCCTGACCCTCTCTCCCCGACCATCCACCACCCCCCTCCATCCACCCCCTCTCTCTCTATCCACCCCTCCGTTCCTCCATCCATTCCTCCTCATCCACCCTCCATCCACCCCCTCTCTCTCTATCCACCCCTCCTTTCCTCCATCCATTCCTCCTCATCCACCCTCCATCCACCCCCTCTCTCTCTATCCATCCCTCCGTTCCTCCATCCATTCTTCCTCATCCACCCTCCATCCACCCCCTCTCTCTCTATCCACCCCTCCGTTCCTCCATCCATTCCTCCTCATCCACCCTCCATCCACCCCCTCTCTCTCTATCCATCCCTCCGTTCCTCCATCCATTCCTCCTCATCCACCCTCCATCCACCCCCTCTCTCCTATCCACCCTCCTTTCCTCCATCCATTCTCCTCATCCACCCTCCATCCACCCCCTCCTCTCTATCCACCCCTCCTTTCCTCCATCCATTCCTCCTCATCCACCCTCCATCCACCCCCTCTCTCTCTATCCATCCCTCCGTTCCTCCATCCATTCTTCCTCATCCACCCTCCATCCACCCCCTCTCTCTCTATCCACCCCTCCGTTCCTCCATCCATTCCTCCTCATCCACCCTCCATCCACCCCCTCTCTCTCTATCCACCCCTCCTTTCCTCCATCCATTCCTCCTCATCCACCCTCCATCCACCCCCTCTCTCTCTATCCACCCCTCCGTTCCTCCATCCATTCCTCCTCATCCACCCTCCATCCACCCCCTCTCTCTCTATCCACCCCTCCGTTCCTCCATCCATTCTTCCTCATCCACCCTCCATCCACCCCCTCTCTCCCTATCCACCCCTCCGTTCCTCCATCCATTCCTCCTCATCCACCCTCCATCCACCCCCTCTCTCTCTATCCACCCCTCCTTTCCTCCATCCATTCCTCCTCATCACCCTCCATCCACCCCCTCTCTCTCTATCCACCCCTTCCGTTCCTCCATCCATTCCTCCTCATCCACCCTCCATCCACCCCCTCTCTCTCTATCCACCCCTCCTTTCCTCCATCCATTCCTCCTCATCCACCCTCCATCCACCCCCTCTCTCTCTATCCACCCCTCCGTTCCTCCATCCATTCCTCCTCATCCACCCTCCATCCACCCCCTCTCTCCCTATCCACCCCTCCTTTCCTCCATCCATTCCTCCTCATCCACCCTCCATCCACCCCCTCTCTCTCTATCCACCCCTCCTTTCCTCCATCCATTCCTCCTCATCCACCCTCCATCCACCCCCTCTCTCTCTATCCACCCCTCCGTTCCTCCATCCATTCCTCCTCATCCACCCTCCATCCACCCCCTCTCTCCCTATCCACCCCTCCTTTCCTCCATCCATTCCTCCTCATCCACCCTCTCTCCATCCACCCTCTCCCCCTCAAACATCTATACTGAGCTCTGGCTCTCTGCCCTGCTATGTGGAAGGCACGGGAATACACCTGTAAAGATGACAAGCTTCCTGCTCCAAGTTCATACACAATGAAAATTAACCACAGAAGACCCACTGTTAGGAATTTAAGGTATGAAAAATGTTTGATGCTTTATTACACTAGTCTTATATGTTAGCAAACATAAAGCTCTTCTGAGCTTCATATTTGACTTTGGGGTCTTACCTTGCTTCCCCAATAAGATTTTATGTACTTCGACCTCAAAATCTCCTAGAGAAACACTTTTAGGGACTGAATACCCCCCAGACAGAAAGCAGTGGCTGGGCTGGGTTTGGGGAGAAACTTGAAGCAAAGAGCACTGTTCCCTGACTAACCTCAAGCAGGAAACCCTGGGTAGAGGTAATCCCCAAGTGACCCATAAGGAGAAAATCCATAAAAGACTATTATAGTCCTCACTTCTCCAGCACCAGAACAACGAAGAGGTTCTACTATAGTTTTTATAATTACTCTACTTGCAATAACTCCTTTCTGGATTTCCAGAGTTCTAAGACAAATGAAAGAGGAGAATCACTTAAAACTGGCTAGCTTAATTACAATTAACATGAAAAGATTTAAGTCTTTCCTCTGTGTGTGTTAAGTATTTTACACCCGTAATGTACTTACGATTACATTTTCATCGTAAATAGCTCTGGAATTTGAACTATTAGTTGGTTAAGTTAGTGGCATTCAACCTGAAAAAACTCAATGAAGAAGAAAAAATAACCCTACAGAATTTAAACACAGCAAAAGTGTAAGAAGATAGCAAACCATCAAAATGTTGCTCCTTACCCCAAGTGGGCAAACTTTAACTTTCAAAAGATGAATAATAAAAATTACCTTTTAAAGATGGTAGTTTTTGAAGTTCTCTATTATTGCTGGCGCTAAACCTGGAAGAATTTTGCCGTTTGTCTTTCTTCACTATGGGCTGAGGGGCTGGCACTTTTATTTTAGTAGATACTGCAGACGGCGTAGCAATAAGGCTGTTTTTCCTGCTGGGAATCTGTTTCCAAAATGAAGACAAAAACAAATAAGTATGTCACACAGTTGTAGTTTATAGCACAATTAGAAAGGGAAAAATACACATAAAAAAGGCAAGTTTTGCTCTGGGATAGTCTCTTTCACGCTACTAGAAAACAACTCAATCGCTTACAAGCCGCTGGAGTCTGCGGTTACATCCCAACCCAGCGAGGCTCTATTTCCAGAGATTTCACAGATAGACCTAATTCCCTGCATCTTCTTTTGAACTTCTGACTATAGGGCTGAGGTATACATAGGTTGATGACAGTGACCCTGGAAAAATGCTCATATCCTAATTTCTGGAATCTATGAAAATGTTTCCTCATTCATGGACAAAAGGGACTTTTGCCCACTCTTAGGTATACAGCCAAATGAACTGAAAAAGTGGTGCTGGAACAAAACCTTGTACACCAGTATTCACAGAAGCACTATTCACAACAACCAAAGACAGGGAAACCCATGTGTCTGTCACATGATAACACACAACATGGTATATCCACACAACGGAGTATTACTCAGTCATGAAAAGGACTGATGTACAGAGACAAGCTGCAAAATAGATGGACCTTGAAAACACCACGCACAATGAAAGAAGCCAGTCACAAAAGGCCATATATTGTGTGAACCCATTTGTATGAAGCAACCAGAATAGGAAAATCCACGGAGAGACGGCCGGGGAGTGGTTGTCAGGGCCTAGCAGTGGGGGAAGTGAAAAGTGAAGGCTCGATGCTTAGAGGGCTTCCTTCTTGGGGTGAGGACAGTGTCTGGAGATAGACAGCGGTGACAGTTGCACAACACGGTGAATGTAGGAAATGTCACTCAGGGTGCATTTCGTGCTGTGTATCTTTTACCACGTATGAAAAAGGGTGTCATCTGCTCCTTTTCAGCTCGGTTACGGGACCTCCTGCCCCACAGTCGGCCCACCGTCCCAGGCAGAACCAGGAGCTTCCTCGTCCTGTGCCCCCCCCCACTGACCTCTAAACGGGGCCTGGCACTGGGACGGGGGTCTCCCCTCCGAAAGAAGACTGGCGGCTCTCGGACTTCTGAACCATGAACACCAGCTTGTGTCAAGGGCAGTGCCAGCCACGCTCAAGGGAGGAGCCGGAGTGGAACAGAGCGAGGCACAGCACAGCCGCTAACCCAGCGCTCCCAGAGTGCCTTCGTCCTTCCAGACGGATGCTCACAGCAGCCCCGGAGTCACCGGCGAGCCCTTCCAAGGCTGCTCTGGGCGCTCCTGTCGGCTCAACAGCCACTGACGGACAACAGGGTGCTTCCCCAGTCTAGGTGTTCACACGCAAAACGAAAACTCAATCGTCCATCTGGCAATTACAAGAAATTCTTCTAAAGAAGAATGATACCGTTTAAGCTACTTGACTTGGGTAAGATCTAAGCAGACTAACTTCTTCCTTTCTTTGTCACTCCGGGAAAGGAGGTAATGGGTAGTTTCGTTTTTATGTATTGACCCAGTGAGGTGAGAGGTGCTCCAAGACTGACTTCAGCCTTGTTTATTTTTGGATTAGTGGTGGAAAATGATCATTATTATTAATATTTGGAGACGCTGCATGGCCTGCGGGATCTTAGTTCCTACACTAGGGATGGGACCTGCACCTCCTGCCGTGGAAGCAAGGAGTTCTAACCACTGGGCAGCCAGGGAAGTCCTGATGGGAAATTTATCAAACTCCGAATTATTTATCAAAAGAGCTGCCCTTTTCCTTCCACTGGACGTTGCTGCAAGTCAGCAGGCTCCAGAAGTTCTGAAGTGAGGGTGCAGACCCCCACCCCCATGTCAGAGGCAGCTGCATTTCTAGGTGGCATGTGGGGGCCTCGGGATGACCTGAGCCTCAAAGTGAAGCCCCGTCAGTGAAGTGGGTGCCGGGCCCACTCTTCTCAGCTCAGGGCCTCTTTACAGGAGGGCTGTGTGGACTCTGGAGGGGTGGGCGTCTATCACTGCTGGGTGTCGGGACCCTCGAGGCCTTGGCAGTGGGGTCTTGGAGGGCTGGGAGGGGCAGTCTGTCGGGTGCCCCTTGCCCAGCCCCTGCACCCCCAGGAAGGGCACAGCAAGAGGCGTGTCTGCGGGGGCACAAGACCGCCCTTCCCAGGTCTTGCAAGCAGCCCAGGCTGCACCTCGGAAGCTGGAGGGGCTTCCTCACCCTCAGGAAAAGTGGTCCCCAGCAGTTTCTAACGTGGGGTGCACCAAGCCCGAAGGTCTCTGGACCCAGCAGTACGCCCAAACCCCCAACTTCCTGTGCAGCCAGGCAACTGCACCCCCATAAAATCAGAGTGGAAAAAAATGCGGACAGCAGATATATGGGTATTTGTCAGCTTCTCAGTATTCTGAGCTATTTCATTAAAACAACAAAACAGACAACTGGATTTGTGATAAAGCCTCATTCCTAGATGTTTTCCCATATAAGGGATCACTACTAAACAAGCACCTCTTTCCTGCCATTTAAACACTGCAATTTGAAAAATTCACAATTAGCTGAAAGACATTTATTGCTCATTTCAACAGGGCCAAATCACTGGCCTCTCAACGGCTTCTAGGTGGGGAGTGGGGTAAAAAACAAAGGCATATCTCTTTCACAGAGCACAATCACCACAGGTTTCAGAGCAGAGCCCGGAAACTCACAAGGCAGCATCAGTGCCCAGCCTCTCACCAAAGGGTTTCTCTTAAGTACTGGATCTGGAGTCCACTAAGCCAGGGGTCAGTGAGTTATGGCCCATGGGCCAAATCTGGCCCCCTACCTGTTTTTGCAAATAAACACAACCACACCCATTTATTCACCTACTGTCCATGGCTGCTCACTTGCTACATACAACGGCAGAAATGAGTAGTTGCCAACAACCCATGGCTGAGGGTGAGAAAAAAGGAAGAACAGAAGAGCGTTTCCTGATCGAGGTCAGGCCTGCGCTCACACTTAATGGTGTAAGTCTTAAACAAGTGATGATGAAGGCAAGGAAAGTTACAACCTCCAATCACAAGATCTGCACGAGGAGTCGCTGATGCGTCTGAGGACAAGACAGCGTTCCCTAGATGTCTCGAGAGTAGAAAGCAGACGGAGGGGTGGGGCCAATGAAGCGAGACCCGGGCAACCTCGCTCTGGAAGCCACCCAGCGGGTGAGGCTGGCGGGAGAAGGCAGGTGACCTGCTTCCACAGAGCCCCCAGACTCAGAAGTCCTGGGCACAGTGTGCGCAGGAGTTAAGTTTGGGGCTGAAGGGGCTTCCCTGGAGGTCCAGTGGTTAACTGTGCGTCCAACGCAGGGAGCACAGGCTCAATCCCTGGCCGGGGGTGACTAAGATCCCACATGCCGCGCAGCACGGCCAAAAAAAAAAAAAAAAAATACTTTAAAAGAAGAGATATGGGGCTGAAAAGGAGATTACTTTTTGGTCTGAACACTGACTGTCCACAGCCACTAAACTATGTCTGCGTGACACTGGAGAACCAGCTGTCTGTGAGAGAAGAAAGGCGTTCTCCGAAGAAACCAGACTGTCCAGGAGAAAACGAAGGCTGCGAGGGCAGGAGCCGGCCCCGCAGGGCACAGCTGTCTGCATTCTGCCCTTCAGGGGTCAGAAGCCACAAGAGCCAGCTCTCAGCTCAGGCCTGTAAAGCCAGTGGTCAGCTGACAAGCCCACCCAACTGCAGCGCCCACGGCTAGCCGGGCCCGGCCTCACCCTCCCAAGTGCGGACGAGGAACCCTGGCATCTGAGGGGCTGGGTCTTCAACCTGCAACGTGCCTCCCTGTTCCCATTCTTGCCCCTCTGGTTCCCACCCAGCAGGTGCAGAGGTCTTTGGAAACACTTAGGTCGGATCATCTCACGTCCCTGCTCACCCCGTTGTCATCCTTAGCATAAGAATCCAAGATGCCGCAGACGAGCCTGAGATCCTGCCGGGCTTGGCCTGTGCTTCATCTCTCCAACTCCTCCTCGACGCGCCTCGCTTCTCTCCAGCCTGCCTGGCCTTCTTTCTGGTGGACACACCATGCTCCCTCCTGCCTGGGCCTTTGTACCAGCTGCTTCCTCTGGCTGGAACACCCTCTCCCAGATCTCTGCATCTCTGGCTCCTTCTCTACCCTCAGGTCTCACCTTTGCCCTCGTCTCCCTGGGGAGACGGTCCCTGACCACCTGCAGGAGCTTCCTGGCTTCCAGCACAGGGGGGCCAGAGGTGGTCCTGCCCACCAGGGGTGTCTGCAAATGGGACACATGGTGTCACGAGGACCAGCAGGAGCTGCTGGTGTCCGGAGCCCTGGGACCGCGGCTCTGCCCAGCGTGAGGCGGTCCCACACCAGTGCGACCAGTGCCCCTTAGATGCAAGAGTGTACACGGCACTCACCAGGAGCAAAGTGCACGCGTGCAGGGGCCCTGCTGGGTCCCGCGCCGAATCCCCAGCACCGCGATGGTGCTCAGCGCACAGCGGGGCCTCAGAACGTGCCTGCCGGGTGACTGGGCGCATCTACTGAAGCCTGCAACGTAAGACACGATGGCCACTCGGCTGGCCAGGTGGGGCGGCGGACTTTCCACCAGAGAACCACAGCCCAGCTTGTCGGTAACCTTGCGGGTAGGCTGCGGTGTGGTCAATGCTGCTGTGACTTACTCGAAGCCTGGACTGGCTACCCTTGGGTGCTATGCCAAGGTTGAGCTGGTTCCTCCACCTCCTGCTGAGATCCCTACAGCTATTCAGAGCTTGAAAGACACTGTCTATAGTGCTCAGACTGGCAGCTTCAGACAGTGCAGTTAAGGAAGCTCTGTTGGATGGCTTAGTGGCCAACGAGGTGTGAGTGTGGTTTTACGTTGGGGAGATTAGGGGCAAGCGTGGCATCACGGGCTGTGATGTCTGAAGACCAATTTTTCACATGTGATTACATATGCTTTATTATATGACTGTTTAAACTACCACACAATTGTGCTCATTTCATATGCTAGCAAGGTGATGCTCAAAATTCTTCAAGCTAGGCTTCAACAGTATGTGAACTGAGAACTTCCAGATGTACAAGCTGGATTTAGATAAGGCAGAGGAGCCAGAGCTCAAACTGCCAACATCCACTGGATCACAGAAGAAGCAAGAGAATTACAGAAAAACATCTGCTTCATTGACTATGCTAAAGCCTTTGACTGTGTGGATCACAACAAATTGTAGAAAATTCTTAAAGAGATGGGAATACCAGACCACCTTACCTGTCTCCTGAGAAACCTGCATGCAGGTTAAGAAACAACAGTTGGAACCGGATATGGAACAATGGACTGGTTCTAAATTGGGAAAGGAATACGTCAAGGCTGTATATTGTTACCCTACTTATTTAACTTATATGCAGACTACATCATGCGAAATGCTGGGCTGGATGAAGCACAAGCTGGAATCCAGACTGACAGGAGAAATACCAACAACCTCAGATATGCAAATGATACTCTAATGGCAGAAAGTGAAGAGGAACTAAAGAGCCTCATGATGAAGGTTAAAGAGAGTAAAAAAGCTGGCATAAAACTCAACATTGAAAAAACTAAGATCATGGCATCCGGTCCCATCACTTCATGGCAAATAGATGGGGAAACAATGGAAACAGTGAGAGACTATTTTCTTGGGCTCCGAAATCACTGCAGATGGTAACTGCAGCCATGAAATTAAAAGATGTTTGCTCCTTGGAAGAAAAGCTATGACAAACCTAGACAGCATATTAAAAAGCAGAGACATCACTTTGCAAACAAAGGTCTGTATAGTCAAACCTATGGTTTTTCCAGCAGTCATGTATGTGAGAGTTGGACCATAAAGAAGGCTGAGAGCTGAAGAATTGATGCTTCTGAACTGTGGTACTGAGGAAGATTCTTGAGAGTCCCTTGGATAGCAAGGAGATCAAACAAGTCAATCCTAAAGGAAATTAGTTTTGAATATTCATTGGGAGGACTGATGTTGAAGTTGAAGCTCCAATACTTTGGAAATCTGATGTGAAGAGCTGACTCATTGGAAAAGACCCTGATGCTGGAAAAGACTGAAGGCAGGAGAAGGGGACGACAGAGGATAAGATGGTTGGATGGCATCACCGATTCGATGCACATGAGTTTTAACAGATGCCGGGAGATGGTGAAGGACACAGAAGCCTGGCATGCTGCAGTCCTGGGATCGCAAAGAGTCAAACACGACTGAGCAACTGAACAGCAACAATTATGTGGGTGTTCCTGGACCATGTGTGAGTAGACTGGTGTTTGAATAAAAGAAGACAATGTGTCAGGAAGGAAAGAAGGAGAGAAGAGACAAAGAGAATGCTAGCTGAGGGGAAGAAGATGACTCTGGGAGAGAGGAGGCTTACCCCGCAAGCAAGCAGAAAGGCCTCGCCCTTCAGAGCCCAGCCTCTCCTCCTCACCACACAGCCCTGTGCCCTGCTAGATCTGGAAGAAACCAGAACAGCCCTGCTCTAGGATGTAGGGCTCAGAGTGGATCAAGAAAAACGCGAAACTGCGGACTTCTGGACTCTTGTTTTTAAAATCAAGTGTGTTTTGATTCTCGCCGCCCCCCATCAACCTGGAAATAAAGATAAATGTCTAAAAAGAAAGAGGAGAAGGACACAAGCCTGTTGCTTCCCTGGGGCTGTCCTGGGTCCACTCCCACGGGGAGGGCGTGGCCTCGGGCTGAGTATCAGGGGTGGGGCTTTAGAAGGCAGGCAGGGCCTAGGCCTCTTTCACACCTCACACCCCCTTGTCACTGGCCTCTTTTCTCTGATTTTACCCATTTGCTTTTTTGGCCAGTGTATATGTCTTCTTGTCTCTTAAATTTAATCTTAGGTTTGATCTTTTACATTAAGAAGAGTGACAGCTAACAAGTTCAAGGCGCTCACACTGGAATTATTTTGAAAGCCACTGCTGGGGTCTGAGGCCACTCTGTCCAGTAGAGCTTCCTGCCAAGTGGGAACTGCCCCCTGTGTGCTGTCCAGCAGGGGAGCCGTGGCCAGATGTGGCTGCTGAGCACGTGGAAAGCAGCTGCTGTGACCAAGGAACTGAACTTCTGAATCTGATTTATTTTCTGTTAATTTAAACTTAGCCACGAGTGTCCAACAGCTAACTCTTGGACAGCGCAGGTCTAGCATCTTAGCAGTCCAGATACACTGACACTCCCACTGGGCAAAACCAGCTTTAGGTCAGAACTGGTTGGTGCCCCTTAGGTGGTGCTAGTGGTAAAAGAGCCCGCCTGCCAATGCGGGAGGTGTAATAGATACAGGTTCGATCCCTGGGCTGGGAAGATGCCCTGGAGAAGGAAATGGCAACACACTCCAGTATTTTCTTGCCTGGAGAATCTCATGGACAGAGGAGCCTGGTGGGCTACAGTCCATGGGGTCGCAAAAGAGTCGGACACGACTGAAGAGACTTAGCATGCACACACAATGCCCCTTTAGAGCCTTGCTCAAGCTTATCTTTAAAAAGCACATATAGGCTTCTCTGGTGGTCCAGTGGCTAAAACTCTGCACTCCCAGAGCAGGGGGGCATGGGTCTGGTCCCTGATCAGGGACCTAGATCCCACATGATGCAGGGAAGCTCTCACACGTGGCAACTAAAGCTGCTGGAATCAAATAAACAAATATTTAAAAAAAAAAACAAAAAAACCAAACCACTTATGATAAACTCTTCTCAGACGGTAAAGAATCTGCCTGCAATGCAGGAAATCTGAGTTCGATCCTTGGGTTGGGAAGACCCCCCCCAGAGAAGGAAATGGCAACCCACTCCAGTATTCTTGCCTGGAGAATCCCATGGATGGAGAAGCTTGGCAGGCTACTGTCCAAGGGGTTGCAAAGAGTCAGACATGATTGAGTGACCAACACTTCCATCATGACAGAGAAAAACGTGAAGTCCTCTAACTGAGAGCTTTTCTTCCTCCCCTCTTAGAGCATTTACTTCTAGGCCGGCTCTCTCCCGCCCCCAGGTGGAGAAAACGAAGATGACACCGTGCCCAGGGTTTGGGAAGCAGCACATCTCAGCAGCGGCTGTTCTGGAAGCTGACCTACAAGCAGGGCCTGGGGAGACTTGGCTCAACACCACCGGCTGACAGGAAGACGCCAGGCTGTTACCAGAACGCTGGGCCAAGCCAGACAGCATAGTGTCCCGACCTGGGCAGGTGCCCAGGACTTAAGGAAACACCGGAGACGTTTTGAGAGTGGCCATCTTTCAGAGGAATGTTCCCCGTGACTTAGGAAAAGAGCCCCGTGATTCACGCTGCTGCAGACTGATTCACCCGGCGCCCCACGCCGGGGGGAGACCTCGCCACCGCCGCGGGCAGGGCTCCAGGCCCTCGCTGGGAAATGGCAGACCCAGGGGCTCCCACCAACGGGGATGCTTCACGTTATCTCATACAAATCACTTCAAGGACTCTTTCAGGCTTACTTGTCAGGCAGTGGGGCTTTTACTGAAGAGGAGAGGGGTGCTCACTGACCTCTGCTGGCTTTACCTGCGAGGCACTCCCCACGTCCACCGCCGCACCCCACACCCCGCGTGTGCTCGGGGGCTCCTGGGCCTGCTTTAAACCCGCTGCTTTCCTCACCCATGGCTGCAGGGAGCTCTTTACAAGAACATGCCCCACCTCGACCCATCCGTTCAGCAGCTGCTATGGGCGAACGATGGGGGCCACGTTACCCCCGAGTCTACTCAATGTCCGAGAGCAACAGGTGTGACCCTTCACGAATAACAGGAAACACGCTTCACTGGTGAGGACGAGGTCCTCCTTCTTGTCTTCCCCAGTGGCTGCACAGGACAAGACACACTCAGAGTTTTGTCTCTCTTTCTGTACATGTACACACACAACTTATACAATATGTATGTTCTACTGAGAAATATTCCCAAAATAAATTTAAAATAAGAACGATAAAGCACCCAAGATTTGTGGACACGAAGGGCCAACTCTAAGTTACGCTGGGATTTCTGACTGTGCAAAATGGCTGACACCCCAATCCCCATGTTATCCAAGGGCCAACTAAATCTTTTACAAAAATCTTTAGAAACATCAGAAAAAAGACCTAAGACGATAATCTTCAGATTTGTGTGTGTGCGTGCTGAGGTGCTTCCGTCGTGTCCGACTCTTTGCAACCCCATGGATTGTAGCATGACAGCTTATCTGTCCACGGAATTCTCCAGGCAGGAAAACCGGGGTGGGCTGCCCTGCCCTCCTCCAGGGGATCTTCCCGACCCAGGGTTTGAAGTCGCAGCTCCTGTGTTGCAGGAGGATTCTGTACTGCTGAGCCACCGGGAAGGCCCAATCTTCTGCTCTAGTATAATGCTATTTATTTGAAACAAATTATACTGAATGAAAATTCTGCATTAAAATTCCCTTAGAGGATCAAGGAGGCGATAAATAAATAAACCTCTTAACAAGAGAGATTTTTTCCTTTCAAATTTACAGAATCAGAAAGAAAATAGCCAACTGATTGATTGGAAGCTCTCCTTCCTTCCTGGACACTTTCAAAATCTACCAAGTACTTTTGACTCCAGGTCCTAATACGTCTGGCAAGTGCAAAGAAGAATCCAGTTAAAGCACTGTCCTTATGGTCTCAGTCTAGTTGGGGAGGTAAATCTCAGGTAAATTAAAGTTGCCCGAGGCACTATACGTGGTAAATAATCGGCAGAGCAAACAACTGCTATGCAAATTGAAAAGATGGGGAAAAAACATGTTCCAGGATGGTGAGAAAAAGTTCCCTCTAAATTTCAGAACAAATGAACCTGAGTTGGAGACACAAAGATGAAAGCGGGAAAAAGATGAGAGCAGCAGTCTAAACAACAGGTCTCCGAGTGGGCTCCCCGAGGCCCCGGGAGGGGGTCTCCTCTTTTTACGGTAACGTTGAGACATGCTGTGCCTTTATAACCATCATCTTGCTGATTTCTCACAGGCTACCAGACACGTGATATCAAAACAGACAGGATGCAGGCGCAGACTCAGGAGACCAGCTATCTTCAGTTAAGCCAGATATTACAGGGATTTGCAGAAACACAGAACAATGCCATTTTTCCTACTGAACTCTTGTAAATAGTCATTCCTCATGAAAAATATGCTATTTATGTCAACTCATCACAGGTGAGGTATAGGTATTAAATAAATTAATGCATAACAAAAAATTTTCTCTTTTAGTCTCTGATATGAAATGTGTAGCTCTAGCCCACCTCAGTCAGAGCTCTCTGGGACCCCCACAAATTCTGAAGGGTGTGAAGGGGTGCGGGTGCCTCTGTGTCTGAGCACAGCTCTTCCCATGAGTGTGCCAAGCACGACTCACAAGCAGGCGTGCGTGATTTGTGCAGAGAGCCTTCTAGAGCAGTGGCTGCGACACAGGGCCCCTGTGCCCTCCAGGAGACACTGGGCCACGTCGAGAGGCATTTTCGGTCGTCACTGCTGGAGATGGGGAGCTGCCGGTGCCTAGTGGGGCTGCCCAAGGATCCCGGGGGGGCTCCTGAGCGCACAGCACCACAGGGGTGCACCTGGCCCCCCATGGCTGCGGTGCTGAGGGTGGGCTGCCCTCTCAGGAGCAGTGGGTCTCCGGTGGGAGGCACTCCGGGTCCGCCAAGTGTCCAGCTTGTAGCACAGGACAGGAGCGGGCGCTAGAGAGGTGACAGCTCTGGGAGTCTTACTCCCTGAGGACAGTGAGCTCCTGGCACCTCCAGACCCCACGTCCTTTCGATCCGACCGTCCTCTCTGCAGAGCCGCCATCCTCCTGGACACCTGGGCCCTAAGCAATGAAGATGCGGAATTCCCATTCCCAACAAAATAACTTGTAGAGAGTCTCTTGGACAGCAAGGAGATCAAACCAGTCAATCCTAAAGGAAATCAACCCTGAATATTCATTGGAAGGACTGATGCTAAAGCTGAAGTTCCAGTACTCGGCCACATGATGCCAAGACCCCA
This sequence comes from Cervus canadensis, assembly GCF_019320065.1. Classification (NCBI taxonomy): domain Eukaryota; kingdom Metazoa; phylum Chordata; class Mammalia; order Artiodactyla; family Cervidae; genus Cervus; species Cervus canadensis. Next base: position 4,617,381 of record NC_057402.1, on the reverse strand, counting down.
CTCACTGGAAAAAACCCTGATGCTTGAAAGAACTGAAGGCAAAAGGAGACGGGGACAACAGAGGATGAGATGGTTGGATGGCATTACCGACTCAACAGACAAGAGTTTGAGCAAACTTCAGGGCATAGTGAAAGACAGGGAAACCTGGCATGCTACAGTCCATGGAGTCACAAAGAACTGGACATGACTTAGCAACTGAACAACTAACAACAAAATAATTACATAAGAATTTTTTAAAAGTTGTTTTTTTCTCATGCCACCCAGTGGCATGAGAGATCTTAGTTCCTTGACCAGGGACTCCCCTGCAGTGGAAGCGCAGAGTCCTAACCACTGGACCGCCAGGGAAGTCCCATCAAAACAGATTTTAAAGTACTCCTCCTTGGAGCCCTCTCCGAGTGTCCCTGGAGGCCAGTTTGGGGTGGTATTGGAAAAAACCAGGAAGATGATGACGGGAGAAGGGGCACGGGAGGCCCCCGGTGAGCCTGAGTCCAGAATTCAGCCTCCACGCAGAGGCTTTGGTGTTCTGGGGATGGGAGTTGGGGACTCTCCTCTTGGGATGGGAGGACTACGGCTGTCCCCCCGAAAACACGCTCAGCAGCAAAACTTCCCCGTCCTTTTTGAGCACTTTCAGGAGCACTTCCCCGTCCTCCTCCAACCTTATGCAGCTCAGAAAGCCCGCTACAGACTCACGCAACTAGAGAGTCAAAAAACTTTTCATGGACAGGCATCTTTCACAAAAACATTATTCCTGTTAACATGTAACAGGCATTATTGTCACTATTAGGCGAATTAATAAGCATCTCTAAAATTTCAGTTTACATTTCTAAAACAGGACTCTGCCACCGATGCCGACGGGACCCCAGCAAGTCTGGCTCCCTGTCTCGGGAACCTTGGTGGGAGGGGGTGGGGAACATAAAGGGACCAAGGGACAGGTCTGGAAGGGGCCAGAATAAGCTCCCAGGTGGGGAGAGAGGGTTGTTCAGCTTTCCTTTCAGCAACAGATATTATGTAAGAGTTGCTGTAGAGACTTTCAAACAAAACTGAGCTGAAACAGGATAAGGAAGACACAGGACTGGAGAACAACACTCCAACGACCTTTAATGTGCTTACAACCAATCACTTTACAAAAAGCATCGATGCTTTTTAAAACGTAACTTTGGACACAGTACACAAACTGAAATAACGATAGCAAAACACACAGTCGCGTGGTCTGATCCTCTGCAATGCACTCTGGGAATCTCCAAGCGGTTTACCAGGATTCTAAATGCTCAGCCAATGAGCCCAGCTGTGTGTCTACAGACTTGATGCTGCGCTGAGGACAGCTACTCAAAGATGGGTTCGCTCTGTCCGTCGCCACAGGTGTACAAGGTCAAGGTCCCCATGAACTCATCTGTGTCCTCACTCCTTAAAAGCGTGCTTGAAAGAAACCAGCAGGAAGTAACAGGCGGAAACTGATTCCCAGGACACTTATGGAAAAGCAAGTCAAACATTAACCATTCTGTTTGAAAGGGGAAAAAAAAATCTACTTGGAAAAAAAAAAATCAAAGATGTACCAAATATATGTTGGTCAAGGAGTAGAAATTTCTACTAAAAGACAGAAGTTGAACAGCAGCAGTTACGACTTTTAATGCTATTTTGCTGCCCTGAGAGATATATCCTGGCCATATATCTTGCGGGGAAAACTTTCAAGAGGGGTCATGCCTGATCTATCCCATGCAGTTAGAAATGGCCAAATGTGAAACTCAGCAAGTCATTTTAGAGATGAGGAGACAGGGCCACGGAAGTCAGGTGCCGCTGTGGACGGCACCCAGGAGTCAGCATTCGTGCTCACGAGCCCCGGCTGAGGCACTGCTCCCAGCCATGCTTGTGCTGCCTGCAGGACTTCATCTTCTTGCTAAAGACTCATGCCTTTAAATGGCCCCCATTCTAACCACAAAGTGGGCTGCGACGCTAGCCACCAGCTCCTTTGTTTTCCTTGAGGCCAGATTGTCACCAGCCAGGACTTTGTATAAAGACCGTCCCCCACACTTGAAGTGGCTGGTATGCTGTGTCAGCCGCAGGCCAAGTTCTTTCACGAGTTCTTGGTTGGGATGACTTGTCTGCCCTAGACGAGCACCCGCTCTGTACCCCTCGGGTTGTGAGGTCCAGGATGTGCTAACTGTCCTAACGGAGGTGTGTCTGCAGGGTAACCTGAGCCAATGCCGACCGTGAAGGTGACGTGACACCTCAAAGGTTCGAAAAGCAGCGTGGGAAACTGTAAGTAAGTGTTAGTCATGCCTGACTCTTTTCGACCCCATGGACTGCAGCCCACCAGGCTTCTCTGTCCATGAGATTTTCCAGGCAAGGATACTGGAGTGGGTAGCCATTTCCTTCTCCAGGGGATCTTCCCAACCCAGGGATCGAACCCAGGTCTCCTGCACTGCAGACAGATTCTTTACCGACTGAGCTACAAGGGAAGCCCGTGGGAAACTATAAACCCATGTGAACCGTTCACGTTTAAACATTCCAGCTCAAAGTAACATCGGCAGACAGGAGAGGAAGAGAGTGTGCGATGGTTTCATTCACCCGTGTGAGTCAATCGCACTGGCTAAGGGGGCGGGACTAGAAGTGAAGGATGGACAGGAAGACACAGGGGAGAGAGACAACAGCGGGAAAGCAACGGCCAACTCAGAGTCCAGAGGAGCGGAAGAGTCTTGGCTTGCGCTCCTGCAAAATATACAGTGACCTGCCAAGTGTCAGGCTTAATATGCCATGTTTCCTCTGGGATCCTGAGGAGGAAGCAGTGAAGGGCCCAACATTTCAGTACTTTTCAGTGGTAATTTCAAGCTCTGTAGCTCCAGCTCTTAGACAGTAGCGCTACAAAAAATACAAAAAGATAAGTTGGGCATCACACTCAAGACACTGCAGGCCACACCTCAAGACTCTTAAGCCACTGACAGTCTAAGAACTCAATCCACCTTAAACAGGCACTTGACTTAGGAGTGGTTTTGGGATTGCTGAGTTTCTGAGAAGTTGTATTTTTTTTTTTTCCCCAGATTCAGACTTAACATCTTCCGTCCTTACAGTCAGGTTCCTTTCATTCAAACGGGAATAAATGAACCATACTCACTGATCTGTGTGTGTGTGTAACATAACAGAGACAGGTATGTGAGCAAGAAAGGTTTGGGGCAGCACTAGGAAGACTAAGCAGTTTTCATGAAAGATCAACAAGCCCAAAAAGGGAAAAGAAAAGGCATATACCTTCGCACAGCAGCTAAATTTCATTTAAATCAATTTAGTCAAAAGAGTGACATGGAAGTAAGCCAAGTCAAATGCCAGAATGCCACAGTGAAACGCGACTGTCTGCTATAAAGGAAGGACAGGGGAAGACGGGCACAAAGATACTGGCATTTAAGGAACCTTTTGGATTTCTGTTTTTTGCTTTGGGGAGGGCCACAGATTTCCCGGAGTAAACCACCTCCTGAAGAGGAGGGGCACTTAGAATGTACCAAATGATAAGGAAAAGATAACCTGGGGCTAAATATATTAAAAAAAAAAAAAAAAAAGGCTAGTGCAGGTAATGGCCTGTTAACTTATTTCCCAGACAGAACTGAACTCTATTCTAATTTGGCTTATAGGAAAGGGTCTGACATTTGTAAATTACTGTGATTGGTGATAAGACTAGGGACCTAAACAGTCCAGCTCTGGAGAACTATGACACCAAATTAAGCAGCTTCTCTGCTACCAAGGATTCAAAACAACCCATTAGCTCTGCCTGGGTCCGTGCAGCTCCCAGACCCTCAGCCCAAGGTACTCTAGCTCAAACGGTCACAAGGAAGAAAAGGTAAAGCCAAGCGCTGGCTCTGTAGACGCCCTCAAAGCACACTCCCACCAAGTAGACACAGTCCCCACAGAGCACTCTGGCTGCTTTCTCAATAAGCCCAAAGGCAAGAAGCAAAAGAAGTCAGAATTGGCCAATACAAAGAAAAACAATGTGAAAGATGACGGACGATTGCACAAAAACAGCAATACCAGAAAACCCAAACTATACCAACACTGTTAGGGACAGAGGCTAATGGGACAGGACACTTACAGCAAAGTCTGCACCCTGGAAAGCAAGGGTGACGGGAGGAGGGGAGGACGAGCTGCTGAGACAGACCTGCCTGCGAGCATGCTCAGTCGCTTCAGTTGTAGCCGGCTCTTTGCGACCCCATGGACTGTAGCCCACCAGCTCTTCTGGCCATGGGATTTTCCCCACAAGAATACTGGAGTCGGTTGCCATTTCCTCCTCTAGGGGATCCTCCCAGCCCAGGGATCAATCCTGCGTCTCCTGCATTGCAGGCAGATTCTTAACCACTGAGCCACCAGGGAAGCTGAGACGGACCTGGCCCCTTGCAAAGGAAGAGGGAGGATGGGAAAACTGAAAGGAACTTGAACCCAGTCTGGAAGAGTCCCTGATGCCAGGCTCCACAGCAGGGCTGCTAGATTTCAGGTGGTGGTGGTGGCAGGGGTGGGGTGGTGAACTTAAATATACCAGCTGCACCAGTACACAACTTGTCTGCAAACATTCTTATTTCCCTAAAGACAAATAATACAAAGCCAAATAACTAAAATGGAGGACTATGAGCGACAGGAGAAAAAGATCTCACATAGGGAAACATTTCAGAAGAGCCTAGATTTTCTCACCCTCAGTTTTCCTACCCTAAAAAGGTGTTTATGAAAAAAATGGAAACAATACTTAAGAATAGTTACCTCTGAGTCTATTATGTCTTGTCCTTCTTTTGAACTTTTTCCACTTTTCCCTGGTTTGGGTGATTCCTGAGAAACATCAAGCAGAATCAATTAGGCTTCTCAATTTTTAGACTGCGACACATCAGATAAACCAAAATGCAGTTTCACAAGTATTTAGACAGTTTAACTATGGCTTTTGATAGCTTTCATCAATACCGTCACGACTTACTTCCTTTATATGGTTGAGTTAAGAGACCCAGGATTGTGATGTGACACCCACCGGCCCACCCAAAATTCAGATTCTCCCTGTTTTCTTCGTCTGCATTATCTGGCGCTCAAAACTTGAAGCAGAAACAGGTAAACGCACGTTTGTACCATGCTCTCGGCATCTTGAAAGATGCACATTACAACCCATTTTTCCCCTTCCCACACTCAACTCTGGGAGCGAGGATGTCTGGGGTGATTCTGAAAAGCGACAGAGATCCACCTGAAGCAAAATCATACCCTCCCCACCCATATGCAAACGCAGCACAGTCACAGCCGTCTCCGCCGCCGCCACCCAGGATAATAATAGTATTTGAGAGCCCCAGAGCGTCCCTCTGGAGGGTAAACCGTTCTCCCCAAGCATTAAGCCCGGTCCATTCGCTGCCCTCCTCCCCGGCCGGGGGGATCATGCTGAGACGCCTCCACCCCGGCCTCGGAAGCCCCTGTCCAGGAGCCTGCGAGGATGGGTCAACCACCTCCGCGGCCCCACCTGCCCTCTCGCGCCCATCGCGCGCGCCGCCCCCCAACCCCGGCCGCGCCCCCCACGCCCCCGGCCGGTCCCGGCCTGGGCTCCGCGGCCCCGGGTGGACCCGCTGCCCCCCGCCCCCACCCCGCACCCGCGCGATCCCGGAGCCCCGCCGGGCCCCACTCCCGGGCCGTTCCCCGCTGCCCCCCGCGCCCGCCCCGTCCGGCGGCTCCGGGGCCCGACTCACTTTCTCCTTCTTGTTTTTATTCGGCATGGCTGGTGCGGACCGCCACCGCCTCCCCCGCCGCCTGCCCCCGCCCCGGCCGTCGCGCCTCCCCCTCACGGCCGCCGCCGCCGCCGCCGCCGCTGCCGCCGCCCGGGGACTGAGTCGTTCGCTTGCTCGCGGTTCCCCTTTTCCAGGTTCCCAGAGGCTGCGGCAGCCGCGGCGGCGGCAGCGGCGGCGGCGGCGGCGGCGGAGGCAGCGGCGGCTTCTCTCCGCCCCTCCCCCGGCCCGCCCCGCCCCTGCCCTGCCCCGCCCCGCCCCGCCCCGCCCCGCGGCTCCGCCCCCGCCCCGCGGCCCCGCCCCCAGCCGGGGGCCCCGCCCGCCCCGGTCCGGCTCCGGCCCCGCCCCCAGTGCACGGCCCCGCCCCGCCGCCCTCCCGGCAACCCGCCATTGGCCGAAGCGCCTCACGTGCCCTAACGTTCTTGGTTCTCCCCGCTCCTTCGCGCGGCCTCGATCTCCCTCCTCGCGCTCCGGCTCGGGTCCGTCTCACGCAGGGCAGCGGCGGCGGCTGGGGAGGGAGCGTGGGGCTTCGGCTGAGGCGACAGACCGGAGACTGCTGTGGAGGTTCGGGACAGATAGAGCAGGGGGCACATTTGAAACGGATGGCAATAACTTGTGAGGCCAGAGGGACGCGAACGGCGACTTCGGCCCCTGGCCGCCGCGGCGCTGGGTAGCTGCTGAGGCGGCCCGGCAGCCACGCGAGAAGCGGTTTCGCGGGTTCCCGCTAGGCCCCGCCTCCTGGAGGCCGCCCCGCCTCCTGCGTTGGCTCCGCCCCCAGGAGGGTCCGCCCGCCTCCTTCTGTGTTGGCCACGCCCCAAGGGTCCGCCCCGCCTCTGATGGCCCCACCTCTGGTGGCCCCGCCCCGCAGGTCAGGCTCCTGCTTTGCCAGTGGGATTTTATTTTATTCTTTAATTTGGCTTGATCGTAAGCCATATGAAGAAACCTCTGCATTATGACCAGGAATCACGTGGTTCATTTTACCTCGCTGATAGCTCTTGGGAGATGAGTTTTCCAAGGAAAGTGGGCTAACTTTTTGATATTCCCGCAGTTTGTGTAGTGCAGAAATACTTTAGGTATTAAGACTCTAGGAGTGAGCGGATTTCACGTGCAGGGACCGTTGGTGTCTCACCTGTGAAGATTAGGAACTGAATCTTATCTGGGCACTTCGAAACCATTGTGTTCTCTTAGGCCTGGGTTTTCACTCTTGAAAGTTGCCAGGCAAAGCACTTTCGGTTATCCTGTGCGGCTCTGCCGTGAGAAACCTAAAAGAAGAAACAAAGAACTAATGTGAGGAGTGTCGTGGGAGGTCCTGAAAGTAAGTTCTGCATGCAGGTGTCTGAATGTGTGCCTTTAGACGAATATCCTCAGGTAAATTGCACAGCCCCAAACAGCTGTTTGTGCAGAAGAAATGGTTTTTGATTGGTCTTTTAAGTGAGTTAATAGTTTCTCAAAAAAAAAAAAGTTTAAAAAAGTGTGGAGAGGGTAGAGCAATGCCTCTGGTTAATAACACTTCATTTTTTTAATGACATATATGCTGACATTTAATAAACCCAGTGTAAGTCAATATCAGAAAGGATCATTCTGAAACTGTTAGTTGATGACCACAGAGTTCTAAAGGGGCTCAGGGGCTTCCCTGAGACTTGTCTGTGCCACCAGTATTCTTGTATCATAGCCCTTGATGCAGTATTGCCTGTCATTCATTCATTCAACAAGCATTTTGTTGGATGCCCACTGTGTGCAAAGCACAGTGCAAGGGATACCATGGTGAACAAGGCGTGACCCTTGTCTTGAAGCACACCAGATCCTTGGGGGTGGAAAGAAGAAAGTCAGTAATCACAGGATGTGACATGGTGACACGGCAAGCCTGCACGGTCTGGAGTGAGAATGGCCTGGCTTGTAATCGTGAAAGAACACAGGAGTATTTTTATGGCCGGAGATGAGAGTGAAGGAACAAAGACTTCTAATTAAGACTAGTAGGCTTTGGCAAGGAATTGGACTTCTTTTTGAATGTATAATGGTTCGGGGTCACTAAAGGATACTAAGCTGGGGAGTGACTGGCTCACATTTGCACGTTAGAAGACATTGTGGCAGGAGTGTTGGGGGAGGGGAACAACCAGGCTCTCCTTCTGGTCCAGATGCTGCCTGTGAGGCCTCCTGATGACAAAGACAGGAGGAAGGATCCCAAATACCCTGGAGGCCAACTTGCTCAAGGCAGGAGAGCCAGAATTAGAAGATGAAAGGCTGGTGCCCGTGTTTGTAGTTTGGGTACCCTCGTGATGAGGAAGGGACATAAGGGGACAGGAGTGGAGAGCAGGCTTTTGAGAAAATGTGATTTCAGTCTTGGGACATGCCAAATTTGAGCTGCAGCTGCAACATGCTAGTAGGGGTGTTGACTGCAAATGGAAATGCAGATCTGACAGAGTGTCAGTGTGTGTCGGGGTAGATGTTTATCAGGTCAGCTTGAGGGAAAATGGGCAAGATATCAGAAATAGTTACCACCCAGTGGCCTTGAAACCATAGTAACTGGAGAAACTGGAGTCAACACTGTAAACCTACCATGTGTGGTCCTCAATGGCCGTTGAGCTGGTTTTCATTTGTCCACGTTAGAGAGGGCCATCTCATAGCCAGTGTTACAGCCCAGGTTAGTTATATAATGTTCCCAGGGGATGCTGGGAACTGTGCCGTGTCCTGGCTACTGTGGCATTTACAGGAACGCTGAAGGTAGAGGTAGATCCTGGTTTCAAAAGAAGGGATTCAAAATAGGCTGTTAAAGCCTTGATGGGAGGAGAGTTTGGGAGAGATTGGATATATGTATATGTATGGCTGAGTCCTTTTGCTCTTCTCCTGAAACTACCACAACATTGATAATTGGCTATTATTGTTGTTTGGTTGCTAATTCGTGTCTGACTCTTTGTGACCCCGTAGACTGTAACCTGCTTGGCCCCTCTGTCCATGGGGTTTTTCAGGCAAGAATACTAGAGTGGGTTGCCATTTCCTTCACCAGTAAATTGGCTATGCCCAATACAAAATAAAAAGTTTAAAAAAAGCAAACAAAAACCAAACAGGCTGTTGAACTTCCTTGGTGGTCCAGTGGTTGAGATTCCACCTGCCAGAGCAGGAGACACAGGTTCCATTCCTGGTCTGGGAAGATCCCACGTGCCATGTGGCAGCTAAGCCCATGAGCCACAACTGCTGAGCCTACGTGCTCCAGATCCAGTGCTCTACAAGAGAAGCCACTGCAACGAGAAGCCCGTGTACCACAACTGGAGACTGGCCCCTGCTCACCTCAACTAGAGAAAGTTGTACAACAATGCATGTACAGCAATGCAGACCCAACACAGCCAAAAATAAATAAATGCATTAAAAAAAACAGGCTGTCAAAGGGATATAGAGATAGTGCGTGTGTGTTCATACTCACTCGTGTGTGCATGTGTGTTGTGAGTGCATGTGTATCTGAGATGCTCCGTGTTCATTAAGTCACTGCCCATATTACACAAAACCCCTTTTCTTCAGACTCCCACCCTTCTGGAACACTTTTCCTGAGGATGGTCCCTAGTGACCCAGAAATGCTTTTTCCATGTCTGGCTCCTCTGTACGGTGGATTGCTGCATTTGTGGCCCCGAGGTCTCTCAGGGCCACAGAGGTCCCGGAGGACTGGGGTCCTTGGTTGCACGGCAGCCATCAGCCGCAGGACCACAGAGCCCTGCCACTTCACTCAGGGGCAGGGGGTTGGCTGGTGCAGAAAGGCAGGGCAGAGAGAAGATGGTTCCGCCCCAGTCAGCCGTGGGGCCCTTTTGTGCGCCCACCCTCAGGACTCCTCCCCACTCCCTTACCCTCAAAGACGCCTGTGAGGAGCCTGCCCTCACACGTTCCTCTGAGGCTGGGCCCGCCTCGGTCCCACCTCCTCCTCAGGAGGTCCCAGAGCCTCCTGTCCGGGCTCCAAGGATGTCAGCCTGGGTCTCATCACGTCACTTACTCAGACTTTCAGCTGAGGTTCCTGGGGGAGTGATGACGTCACAGGCGTTCTGGGTTTCCCAGGGCCTGGTGTTGGTTGAAAAGACCGATTTCCCCTGCTTCTGTGGTTTGACCCATCATCTCTGACTGTTCTGGGACCTCCCCCTGCCTCTTGTCTCCCCATCAGCCTGCGGTGTGCCGACAACCCCCTACTCTGTCCAGTAGGCTCCCCATCCCCACTCCTCCCTGCTCCTGGCCAGGGGCTGCCCACAGCCTGGACAGGGCAGTAACTTCTTCAAGGCCACCCCGGAGCCTTCTCCACTCTAGAAGTTCAACTCGTTTACTCCCCCTCTACTGTTTCCTTACTTCATTTGCACAGATTGGTCATTAAACACTCATTTCTTGTGGAATTTTGGTCTATTTATTCACACATTACAAATTTGCAGAGTAGGAGTGGAGGGGTAGGGAATACATTTCGGTCAGATTACACTGAAATGAAATGTCCACACGGAATTTTGACCACAGAGCCCAGCACACAGTCAGTTTAGTTGCCACCGAGTGACAACGATTTGATGTGAGGTGCTCTTCAGTTCTGGGGATCCAAGGAAACACCCCAAAGTCACCAAGCTAAGGCCCAGGGGCACACAGACTACTCAGTTAGACTAAGAAAAGTCTCTAGCTTGGTCCCTTAAGAGCTGCGATAACTGCCAGCGGTCAGTTGGTGAATCACCATCTGGCAATCAACCACCCAACTCTGCAGGGTGTCCTTGCTATGACAAGCCTAGACAGCGTATTAAAAAGCAAAGACATCACTTTGCAGACAAAGATCTGTATATGGTTTTTCCATAAGTCATGTACGGATGTGAGAGTTGGACCATAAAGAAAGCTGAGTGCCAAAGAATTTTGAACTGTGGTGCTGAAGACTCTTGAGAGTCCCTTGGACTGCAAGGAGATCAAACCTGTCAATCCCAAAGGGAATCAATCCTGAATATTCTTTGGAAGGACTGAAGCTGAAGCTGAAGCTCCAATACTTTGGCCACCTGATGCGAAGAGCTGACTCATTGGAAAAGGCCCTGATGCTGAGAAAGACTGAGGGCAGGAGGAGAAGGGGACAACAGAGTATGAGGTGGTTGGATGGGATTGTTGACTCAATGGACTTGAGTTTGAGCAAACTCTGGGAGATAGTGAAGGATGGAGGCACCTGGAGTGCTGCAGTCCAGGGCGTCACAAAGAGTCGGACACCGCTTAGCAACTGAACAACCACAACTGTGTAGGGTGAACCTGGAGGATTTTCCCCATGAAAGCCAAATGGCGACACATTTATGAAGGTTCTAAAACTTAAAGTTTTGTAAACTGCTCTAAAACAATCTATCAAAGTCATAAAAAAAAGTTCCAAAAATGTTAATTTCATGAAGTATAGAAGAAAACTGGGCAACTACACAAAATATAATTTCATTTTCATGGAGATAAAATCCCTTTCTTTTTTTCCTCCCAAATCCCTAAGTCCAGTGGAGGAGATAAGACAGGACAGAAATAACCCAAGGTGGGGAGAGAACACCGTAAGAGCATTAGAGACCTGGGATTAGGAGGTTTCTGAGAGAGGTGGGCAGGAGGCAGGCAGCAGAAAGCTTGCAGGAAGGCCAGGCATTGGGGAATAGCTGCAGCGTGTTAGTGCTGAATTTGAGTTCTTGTCCAGAGTTTGGTGTTAGTGACTTCAACAGGCGGGAAACAGACCAATCAAAAAGGTCTAACTAGGAATAAATGAATGAAAGGTCTATGGATAGAGGCAGGCAGAGGTCAAGTCAATGTTGGAGGGAGGGCACAGCATGGTGGCGAGGGTGATGGGAGCTGTCCATGTCCCCACGCCTACCTGGGCAGAGGCGGGGCCATGGTGTTCCCTGAGCCTGGCAGACTCACAGTCAGAGCCCTCTGTGCAGGGAGGGAGGCCAAGGAGGGGGAGTAAATACTCTGACCTCTCTCCTCTCCCCCACCCCCTCACCAGTGCCTCCCACTGGTGGCCCAACCACCTGGAGCAGTGGGCCAGAGAACCAGCGATATGGTCCCTGGGATGGAGCAGGGCAGAGAAGGGTGTGTATGTGGTTGGGGAGGGGGGTGCCTCTGGAGGGACCTTAAGTGAGAATAACCCCATGTCATACAGGAATGGGAAATTAGGAATCAAAAGACGCAGGTTTACGTGTCAATTCCCTGCGATCTTGACTCAGATGCTCTGAACCAGTGGTTCTCAAATGGGGGTGATTCTGTGCCCCGGAGGACAGCTGACAATGTCTGTAGACATTTTGGGTTGTCACCACCGGGTGGGGAATGGCTGCTACTGACCTTTAGTCGTTAGAAGCCAGGGATGCTGCTAAACACCCTACAGTGGACAGGGCAGCCCCCACAACAAAGAATCCTTCTGCTCCAAATGTCAACACTACCAAGACAGGAGGTTCGGGGAGTTGATGATGGACAGGGAAGCCTGGCGTGTTGCAGTCCATGGGGTTGCAAAGAGTCGGACACGACTGAGCGACTGAACTGCCTGAACTAGACAGGGAAACCCTGGTCTAACCCCACATATAACAGATATGACACAATCTGCCTGGCTCCCTTCGTGGTTACTGTGAGCACAACAGAATATGATGGGCTGATACTGTGTCTACACACTCCATTTAAGAAGAAATTCTCCATCTGGACAGAACGTTACCGTTTGCTGAATGCACTTACACACAGACACACACGCACACATACACACGTTATTGCCATCTTTCTGCCCTTGATGTGGAGAAAGAGAAAACCTCAACTGTGATTTAAAGACCTGAGAATAAGACCTTGTCTAGTGAGCAAAATTCCTCCCAGACAATGACTTCATGCCGGGAGACTTGAAAAGACTGCCTTTCTGCATGAACCACTGTCCAAGTTTTAACTGAGAGGTAATGAGACTGGGTGTTCATTGGAAGGACTGATGCTGAAGCTGAAACTCCAGTACTTTGGCCACCTCATGCGAAGAGTTGACTCGTTGGAAAAGACCCTGATGCTGGGAGGGATTGGGGGCAGGAGGAGAAGGGGACGACAGAGGATGAGATGGCTGGATGGTGTCTCTGACTCGATGGGCATGAGTTTGAGTAAACTCCGGGAGTTGGTGATGGACAGGGAGGCCTGGCATGCTGCGATCCATGGGGTCGCAAAGAGCCGGACATGACTGAGCAACTGAACTGAACTGAAGTGAATGAGACTGGCTTCTGAAAAAATTTTTTTGGTTGTAAAATACACATAAAATTCATTATGTGAGCCATTTTGAAATCGCAGTTTAGTAAGTATACTCACATATTCACACCCAGATTTTTTTCATCTTGCAAAACAGAAACAACTTCCTGTTTTCTCTCCCCAGAACCCAGTCCCTGGTAAGCACCATTCTACTTTCTGTTTCGATGAAGTGGAATCACACACAGAGTTGACCTTTCATGACTGGCTTGTATTATGCATACTATCCTCAAGGTTCTTCCATGTTGTAGTATGGGCCAGAACTGCCTTCCTTTATAAAGTTGAATAATAGCTCATTGTATGGATATACCACAGTTTTAAAATTTATTTATTCCTTGATGGACACTTGGGTTGCTTTCACCTCTTGGCTATTGTGAAAAAGGCTCTTATGAACATGGGTACGTAAATATTTCTTTGAGATCTTGCTTTCAGTTCTTTTGAATATATACCTGGACATGGACTTGCTGGATCATATGGTACTTGTATTTTTAATTTTTTGAGGAACTGCTATACTTTTTACCATAGAGGCTGTACCATTTTATATTCCCATCAACAGTGCACAACGGTTCCAATTTTCCCACATCTTCACCAACACTTGTTTTTTTCCTTTTCGTTAGTAGCCAACCTAACTTGTTTGTGTGAGGTGATATCTCATTGTGGTTTGATTTGAATTTTCCTGACAGTGAAGTTCAGCATCTTTCATATGCTTGTCTATTTGTGTATCAACCCTGAATGTTCACTGTAAGGGCTGATGCTGAAGCTGAAGCTCCAATACTTTGGCCACCTGATGCAAACAGCCGACTCATTGGAAAAAATCCTGATGCTGGGAAAGATTGAAGGTAGGAAGAGAAGGGGGTGACAGAGGATGAGATGGTTGGATAGCATCGCCGACTCAATGGACGTGAATTTGAACAAACTGGGAGACAGTGAAGAACAGAGAAGCCTGGTGTGCTGCAGTCTATGGGGTTGCAAAGAGTCAGACACGACTTGACAACTAAACAACAACAACATATCCTCTTTGGAAAAATATCTAGTCGTGGGCATTTTTCAATCAGGTTGTTTTCTTGTTGCTGAGTTATAGGAATTCCTCATATATTCTGGATATGAACCCCTTATCAGATGTATGATTTGAAAATATGTGTGAATGATCCTAAAACAAAAAAGAAATATTTTTGTACCTTGTGCAAGATCTTAGCACTCGCAGTGATGGAGCAGCCACATTATCCGGTTTTTAGAGTTTTTCTTCACTCTCAGATTGTGTTGTTGATAGGACTGTATTTGATAATCCTACTCTTTGCCACCTCATGAGCTGTAACAGAGAAATATCAATATAGAAATATCGATAACCTCAGACATGCAGATGACACCACCTTTATGGCAGAAAGTGAAGAAGAACTAAAGAGCCTCTTGATGAAAGTGAAAGAGAGTGAAAAAGCTGGCTTAAAACTCAACATTCAAAAAATGAAAGATCATGGCATCCAGCCCCATCACTTCATGGCAAATAGATGGGGAAACAATGGAAAGAGTGAGAGACTTTATTTTCTTGGGCTCCAAAATCACTGTAGATGGTGACTGCAGCCATGAAATTAAAAGACACTTGCTCCTTGGAAGAAAAGCTATGACCAACCTAGACAGCATATTGAAAAGCAGAGACATTACTTTGCCAACAAAGGTCTGTCTAGTCAAGGCTATGTATGGATGTGAGAGTTGGACTATAAAGAAAGCTGAAAAAAAAAAAAGAAAGAAAGCTGAGCACTGAAGAATTGATGCTTTTGAACTGTGGTGTTGGAGAAGACTCTTGAGAGTCTCTTCGACTGCAAGGAGACCCAACCAGTCAATCCTAAAGGAAATCAGTCCTGAATATTCATTGGAAGGACTGCTGCTGAAGCGGAAACTCCAATACTTTGGCCACCTGATGTGAAGAGCTGACTCTTTGGAAAAGACCCTGATGCTGGGAAAGATTGAAGGTGGAAAGAGAAGGAGATGACAGAGGATGAGATGACTGGATGGCATCACCGACATGATGGACATGAGTTTGAGTAGGCTCCAGGAGTTGGTGATGGACAGGGAGGCCTGGCGTGCTACAGTTCATGGGGTCGCAAAGAGCTGGACACGACTGAGCAACTGAACTGAATTGTAGCCCGCCAGGCTCCTCTGTCCATGGAATTTCCCAGGCAAGGATACTGGAGTGGGTTGCCATTTCCTCCTCCAGGGGATCTTCCCAATCCAGGGATCAAACCTGTGTCTCCTGCATTGGCAGGAGGACTGTTCATCACTAAGCTACCAGGGAAGCCCCACTCCTAGATGGCAGTGGGCAAAAACACTGTGCTCATTCTCCGTTTTGAGGCCACATAGGAGAGACTGTTTATGTTAATCACTGATGACTCCAGATTACACAAAAGGGCCAAGAGGAGGCTGATAATGTCAGACTCTTCCAAATCACTTACTCTAACCCTGACTATTCATTGGAAGGACTGACGCTGAAGCTGAAGCTCCAGTTCTTTGGCCACCTGATGTCAAAAGCCGACTCATTGGGAAAGACCCTGATGCTGGGAAAGACTGACAGCAAAAGGAGAAGAAGGTGGCAGAGGATGAGGTGGTTGGATGGCATCACTGAGCCAACGGACATGAGTTTGAGCAAACTCTGGGAGATGGTGGAGGACAGGGAAGCCTGACCTGCTGCAGTCCACGGAGTGACAAAGAATCAGACACGACTGAGCAACTGGACGACATCAACAGCCTCCTGTTAGATGGCGCCGACTAATTTAGGAAAACCATGGGAGCAAACGTGCTATTCCATCCTAAAAGAAAGTCAGAGGGAAAGTTGAATTCAGAAGAGAGAATTTCTGTATGCTGCAACTGGCCACTCCCTTCCATCCTCTGCTGTTGTTGACACTATTGCACCACGTGGTGGGCAGAGGGGCCTCTCTCAATTCTCAAGGAGTTGTGTCCCAATCACGCTCACAACACTGCTCAGGATTCCTTGGTTTCAACTAACAGGAACCCTCCACACTAACTCGAGTGAAACATGGAGAGTTACCGGCAGGGCCCTGGGGACACAAACACGGAATGAGGGTGGGCCTGGGCCCCCGCAGCAGGAGGCCTGGGCCTGGGAGCTGTGTTTGACAGCCAGCCCCCAGTCCCCCGAGGTCCATGGAATTAGGGAGGGAGGGTTCACCAGAGGAGAAGATGCAGGACAAACGGGAGAACAGCAGATGCCCAGCAGTGCCATTTTCTCGGCCTCTTGAACCTGAGTTTCTTCTCCCGTCATGAGGGCACCAGCGGAGCGTCTGCGTTGCTGACCCATGAGTGCCAGGCGCTTCACGGGGCTGCCTTGTCCTCAGACACGCTTGTGCCACGTCATCCTGCAGCCACAGGGAATTAGCCCAGCCGGAGGGACCGCAGATAAGAGGGCCAGTCCTTGGTCTGGGAAGCAGTTTGGAGTGTGTCCTGCTGTCAGGAGGCTTGCTGGGCCATCTGAACTAAGAAATGCAGGGAGAACGGGGCAGAAAGTCAAAGGGGCTGAAGAGTCGGGAAGGAGGGGGAGCTCGGGAGGCCATGTTGGTCGAGTTCAAGTCAAACTTATGAGGGACGGAAGGAGGAGGAGAGACGCAGGGATGAGGAGCCAAGGAAGTCATCTGCTAGAGCGGCTGGAAAACCCTAGACAGGCTGGAAGCAGTCAGAGGTGCAGAGGTCAGAGCCGGCTCAGAGATACAAGTGGCCTCCAGCCGGGTTCCCAGAGGCCGGGCCCCGTGGAAGCCTGTGTCCTCGGCTTTGCGTTTGAGTCTGTCCTTGGAATAGCTTACGTTGGACTCTTTCTAAGGCTAGTCTTCCAGCTGAGTTTCTCTGCTGGCAGCCAAAAGGCCTAATGGTAGTGCTATGACAATTTGGGGGCTTCCCTGGTGTCTCAGATAGTAAAGAATCCACTTGTAATGCAGGAGACATGGGTTTGATTCTTGGGTCAGGAGGATCCCCTGGAGAAGGGAAAGGCTACCCACTCCAGTGTTCTTGCCTGGAGAATTCCATGGGCCGAGGAGCCTGGTGGGCTACAGTCTATGAGGCCACAAAGAGCTGGACATGACTGAGCAAGTAACACACACACATGACAATATTTGTATCCCTCTCAAATTCATGTTAAGGCTCTAGTTCCCAACATTATGATGTCTGGAAGTGGGGTCATCGAAAGGTAATTAGTTCCTGAGAGTGGAGCCTTGATAATGGGATTTGTGCCCTCATAAGATGCAAGAAATCTTGCTTCTTCTCTCTCTCTCTGTCTCTTCCGGTTTCTGCCATGTGAGGACCAACAAACCAGGAAGTAGGCTCTCACCAGACACCAGATCTGCTGGGGCCTTGATCTTATACTTCCTAGTTTCCAGAACTGTGAGATGTAAGTGTTTGTGGCTTAAGCCACCCAACCGATGGTGTTCTGTTACTGCGGCCCAAACTTCTACAGTGATAATGATACAGGTAGATGGCATGAATGGCCCTCCTCCCTGTCTCCACACCCTTTACCACGCAGTTTTGCCGGACCCTCCCACTGTCTGTGGAGCACACGCCCCTGCCTTGTGACTTTGGGATCCACCATGGATTTGCACTGGCCAGTAGGATGAGGCAAAAGTGAAGGTGTTCCTGTCCCAAGCCTCACCTTCAGCAGGTCTGAGTGCTCCCCTTGGTCTCTGGGCTTCTGCCATCACCATCGGAAGAATGCGCCCAGGCTAGCTTCTGGTTTGGAAGAGGTGCGTGGTCTTTGGAGTAGGACTATCCCTGCCAACTCCACCTGCATTAGCCACCCTGGGCAGACACAGATGTGGGGCTGATCTCCACCAAGCCCAGTCTGGGTGAACTGACTGTCCTGTAACCCTCAGGTCACCCACGGATCTGTGAGATGAAAAGTTGTCTACTTAAGTCTCTGAGGTTTGGGGTGTTTTTGTTATACAGCACATTAGGCAATAGCTGTAAGATCTAACTAGACTATCAAAGTAAAGATTCAATAACCTCCCAAGTTCACCTTTTCTCCTATCATTTGTTCACCACTTATTGCACTCTTCCTGTGTTTCTGGAGCTGGGATGATAACAGTGAAGAGGACGAACAAGCCGCTTCTCTTAGAGAAACTACATCCTGATGGGGAAGATACACAGTGAATATGTAGGCAAACAGATGAATGAGGTCATCTTGGACATTGAGAGACTATAAAAAAAATAAAAACAAAAACAAAGCCAAGTGAGTAATGCTTTAGCCCATGCCATCCAAAACAGTAGCCACTAGCCACATGGACACTGACATTTAAATTAATTAAAATGAAATAAAATTTAGAATTGAACTCTTTAGCCACACTAGCCATTTCAAGTGTGCAGTAGACACGTGTCTCCAGTGGCAACCACACTGGACAGAACAGACACAGAACATTCCCATCATTCCAGAAATGTCCATAGACAGTGCTAGCTAGGTTAGACTCAATCAGGTGCCTGGTCAGGCGACAGTGGTGGCTATTTTAGCTACAATGATCAGGAAAGCCTTCTCTGAGAAGGTAAAATTTGAACTTATACCTGATTTAAAAAAAAGTCAGCCGTCTAAGATATTGGCAAGAGCTTTATAACCCAAGGACCAGTTGGTGTAAAGGCCCTGGGGCATTAATGTTATTGTCCGACTCTTTGTGACCCCACGGACTATAGCACACCAGACTCCTCTGTCCTCCACTATCTCCCAGAGTTCACTCAAATTCACGTCCATTGAGTTGGTGATGCTGTCTAACCATCCCATCCTCTGCTGACTGCTTCTTCTTTTGCCTTCAGTCTTTCCCAGCATCAGGGTTTCCCCCATGGCTAAGGGGTTGAAGAATCTGCCTGCAATGCAGGAGACGCGGGAGGCGCCAGTTCTATCCCTAGGTCGGGAAGATCCCCTGGAGGGGGGAAATGGCAATCCACTCTGGTATTCTCGCCTTGAAAAAAATCCCATGGACAGAGGAGCCTGGCAGGCTGCAGTCCATGGGGTCGCAAAGCAGCGAACACAACCAAGCGATTAAGCATGAAACACACTGAGGCATAAAGACATTGGCAATGCAGTCTGACTCAGACCATTGTTTCAGTTGATGGATGAGGGTGGATGTAGGCGAGGGTGGGGATGGGGGTGGGCAGAGAAAGCCAGAATGCTAGTTGGCAGCCTTCACAGGGGTCCTGGCTGGACATAGGGTTGACTTAGGTTGTTTTCTCCATTGTAAGTTGCAGCTGGTGATGACCTGGGTAATTTCATGTTCTCATTATTTGGGGCTATCCTGCTACTGAGACGACACTGGCCAGCACGATAATCCTGTATTTCATAGATTGCTGCTTGACTCAGCTTTGACAAGGTAGGGACGGCCTGGTTACAGGGTTCTCCCTTTTCTCCATTTTTTCAAAATCTAACTCACTCCAAAGGTAAAATATCTGTTGCACAGATTTCAGCAGGCACCAGTAAATAGGAGAAAAATGAAAACCAATTATAATCTCATATTTGTGTGTAATCTTTTTTTTTAAGGTTTATATACATATGTATATGTATTTTAAATTTATTTATATTTGTCTGCGCTGGGTCTTGGTTGATTTGCTTGGGCTTTCTCTAGTTGTGTCCAGTTGCGGCATGCAGGCTTCTCTTTGTGGTGACTTCTCTTGTTTTGGAGCATGGGCTCTAGGTCCGAGGGTTTCGGTAGTTGTGGCTCCTGGGTGTAGTTGTGCCATGGCATGTGGGAATCCTCCTGGACCAGGGATTGAACCCGGGTCCCCTGCCTTGGCAGGCAGACGCCTATCCACTGTACCACAAGGGAAGTCCTATGAGTATATACATATATTTTTAATGCATTCATTATTTTATTTTATATTATTTTTTGGCTGCACTGTGCAGCTTGCAGGATCTCAGTCCTGACCAGGGATTGAACCTGAGCCAAAGTGATGAAAGCCTGGAATCCTAACCACTAGGCTACCAGGGAACTCCCTGACACCTGCAGCTTTAGGACTGAACTTCATGGGTGCAGCACTTGTGCCTCCTTTATAGATGGCTGCGAGAATGTGTGTGTTAAAAAGCAGAGACGTCACTTTGCTGACAAAGGTCCATCTAGTCAAAGCTATGGTTTTTCCAGGAGTCATATAGGGATGTGAGAGTTGGACCTTTATAGAAGGCTGAGCACCAAAGAATCGATGCTTTTGAATTGTGGTGCTGGATAGGACCCTCGAGACTTCCTTGGACTGCAAGGAGATCAAACCAGTCAATCCTAAAGGAAACCAACCCTGAATATTCATCAGAAGGACTGATGCTGAAGTCCAATAATTTGGCCACCTAATGTGAAGAGCCAACTCATTGGAAAAGACCCTGTTGCTGGGAAAGATTGAAGGCAGAAAGAGAAGGGGGCAACAGAGGATGAGATGATTGGATGGCATCAATCGACATGAGTTTGAACAACCTCTGGGAGATAGTAAAGGACAGGGAAGCCTGGCGTGCTGCAGTCCATGGGGTTGTAAAAAGTCAACATGACTAAGCCACTGAACAACAACAACAGTGAGAATGAAAGAGAAAATAGTGCCTCTTTATGCATCTTTCTCCCTCATCAATCTATAATCTCCTTGGTTGTTGTTATTGTTGAGACACTCAGTCGTGTCCTACTCTTTGCAACACCGTGGACTGTAGCCTGTCAGGCTCCTCTGTCCATAGGATTTCCCAGGCAAGAATACTGCAGTAGGGTGCCCTTTCCTTCTCGAATAATCTCCTTTGGAACAGGAATCATGACATATTCACCTTGATGCCTCTTCCCTCCTTCTACCCCCAAAGGAGCACAGTGCTTGGTATACAGTAATCACTCAATAAAGATCATGGAACTGGACTGTCAGGCAAGGTTGCACACTCCTTTTGCAAAGGACCCTTCGTGCATTCTCACGGGAACTGGCATGTTTTAGGCACTCAGTAAATGCATTTGGATGGAACTTGAACACATGTCCTCATTTATTTCTTACAGGCCAGGAGGCTGTGGCCAGCTGCTATAATTCATGCTGGTTTCTTTGGACCCTGGAGGAGCAAAGAAAAGTGGCATGAAGGCAAAAGGGGGCCATGTGCCCAGCAGATTCCCCCTCAGACACTTGGCATCTATAATTTCTCACTGTTTGCAGGGAAAAGACGGCAATCTAATTTACACACCCGGCATTCTCCTTGTGGTGCAGAAAACGCTTCTGCCCAGCGTCACTCAGCCCAGTGTCCCTCAACGTCCACATGCCGCAGAGGCTGTTTTCACCCCAAATATGTTGCTTGCTTTTCTGCCTTCCTCCCTTTTCCCCTCCTTCCCTCCCTCCTTGTTTCTTTCCTTCCTTCCACCAGTTTTAGATGAACTACAGGGTTATTAGAATTAAAATTTTGTGCAATGCATCACATGAGATGCCTTTTACCTGCAGTCGGCTCTGCCCAGAAACTGTACCATCCTCTCAAAACCCTCTCCAAAGCCGTGATCTGCACCTGGGCAGGGTGGGACGAGGCCACGAAAGTCAAGCAGATGTTGCCACTTCGGGGCCAGATCCCGTAGCCCACAGAACAAGACAGGCTTGTCATGGAGAGAAATAGATGAGGCCGTTTTGAACCTAAACTAGGATTAGTTGCTCTGTATGTTGCTGAAGACTATAAAATAGTCAGCACGCCCGCGCACAGACTTGTACCTTAAATAATTTGCAGCTATTACATATCCAGAGCTGAGTCCACGCGATAGGCATTGATAAAGTTCCTACTGTGTGCCTAATGGTTAACGAGGAGCCGTGAGGACTGTAAGAGTCTGACACCGATTCCACTAAAAACGGAGCTGCGAGGCCTTTCCTGGTGGTCCGGTGGTAAAGAATCCCGCTGCTAACGCAGAGGGCATGGGTTCGATTCCTGGTCCGGGAAGATCTTAGTGGGATCTTAGTTTCCTGACCAGGGACTGAACCCGGGCCCCCCAGCCATGAAAGCTCCAAGTCCTAACCACTGGGCCTCCAGATGCCGCGGGACAGCTAAGCCTGTGTGCCACAACTACTGAGCCCGTGCACCTGGAGACCCGGCTCCACACCTTGAGAAGCCTGTGCTCGGCAGCTGGAGAGGGGCCCCCTCTCGCCGCATCTAGAGAAAATCCACACAGCAATGAAGACCCAGGGTGGCCATAATTCATTAATGAATGCATTTTTTAAAAAGGACTTCGAGAATAAGACTCCTGTGAGGAAGCAAAGGAAGACTTGATGGGAGTTGGCCATGCAGACCCCTGGCACTCAGGCACGGCCCCCGGCATACCGTAGGCGCTCAATGATGGCTCATGGTGAGAATCAGTCCGCAACACCTTCCCTTTACAGAGCACCTCTGTTGTATTATCTCATTTTGGGATGTTGCCCAGGCAGGGGTGTTAGTGTCGCAGGACCACACCCCAGGAGGCTGAAACTACAGATGGTCATTGCCTCCCAGGTCTGGAGGCTGCAGTCTGCGCTGAAGATGCCGGTGGGGTGGCTTCCTCTGTGGTTCACGAGGGAAGCCAGGCTTCTCTGCTTGGCTTCTAGACGGCTGTCTTCTCCCTGTGTCTTCATGTTGTGTTCCCCCTGTGTGTGGGTCCCAGTTTCTCTTTTTGAGGAGCACACCAGTCGTATGGAATTAGGGGCCTCCCCTGATGACATCACTGCAACTTGATGACCTCGGCAAAGACCTCATCTCCAAATAGGTCATGCTCTCAGGTGCTGGGAGTTTGGATCCCAGCGTGGTTTTTTGGGGGAGGTAAACAATTCAAACCAAAACAGCAGGAGCCAGTGGGGGCAGGGGACGCAGAGAGAAGTCATGTGGCTGGGAGAAGCCCACACCAGAGCCTTGTGCTTCAGACTCCGAGTTTTCCCGCGTCTCTGAGGCCCCACCAGGAACACCAGGTGGAGGGACTGTCAGAGCCGTTGGGACCAGAGCCGAGAGAAACTGGGGCCCAGAGGGAGTGTGACCCTGGAGGAGGGGGGCCTTGCAGTGCAGCCCATGTGGAGCTCCCCAGGTTGCCTGGGGGAAACCTCACGCTGAAATCGAGGTTGCTGGGGTGGCGTCTCTCAAGTATGATATCCTCAAGGTCAGGTTCTAAACCGTGTGACCAGGGGGGTTGGTGGGGAGGAGTAGCGCTGTTACAATAAGGGGAGAAAAGGAGAGGGGCTGACTAGGAGGCCACAGGAGGAGGTGGGGGCAGTTGATGAGAAAATGAGTCAGTCCCTGAATCCCAAGAGCTGTAGATCTTGGAGGAGTTCAAAGTCACAGACCCGGGCTATGAGAGGGGTTTTCTGCAGGTGATAAGTGTGGGGGGCGGGGGGTGGGGTGGGTGCAGAAAGGACTTCTCCTGTGTGATGAGAGCACTGGGGGGCCTGAACCATAAGCCACCTTGCAGGAAGGGCAGTCTGAGCTCAGAGAGCCCGGGGCCCCCAGAGAAGCATCCAGGCCTCTTGGGAGAGGTCTCCTGCTCACGGCTGCCCAGACAGAGCCTTTCTTGTTCACACTTGCTGCAGCCCGAGCAGAATGGCCTTGGGGCCGCAGAGCACCTGTCAGCCCTCCTTTTTTTTTTTTGGGCCTCCCGATGCGGGTTGTGGGATCTTAGTTTCCTGACCAGGGACTGAACCTGGGCCCCCCAGCCGTGAAAGCTCCAAGTCCTAACCATTGGGCCTCCAGGGAAGTCCCCACATCTCTGCTCATTTGACTCTGAAACAAGCAAAGGTCCAAGGCTGCTGCAGCTGAATCCCAACTGCGATCTGTTTCTTCTGCTTCCAGAGCATGGTGTCCCCACTAGCATAACCTAGTGATGGGGGGAGGCCTTCTCCTGTGGAGCTGGTCCACAAGCCTCAGGAGCAGCAACAGTGCTGGGGGCCGGGGCTGCGGGTGTGTGTGTGTGTGTGTGTGTGTGTGTGTGTGTGAATCTGCCCTGAAATATGGAAAACTGCTCTCCCTGAGTAAAGTGGGAAGAAGACAATTTTGAACTGTACAAACTCAGAATTACAGATTATTATCATTCAGAGAAATGCATGCTCATAGTTATAAGTTTGTTATACAGACAGCCGTGGCAACCAGACTCACAAAGAATCATCTAGAAGGCCTCCCTGGAGACCGAACTGAAGGAAAAAGTAATGATTTACTGTTTGTATCTAGAAGGTGGGCTTCCCGGGTGGTACTAGTGGCAAAGAAACTACAGGAGATGTAAGAGACATGGGTTCAATCCCTGGGTCGGGAAGATCCCCTGGAGGAGGGCCCGGCAACCCACTCCAGTACTCTTGCCTGGAGAATCCCATGGACAGAGGAGCCGGGCGGGCTACAGTCCATGGGGTTGCAAAGAGTCGGACACGACTGAAGTGACTTAACAGCCATGCATGCACCTGGAAGTCATGTGAGGCCAATTGCATGTTCCACCGTGGTCCCAGGTTTCCCTTTTTCACAACGTGACAATCACATTCCACCCCTCCATTGCCTTGAAACTGAGGGCGGGTAATGTGGGATGGCCACCAAAGCTGGGTCACACAAGGCTTTCCCTCAGGACCGTGCGCTTAGAACCCAGCTGCCATGCTCGAAGCAAGGCAAGTGCACACGTGCAGGCCATGTGTGGGTGTCCTGGCAGCACCCTCCGCTGAGGTGCCAGCCCACGACAGCGCCAAGCTCGCTCTAGGGCAAGCTGCCTACTGCCACACACCAGCAGGAGCACCAGCTGAGCCCAGTCAACCCCCAGAACCCGGGGCGGTGATGACACTGTACTTATTGAAAATGCTAATTGTCGTGTTAAGCCACTAAGTTTCGGGGCTGGTTCATTAGGCAGCAATAAGGAACTGGAATAGATGGAAACGGTGCTTAAAGGAGGCAGCCAACCAAGTGAACATGATTGATTTCACCCCATTGTTTACACATGACGTGCTTGGATATGCACACATAATATTGCCTATTAGATGCATAGTTACCTCTGCCCACTTAATGATCAGTGAAGCACCCTGAGATGGGCCGGTGTGGGGTGCAGCAGGCACATAGAATATCAGCGGAGCCCGAGGCCCCAAAGACAATGCAGCATTCACTCGTTAAGCAGATATTATTAGGCGTGTTTACCTAGGGGGAACAATCTGTGAAATAATAAATCTGCTGATTTCTATTCTTCTCCCTTTGCAGTCTGAGTTTTTATTATTTTCATCCTAGCACCAATCGGAAAACCACAATGTCTAAATATTGAGATGCTGTGCTTCCAAAAGCTGCCAAGATGTACTTGCAACATGAGTTTCTCTCCGGGGCCCTAAGTTTTAGAGAGCAATCTGAATGAGTCAGATCCTTGTGGTCAGGGGTGATGCAAGGCGCTCTGGTAGCGACACCGCACAGCCAGGCTCAGCTGCCTTCTGGGTGCAGGCCCTTGCTCACAACCTCATTAAATCCTTAGAACAATCCTGCAAGATGGTAATGACTATTCCCACGCCATAGACCTGGGTACCTCTCAGGGGTGCGTCCAGTTATGAGTCCTAAAGCTTTCAAGCTAGGGTGGATCCTGGAAGGGAAAGAATACACTTTAGAATACAAGGTGAGGTCCCAGGCCCTGGGCTGGCCCATGTGAACCAGGGGTCCCAAAGGTAAACTGTTTAGCTTCCTTTGAGCCTGTAAATTATGATGCTGGAATCTGAAGCCCTGGGTGTCCATGCAAAGTCCAAGG
Source organism: Cervus canadensis (assembly GCF_019320065.1). Taxonomy (NCBI): domain Eukaryota; kingdom Metazoa; phylum Chordata; class Mammalia; order Artiodactyla; family Cervidae; genus Cervus; species Cervus canadensis. The sequence goes on along the minus strand of NC_057402.1, from coordinate 4,591,784 downwards.
TATTTCTGTGATGCGCCAGTCTTCCTGTGTCATGAGCAACAGCAGGCCATGTCCAAGCTCGGGACGCGGCACTTTCCAAGGAGTCGGGTCTGTGGGAGACAGCAGTGTGAGCTGGACTCTGCTCCCAGTTTCTCTGCTGCACGGTGGCCAGCGGCTGCCAGAACAGCAGGGTATCCAGGCACCTGCCTCATGGTGGGGGTCCTTCAGCCATGGTCGCTGCCATCTGGGGTCACTCCATGCTGCCTGCCGGTGCTAAGTCACTCCCGTCGTGTCCGACTCTTTGAGACCCCATGGACTGTAGCCTGCCAGGCTCCGCTGTACACGGGATTCTCCAAGCAAGAACACTGGAGTGGGTTGCCATTTTCATCTCCAGGGGATCTTCCTGGCCCAGGGATTAAACCCGCGTCTCCTGCACTGAGGTGGATTCTTTACCGCTGAGCCACTGGGGAAGTCCCCAACCATCCTGCTCTCCTGCTGATTCTCCTGGGTGGCTGTCTTTTGCTCTCACAGGTGGGCACAGGGCATTCCTTCCAGCCTGTTGTTTCCTCCTCCCACCACTTGAAAGCACGTGAGAAAGGCAAGGAAAGCCTCATGGCTCTGCTATCGACAGGAGGCCTTCTCTTCCTTCTGAAAGTAGCAACCGGCTCCATCTGGTCTGGCTGAGGCTGGCTGGTACCCGCTGGGCACCAAGGGTTCCTGGAAACCCATCTTCCTCCCACGCTTTCCCCGGTGTCCACACCCCGGCCAGTGATTCCTGCCTGAGATGCCTCCGGGAAAGCAATTCTTCCTTTTATTGTTGAACATTGCCCTCCTCTGGCTCCTCCTTTGAGCCACCCCTGGGGGAGAGTTTATTTCCACACTGCAGGCTGGGAACAACACTGCAGACCCATGCAAGGGGCTGGCAAACATTTGTGGGTGTTAGAATCTTTTTGGGGGGGAATTGTTAAAACAAGGGACTTCCCCAGTGACTCAGCGGTAAAGAATCTGGGTGCAATGCAGGAGACCCAGGAGACGCGGATTCGATCCCTGGTTGGGAAGATCCCCTGGAGGAGGGCATGGCAACCCACCCCAGTGTTCTTGCCTGGAGAATCCCATGGGCAGAGAAGCCTGGCGGGCTACAGTCCCGGGTGGCAAAGAGTCGGACACGGCTGAATGACTGAGCGCACAATGGACTGACATTAACTGCACATAATTAAGGTGAACAATTCGGCAAGTTCTGACGGAGATACCCACCTGTGAGATCTTTGCCATCATCCAGATAAGGCAGATCGGGCACCCCCAGAGTTTCCTGTGTCTGCTTGGAGCCCTCCTTCCTGCTTCCCCAAAGCCCCCTCCCCTCCCAGGCAACAACTGGGCTGCTTCCTGTGACTATATGTTATACACATGTCCTAGATTCGTATACAAACGAAATCATGCAGGGTGTGCACATTTTACATCTGCTTTCTGTCACTCAGCATCATGATTCTGAGATTCATCCAATTTGCTGCATTTATCAATAACAGTGTTTTCTGGGCTCAGCCCCACCATCCTGCTTGGATGTCATTGGTTCCATTTGCTACTGGAATTTTGTTTGAATTTTGTGTCCGTATGCATGAGGAAAAATGGTCTGTCCTTTTCTTCTTTCTCCCCGGCTTTGCTTTCTTCTTTTCTTCCTTTAAAAAACAAATCATGGTTTTCGTATCAAGGTAATACTGGTCTCATATGAGTTGGGAAATACTCTTTTTCAGTTTTCTGAAAGCGTTTCGGTAGAATGAGTACTCTTTCTTTCTTAAATGTTTAGTAGAATTCGCCAGTGAAGACATCTGGGCCTGGAGCTTTCCCTAAGGAAAAGTTTTTCACTATAAATGTATTTCTTTAATAGATAAAGGTAATGAAGAGATACTAATACACCTACTCAGGTTATCTGTTCCTTTTTGAGACAGCTGTTTTGTTTTTCAAGATGTTTAATCTTTTGTTTCTTGGGACCATCGAGTGTCTAAGTGTGTGTGTTCAGTCACACACATACATACTCAGCAGTATCCAACCCTGCGAGTTATGTACTGCAGCCCACTCAGGCTTCTCTGTCCATGGGATTATCTTGGCAGGAATACAGGAGAGTGTGTTAGTTGCTCAGTCTCCTGTTTGACTGTTTGCAACCACATGGGCTGTAGCCCACCAGGCTCCTCTGTCCATGGGATTTTCCAGGCCAGAATACTGGAGTGGGTTACCATTTCCCTCTCCAGGGGATCTTCCTGACCCAGGGATTGAACTTAGGTCTCCTGCATTGCAGACGGATTCTTCACCACTGAGCCACTGGGGAAGCCATTTTATTTATTTATTTTTACAATTTTATTTTTGGCTGTGACGAGTCTTCGTTGCTGCTCGGGCTTTCTCTAGTTCCAGCGAGTGGGGGCTACTCTTTGTTGCGGTGCGGGAGCTTCTCACTGCGCTGGCTTCTCTTGTTGCCGAGCAGGGACTCTAGATACGCAGGCTTCCGTAGCTGCGGCTCCGGGGCTCTAGAGCGCAGGCTCAGTAGTTGTGGCTCATGGGCTTAGTTGTTCCACCGCATGTGAGATCTTTCCAGATCAGGGATCGAACCCTTGTCTCTGCCTTGGCAGGCGGATTCTTTACCACTGAACCACCAGGGAAGCCCTCATACATTTTGTTTACATATAAGTTATAAAATCCTACAACACATCATTTTGATTTTGTGTAGATGGTACATTATACTTTAAAAAATTTGAATAGTAAGAAAAAAAGGCAAACCCACATAGTTGACATTCCCAGTGCTGTTCATTCCTTTCTGTAAATCCATATTTTTACCTGATGTTGTTTTCCTTCTGCATAAATGACATCCTTTAACTTGTTCTATAGTAAAGATCTGCTAGTAAATACTTTAAGCATGTGTGTATGTCTGAAATCATCTTTATTTTGCTTTCATTAAAAACCTATTTTTTTTTCTGGGTGCAGAATTCTAGGGTATTTGTGGGGTTCACTTCATTTGGCTTCACATTCTCAAGGATTAGTATGTTCTGTTGCCTGATACCCAGTGAGTTAAGAACTCTCATTTCTTACATTTGGTCCAGTTTATTTTGGTTGTTTCAAGTAGGAGGGTAAATCCATTCTCTATTACTCCATCTTGTCTGGGAGTAGAAGTTTTCATCTTCTTTTAAAGTTGAAAATACTCTTCCAATTATCAAATGAGTTCACACTCAATGAAAAAGAATCAGAAAATAACAAAAACATAAAGAAGAAAATATCCGTCACTCCTAATGTCATCTCATCCATAACCACTGTTAATGTTTTGGTCTATGCTTTGTCATCTGTTTTCTGTGTGTTTGTGTGCATGTAGCAGGGTCAGAAAACCACTCACAGTACATCAAATGTGCAAAGAAAACAGAGCTTCTTTATTTTCCTACTTAATTAATCTGATCGTTTTTGAGATATGCCATCTGCTGGGTAATAAGAAAGGGGAAAAACAGGAGTCCATTCTAGTAACTTTAGTCTAATGATTTTAATGTAAACAGTTGTTTTTTTTTTTTTTTTTTTTAAGAAACTCATCGTTCTTAGGCTGAAATGCTTGACCAACCAGATATCTTCCTGCTCTCACCTTTGACTTCTCGAGACTGCCTCTGGTATATGGGGGGAGAGCTGTAGGATTTCTGGGTCCTGTGGGTAGCCAGGAGGAAGGGGTCCTGTGGTCCACATATATTCTCCAGGTTCTCCCTGATCTGAGCCGCAAAATAGTTGGCCTGGCTGCTCCATGGAACAGTGGCTGCTGAGGGGCAACGATGACAGGAGACCAGTTCACGCAGGGATCATGTAGGGTCTTGAGGGCCATTGTAAGGACTTAGCTTTTATCCCAGGTGAAATAGAGACATGGGAGTGGTTTACTGCAGTGGTAAGAGATGAAAACCTGACTAAAATGGGTTCAAGAGAAAACGGGAGAAGAGAAATAGGAAATAGCAAAAATCAATACTTTCCAAGACTTACTGAAAAGAGGAGGGAAATGGAATGAGGAATGATGAGTTTGTTTTCTTGTTTGTTTCAATGGGAAGTAGTGGGAGTTATTCAATAGAGAGTGGAATGAGGGCTGGTGGGAAGTTGCTAAAGACTGAGGAGCCTGGTATCTAGGTGGGGCAGGGGTTGGCCTTAGGGCACAGCCAGGGTACCATAGGGCAGGAAGCAGGGCAGATGTGGAAGGGACTGTGTTGACGTTCTTGGATAGCTTCCCTTTCTCAGGGAAAAAGGGAAATAAGTTCATCAGCTAGACGCAGTGTCTTGAAATGAGGAAGGAGCTGTTGGGGCTTTGGGGAGTGACAGCTTATGGAACCCCAGTCGGGGAGGAAGGGAGCCAGGACCTGGGCTGGGGGAGGTGCAGCTAAAAATCAGGAAGAAAAATTAGTGACGTGTAGAGCTCAGTGGATACGGACTTGTTGGCGTGCATTGTTGGTGGGAACATAAATTGGTACAGCCACTGTAAAAAATGCTTCCCAGATGGCTCAAATGATAAAGAATCCTGCCGATGCAGGAGCTGCAGGTGTGACCTGGGTCAGGAAGATCTCCTGGAGAAGGAAATGACAACTCACTCCAGTTTTCTCACCTGGGAAATTCCATGGACAGAGGAGCCTGGTGGGCTATGGTCCATGGGGTCACAAAAGATTTGAACATGATTAGAGACTAAAACAATATATACAAATATGTATATATGTATGTATATATGTACATATGCTAAGTGAAAAAAGCCAAGCATAGAGACAAATACTGCAATACTCCACTTATATGTGGAATCTAAACAAGCTAAACTCATAGAAGCAGAGAGTAAATGGTGGTTATCAGGGGCTGAGGAGTGGGGTAAATGGGGACATGTTGGTCAAAGGGTATCAAGTTTCAGTTATGCCCGATGAGTAAGTCTGACTTAGTTAATAATACTATACTGTATACTTGAAATTTGCTAAAAGAGTAGATCTCAAATGTTCTCATCACATGCACACCCAAAACTATTTAAGGTGTTAGCTTGATTGTAGTAACCATTTCACAATGTATGCGTATATCACAATGTCACATGTGTATCACATTGTAAACATGTATAATTCTTATTTGTCGGTTATACTTCAATACAAGTGGAAACACTTTCTGAGACTAACTGAGGCCTCAAAAATTATTAGTGAGATATTTTATATTTTTTTCCACACTAGGTCTTTGATCTCACACTGACCAGCATGGTTTCAAGTGGCTGTGGCCACTGCCTGGGACCAAGAGAGTGTGACCAAGCGGGAGTGGGAGGTGAGATCATTAGAGGAGCGGAGGTCAAGGGGTGGAGACATTGTCTCTGTAGATTTCAGATCACCCAGAACCAGAACTCGAGGGGCTTAGAGTGAGTGACAATGAGCCAGAGGTGAAGATCTCTAGGAGCTGGCTGGTAAGGGGGGGCCAGGGATTTGCAGAGAGCACAGGCAGGAGCTGGAGGGTTGGGGGAAGGTGGCAGGGATGATAACCTGAAAGTAAAACAAAAAATTTATATTTTTTGTTTATTATATAACAAAAAATCTGCCATTTTAAAATAACAATAAATATTATTGTTATTGTTTATAACAATAAAATAAACAGTATTTTATTGTTAATAAGGACACTACCAAGAGCAGGTCTTTCTGGACACAGACCAAGAAGGTGGGGAGAATTTGCATGGGAAAGATACTCGCCATAAGATTCTGCTCATCTCCTAACCCCAACCCGTCTTCCATCCCTCCCCCACTCCTCTCACTGGGCCCTCTGGAACTTAACCTTGTGGGGACCACACAGCTAAGAGATGACCCAGGAGTTCCGGGCCTCTTTGGTGAATCAGGAGAATAGGGATGAAAACACTCTTTTGGATTGATTTGCAACAACCGCCCATTTCCATGGTGTAAATATCCTTACCACAGCTTGTTTCAAGTTACAGGTGGTTTAACAACCAGCTTGCAACATGCCTGAAAATGGAACAATTGACTCTTGCAAGCTGGTACAAACTGTTCCAGCAGCAGACCCCTGGATACAGGGTCTGGTGGTCTCCAGAGCACTCAGGATAGATCCTGGTGGTCTCCACACCAGATGGCGTGGGGGGGACGTGAGAGCAGAGGCTGGAGGCGGGGGAGGGAGGCATGGAGTCTTACAAGAACGACGGAGAGCTGCCTCTGCACCGCTCTCATGGGGCCTGGAGGAGTGGGCTGTATTTTTCAACCAACTTTTAATATTTTACTGTTTTTTGTGATGAGTCGCCCAGATGCCTCTTCCCGGAAGGACCGTCATCCCTGCTGCTCGGGTTATAAGGTCGGCTGACTCCACCCAGCTCAGGACTACTCTCTGGGGACAATCCCAGCTCACACACACCCCATGGGAGCCGCCACATGGTCTGCATTGCAGTTCCTCCCTCCCTTTGCCCTATACTGCCCTCCCCTCCCATCCACAGGTATTGATCCCAAGCCCAGTCCCTAAGAAACATCACTAACTCCATCTCAGACCCTGCTTCCCAAAGAACCCAACTGGCAATCCTCACCCCACAGGGATGAATTTGAAGGAGTCAGTTTGATAAGGTGGAAAGGTGCCCATATGAATTTGCCACTTTGATAACTGGTGGGGTTGAATCTTTTTTATAGGCATTGACTGAATCACTTCCTTTGTGGATTGCCTTTTTGAATTGCTTCGTTTGCTTGTTTTTCTATTAAGGTGTTTGCCTGTTTTTTTTTCTTTATTGATGAAAGTGCCTACGTGCGTTACCATCATAAAGATATTCATCTTTGCTTTCTGTGTGTGTTTCACAAAATGTTCTCAGGCTTCCCAGTCTGTGATATGCGTCTGTTTTGTGGTGAAGACTCGGTCACGCTGCCCTACCACCTCCCAACTGTGTAACTGTGGGTTCATCCTTTGCCTACTGGAGCCTTTGTTTTTCATCTGTGGTTGTGTGTGCGCTCAGTCGTGTCTGACTCTTTGCAGCCCCCCAGGCCCCTCTGCCCGTGGAATTTTCCAGGCAAGAATACTGGAGTGGGGTGCCATTTCCTACTCCCAAGGAATCGTCCTGACCCAGGGATCAAACTCACATCTCTTGTATCTCCTGTGTTGGCAGGTGGGTTCTTTACCACTAGTGCCACGTGGGAAGCCCTTTTCATCTGTAATTGGGGGAAATACGAATACTCTCTAGGCTTGTTATGAGGATTGTATGTGTTAATAACATGCTTATAACAGTGCCTGGAATACAATATATATGAGATAATTATTTGCTTTTTATTAGTATGTATACTATTTTCTCTTATTAGCCACACAGAGGTTACATAAAATTTTTTGTTGAAGTATAGCTGATTTACGACATTATGTTAATTTCTGCTGTGTAGCAAAGTGACTCAGATGTCCATCTATCTACCTATATATATATATATATATGTATACTCTTTTATATTCTTTTCCATTATGGTTTATCCCAGGATACTGAATATAGTTCCCTGTGACACACAGTGGGACCATGTTTTTTATCCACTCTATATAAAATAGCTTGCATGTACTCACCCCAAGCCCCCAGTCCACCCCTCCCCCACTCCCGCCTCCTTGGCAACCACAAGGCTGCTCTCCGTGCCTGTGATCTGTTTCTGTTTTGTAGATAGGTTCATTTGCGGCCTATTTTAGATTCTGCAAATAAGTGATTTCATATGATATTTGTCCTTCCGTTTCTGACTTACTTCACTTAGCAGGATAAGCTCTAGGTTCATCCACGTTGCTACACACGGCATTCCGTTCTTTTCTATGGCTGAGTGGTACCCAGTTCTGTCTCTGTACCACATCTCCTTTATCCATTCATCTCGTGATGGACAGTTGGGTTGTTCCTGTGTCTTAGCCATCGTGAATAGTGCTATTATGAACACAGGGACACATTATCTATTTGAATTATGGTTTTGTGTGGATGTATGCCCAGGAGTGGGATTGCTGAATCATGTGGTAACTGTATTTTTAGTTTTCTGAGAAAACTCCACACTGTGGTCCATAATGGCTGCACCAACTTACATTCCCACCGCGGTGTGGGAGGGCTCCCTTTCATCCATACCCTTTACAGCACTTGTTTTTGTAGACTTTTTGATGAGGGTCATTCTGACTGATGTGATGTATGCCTCATTATACTTTTGATTTGCTTGTCTATAATAATTAGTGATGTTGAGCGTGTTTTCATGTGCCTATCAGCCACCTGCAGCAGTTAAATTTTATGTAGTTCAGTTCAGTTCAGTTCAGTCGCTCAGTTGTGTCTGACTCTTTGCAACCCCATGAACCGCAGCACGCCAGGCCTCCCTGTCCATCACAAACTCCCGGAGTACACCCAAACCCATGTCCATCGAGTCACTGATGCCATCCAACCATCTCATCCTCTGTCGTCCCCTTTTCCTCCTGCCCCCAATCCCTCCCAGCATCAGGGTCTTTTCAAATGAGTCAACTCTTCACATCAGGTGGCCAAAGTATTGGAGTTTCAGCTTCAGCATCAGTCCTTCCAATGAACACCCAAGACTGATCCCTTTAGGATGGACTGGTTCGATCTCCTTGCAGTCCAAGGGACTCTCAGGAGTCTTCTCCAACACCACAGTTCAAAAGCATGAATTCTTTGGTGCTCAGCTTTCTTTATAGTCTGACTCTTACATCCATACATGACCACTGGAAAAACCATAGCCTTGACTAGACGGACCTTTGTTGGCAAAATAATGTCTCTGCTTTTTAATATGCTATCTAGGTTGGTCATAACTTTCCTTCCAAGGAACAAGGATCTTTTATGGGTTTTGCCCTTAAAAGTGATATTCAGGAAAACTTTATTGTAAGATTATGTACATATCTACCACAACTTTCTTGGTTGTACTTCATAGCTTTGTTAAAATACACAGATATTATATGTATACTATATTACACATATTCACGTGTATTTGAATCTTGTGTCCATCCAGGACCCAGAATGCATTTTGATGTGAGACTGAAGATTGTGTGCAGACACACAGCGCCTGCACACCCAGTGTTCCTTTAAGGAGCTGTGGTCGTGTTCTCCAGAGAAACGGAGCCAATAGGGTATTTATGTATATCAAAGGGGATTTCTCACGAGGACTTGGTTCACTCAATTTTGGAGGCTGGGGAATCCCACAATGCGCTAGAGACACAGGAGAGCTGGTGGTGCAACTCGGTCTGAGTCTGAACCCCCGAGAACCGGGACGCGGATGGTGTGACTCCCAGCCTGAGGGCAGGAGGAGATGGCAGGAGTCAAGAGCGGAGCAGGGAGAAAAAAGGGGAGAAACCCCTCCTCCATCCACCTTCTCTCCTATTCAGGCCTTCGATAGACTGAATGATGCCCACCCACATTAAGAGGCCGATTACTCTACCGAGTCCACTGATTCAAATACTAATCTCATCCAGAAACACCTTCGCATACATGCTTGGAAACGATGTTTAATCTGGGTACCTTCTGCGCCCGTCAAGTTGAAGCAGAATTAACCATCACAAGTCCATTCTTTGTCAACCTGGCACCACACAAACCTCCTAAAACCCTACTTTTTCTCCAGATAAGCCAGATCAAGGTCGTGATTCTGCCTAACGATATAACTATCCTGTGTGCAACAGAAAAACACTAACTCTTTCCCTAGAAGTGGAGGTAAAGTCCTTAACTGATGTGTCCTCTCTCCTTGATGTCCTGTTACGTACATACTATGATGTAAAATGAGTAATATTTAACTACTGTGATACAAAGTCAATATATCTTATATGATAAGGGAATAAGACAGGGAAGAAAACACACACATATTCATAGCAAAATAGGGAGGAAGTGCTCGTGACAATAACACTCCTTGTTTCTGTAATGGGTCATGTGATCACAGCTGGTATTTATAATGACCTACTTCCACGACCTGTTCTTTTTCTCTCTTTGCCTTCTGTAAGCCCCTTAGCTGCTTACGGTTCTTTATATGGTGGAGTGACCAAACCTTCATTCCTAAAGGGTCTGGGCCACTGGTAGTCCTGCCTGGATGGGAGCCATTTCAGTTTTTCATAAACACCAAACACAGAGACCCTCTAAGGTACCTCTTGTTTTCCAGACACACTCTGGTCCACTAGCACCACCTGGGAAGCCCCCCAGTCAGCATAATGTCATCAGTATACTGGACCAGTGTGATGCCTGTGGACGGAAAAGTGGTCACTGTCCCTGTGAATGGAAAGATGGCCCGTGTGGGAGAGCTGATTCACCGCTGAGGCAGGACAGTGCAGGTGTGCAAGACCTTGCCACCTGATGATGGCATCTGGCTTCTGCTAAGCCTCATGGACACAGAGATGGAGGAAAAGACACTTGCCAGAGCAGTAGCTGTGTGCCAGGTGCCAGGGGACGTGTCAATTTGCTCAAGCAATGAAGCCACAGCTGGTGCAGTCGCTGTGGCTGGAGTCACCATCTGGTTAAGCCAGTGACGATTCTCTGTCCTCCCCAAATCCACCTGCCTTCGCACAGGCCAAATAGATGAGCTAATTGGGATGTGGTGGGCATCGCCAGCCGGCATCTTTCAGGTCTTTGACGATGGCACACATCTCCGCATCAGTCCAGGGCTCACCACTGTCCTGGGTAGAGTCTGTCCTAGCGGCTTCCTCTTGGCCCCTCCCACCATCAAAGCCATCACTCCACGGGTCAGAGAACCAACGTGGAACTGTGCCTGCCGCTGAACGTTCCAATTATGCACAGGATGGGAAAATGACCACAAGACGGGCTTGGGGACCCACTGTGAGACAGACTCGAGCTAGAGCTACTTTGACCACCTGACCTCCATAAACCCTGGTCTGACTGGAGGGCCATGGTGACGTTTGGGGTCTCCTGGGATCAGTCCAGAACCAGTGTCCAGTAGCCTCCAAAGGTCTACTTTCGCCCTTTCCCCAGGGTGCTGTGGCCTGGGGGAAGGCTGGGAGGAAACCTAACCTGACACATTTCAGTAATGTGCTGGGACCTGGCCTCCCCTTCATCCAGGGGTCCTGGGAACCCACTGAGGGGCCGTGACTCTGCTTTTACGACTGGGGTCAGTCTTGTGTTCCCTTGACCCAGAAATGCTCTGTTTATAGAGACTTAGTAAGAATGAGCAGGCTCCCTGCCTGTTTCCCTTCGAGGAACATCACGATCCCTGAGCTTCCCAGGACTGCTGCTGCCCGTGCCCCCATCCCCACGGCAGCCCACGCTGGCCCATGCCTCCACAGAGTTTCCACATCAATAAAAGACCAAATGCTTTACTTCTTACTGCAGTACCTGGTCTGACACTGTACCCAGTATATGGAAGACAGCTGAAGGAACAACTGGAGGAATTTTTCCTTAAGAGGCTACAGTGACTCAACAACTCATTTTCTGTTTAGCATAGACGTTATCGTGGAAGGCACATTGAAGATATTCCAAGACAGAAAGGATGTCATGACTCTAGGTACTAATTCTTCAGTCAAGAGTTTGCCCTCACAAAAACTCTGTTTATGTTTTTCAAAAAACTAGATTTCAGAGCTCTTGGCTGAATACATGCAGTGCATCAGAAAAAGCAACTACTTCGTGATAAGCTAGGCTCTCCAGGAGCACTGCCCAGAGGTCTGCACAAATCAGACCATTCTCACCGTGGCTTTGACTCTGTGTCCACCACCTGCTGCCTTTGGTGGGTGAATGCCACTTGGCCCCTGGAATCCCGTGGTCCAATCCTGCCCTTACATTTACATTCCCCACCTCAATGACCCCAGTTCCCCCAGAGGTCTGGTCTACGGAGTAGGGCAATCACAGAGCCCAGCTGGGACGGCTGACCTCCTGTCAGCTACTGATTCTTCACAGTCTTGGTGAAAGGTGCCTCCTGGACCCTCCCACTGGGGGTGAGTAGATCTTCCATGATAAAGTCACTTGAAGAATTGATGCTTTTGAACAATGGTGTTGGAGAAGACTCTTGAGAGTCCCTTGAACTCCAAGGACATTCAACCAGTCCATCCTAAAGGAGATCAGTCCTGGGTGTTCATTGGAGGGACTGATGCTGAAGCTGAAACTCCAATACTTGGGCACCTGATTCGGAGAGCTGACTCATTTGAAAAGACCCTGATGCTGGGAGGGATTGAGGGCAGGAAGAGAAGGGGATGACAGAGGATGAGATGGCTGGATGGCATCACTGACTCAATGGACATGGGTTTGGGTGTACTCCGGGAGTTTGTGATGGACAGGGAGGCCTGGCGTGCTGCGGTTCATGGGGTTGCAAAGAGTCAGACACGACTGAGCGACTGAACTGAACTGAACTGAACCTCCCAGTCTCCCTAGGCCATTGAGCCCCTCTCTGTACATTCAAGCAAGGCATGGTGGAGTTCACTCAGGTTGGACCACCTTTGGGTCCATGTTGGAGCCATCGGAGCTGTTTCTAACTTTCCAAGCCACTCCATGAATGTAGAATTTCTGCGTAGTGAGTCCACATCAAAAAATTCAGCCTAACCAACCTACGTTTCTTGCCCCATACCCCACACCCCTAGTATCAATTCCCACATGTGTCTCCTGGCTTCTGCCTATGAATTAGGAAACTCACTTAGTTCTCTCACAAGTCAGGGCTCCCCCTTCATGAGCCATGCTTTCTACTTCACTTTAGGGTCCTCCTGGGACTAGACTCTTGTAATGGGCTTCCCTGGTGGCTCAGACGCTAAAGAATCTGCCGGCAATGCGAGAGTCCCGGGTTCGATCCCTGGGTTGGGAGGATCCCCTGGAGAAGGGCATGGCAACCCACTCCAGAATTCTTTTCTGGAGAATCCCGTGGACAGAGGAGCCTGGCGGGCTACAGTCCATGGAGTTGCAGAGTTGGACATGGCTGAGAGACTAACAGCAACAAAAAATAGGTCCAGAATCAAAGAGGGGTGATGAGACGGGTCCTGACGAGATTCAACCTTGTCCTGCACAACACCTGCCTCAGGAAGCCAGCAGTTTCCGTCTCCTCTGACCGAGGTAGAAAGTCGGGTTCCTACCCTGGAGAGGCCAACACCCCTGCGAGGTGGGGAGACGCTGCTACTGGCAGAGAAGACCGCCAGCATCTGAGGCTCCGTGTTCCCGGCTCATCAGGGTCTCTCCTCACATCCTCACGCCCCACAGTCGACACCTTCACGTTATTACTTTTTTGGAAAACATTTAAGAATATATCTAGGGACTTCCTTGGTCCTCCAGTGGTTAAGAATCCATCTGCCAATGCGGGGAACATGGGTTCGATCCCTGGTCAGGGAAGGTTTCATCTGGCTCAGGGCAACTAAGCCTGTTTGCCACAAGTACTGATCTCTCGTGCCTAGAGGCCGTGCTCTGCAGCAAGAGAAGCCACTGCAATGAGAAGCCGGTACACTGCAACTAGAGAGTAGTCTCTGCTCGCTGCAACTGGAGAAAGCCCACACATGGCAGCAAACGCCCAGTGCAGCCATAAAAAAGAACGTGTGTTCTGTGGCTCAGCTGTGTCTGACTCTTTGAGACCCTTTGGACTGTAGCCTGCCAGGCTCCTCTTTCCATGGGATTCTCCAGGTAAGAACACTGGAGTGGGTTGCCATTCCCTTCTCCAGGGGATCTTCCCAACTCAGGGATGGAATCTGCATCTCCTGTGGCATCTGCCTTGCAGGCAGATTCTTTACCGCTGAGGCATCGGGCAAGCCGGGATATATCTTTATTTACTAAAATAGTGTGCAATATTAAAATATGTTAATGTATATAATGACCTGTAATTGTCATCTAAAACAATTATGTAACTCAAGCTCTACATTTAATATTAACAAGTTTTTTGTTTTGTGTTTAAAACATTTTACTTTATACTGGGGCTTTCCAGGTGGTTCTGTGATAAAGAATCCGCTTGCCCATGTAAGAGCTGCAGGAGTGATGGGTTCAATCTCTGGGTCAGGGAAGATCCCCTGGAGGAGGAAGTGGCAGCCCATTCCAGTATTCTTGCCTGGAAAATCCCATGGACAGAGAAACCTTGTGGGCTGTAATCTACGGGGTCACAGAGAGTCAGACACGGCTGAGCACACGCGCGCAGGCACATATTTGGTTAACAACGCTGTGTTAGCTTTGGGTGTACACCACGGTTTTAATGTCCTGACTTTACCAGGAGCTGCCCTTTGAGGCTGAGAGTTCAGTTTGCGTTGTGATTCAGCTAATCGCAGGATGAACTGCTTGACTGTCAGCAGTTCCAGCCTGGCAGCTCTGAAGATGACTATCTCCTTCAGGACACACGTGGAAGCTCTTAGGTCATTTTTGTGGATTGGATGATGCCCGTGCCCCACTGGTGAGGGACATTGGCTTGACGGAGTCCACTGATTCAAGTGGTAAATTATCCAGAAACACCCTCCTAGACACACCAGAAGGGGTGTTTGATCTGGGTACCTCATGGCCAATCATGGTGACACATAAAATTAACCCTCACAGAATCTCTCTGGTCCCCATATTATTTAAACTTTTAAATCACCCTTTTATTTGAGGACAGCTACAGAATTATTATGAAGATCGTCCAGAGAGCACTTGTAAACTCGACATGGTGTCTCTTATTCTTAACATCTGATGTCAGCGGGACACATTTGTCACAATAATTGAGTCTACACTGACGTATTATTTTTCACGACATTGCATCTTTTATTCAGATTTCCTTAGTTTTCCGCATTCCAAGATCCCTCCCAGGATACCACATCGCATTCAGTTGTCACGGCAACCTGAGTTCCCCTTGGCTGTGTCAGTTTCTTAGACTTTCCTTGTTTGCACGACCTTGATATTTGAGGATGACTCGGTGGAGTGTTTCATAAGATGTCAACCAGGATTTGAGAGATGTTTTCCTCGTGATTACACTGGGTTTATGGGATTTGGGAGGGACGACCACAGAGGCAAAATTTCATTTCCATCACACTGTACCGAGGGCACTTGCTGTCAACATCCCCGTTGACGTGGACATTTATAACCCGACTGCGATGATGTTTGTCAGGTTTCTCCTGACCAAAAAAAAAAAAAAGTTATCCTCTGCTTCCCCTACTGGGGTCCCTGGAAGGCAGTCACTGTGAAGCTGACCCCTGAGGAGGGGGGAGCTGCGCCCATCTCCTCGAGGGTGGAGCAGCTACATAAATCATCTAGAATCCTTCTGTGTGAGAGGTTCATCCCTTCCCCCACACTTATATATTTATTTATTCCATCATTTATTTCTATGACTATGGACTTATGCATCTGTATGTTCTACTTTGGGTTATAATCTAAGACTAGGTTATTTATTTTCTTGCTCAGTTTGTTCCAGGTTTGGCCATTAGGAGCTCTTTCAGTTGGCTTTTGGGTCCCTTTGTGATTACTTAGTTGTTGTTCAAGTTAGTCACTAAGTCAAGTCCGACTCTTTGCAGCATCATGGACTGCAGCACACCAGGCTTCCCTGTTCTTCACCATCCCCTGGAGCTTGCTCAAACTCACGTCCATTGAGTTGAGGATGCCATCCAACCATCTCATCCTCTGTTGTCCCCTTCTCCCCTTGCCTTCAATCTTTCCAACCATCAGGGTCTTTACCAGTGAGTCAGCTCTTTGCATCAGGTGGCCAGAATACAGAGTATTGGAGCTTCTGTTTCAGCGTCAGTCCTTCCAATGAATATTCAGGGTTGATTCCCTTTAGGATTGACTGGTTTGATTTCCTTGCAGTCCAAAAGGGACTCTCAAGAGTCTTCTCCAGCACCACAGTTCAAAAGCACCACCATCTGAAAACACAGTTCTGTGATCACTTCGGGTTCTTTTTCTTGAGCTGCCCACCCCCACCCTGAGTGTGGTCTTGGCCACTGAACCCCTCAGCACCTTGCCTTCCTGCAGGAGGTGCTTCCTTCCACAGAAGATGCTAAGGGGGCGCAGAGCTGGTCTGGCATGCCCATGGCCCCCCACACAGGTGAGGAGTCACCCCGGACAGAGCCTCCTTGGGGAAAGCGGAGCCAGGAGAGGCAGATGCAGAAAGAGGGAGAGAAAGAAACAGCCAGAGAGCGAACTCTTGAGTCCTGTAGTGCCTGGGTCTCGGTCTGTTCAGTTATCAACCTAAGACCTTTTCTTTTTGTTTAAAATGGTTTAATTTGAGTTTCTGTGACTTGTAACAAAATGACTGAATAGATAAGGCTTTGTTATGGGCTGTGTTTTAGTCTGCTTGGGCTGCCATAAAAATAAAAAATAAAAAAACCCACAGGATGAGTGGCTTAAACAACGAAATTTTATTTTCTCACGGTTCTGGAGGCCGGAAATCCGAGGTCAAGGTGCTGCCAGGGCTGGTTTCTGGTTTGGAGACACTGCCTTCCTGTTCTGTCCTCACAGAGCCTTTTTGTGAAAAGAGAGACAGACAGACAGACAGACAGACAGAGTGAGAGGTCTCTGTGTCTCTTCCTTTTCTCATAAGGACGCCAGCCCCATGGGATTAGGGCCTTTCTCTTATGTAATGCAGGAGATGCGGGTTTGATCCCTGGGTTGGAAAGATCCCCTGGAGAAGGAAATGGCAACCCACTCCAGGATTCTTGCCTGGGAAATCCCATGGACAGAGGAGCCTGGTGGGCTACAGTCCATGGGATTGCAGAGTCGAACACGGCTGTAGCGACTGAGCACGCACATCTTACGGCCTCATGTATCCTTAATGACCTCTGTAAATGGTTAACTCCAAACAGAGTCACATGGGGCTTAGGCATTCAGCACATGAATTTGGGGGGACAGAGTTCAGTCCTTAACAGATTGATTTGTGTCCCCCACAAATTCCCAGGCCAGAGCCATAACCTCCAGGGCCTCAGAATGTAACCTCATTTGGAAATAGGGTCTTTTCAGAGGTAACTAAATTAAGGTGAGGCCATTAGGGTGGGCCCTGATCTGACATGACCAAGGTCTTTATGAGAAGAAGAGATCTGAACACAGACGCACACCACGGGCAGACCGGAGTCCTGCTGCCATAGCCGAGGAAGCACCGGCAGCCGGGAGAGACGCCTGGGCCGGAGCCCTGCTGACACCTCGCTTCCGGGGTTCTGACACCCAGAGTGGACCATGCAATTCTATTCTAAGCTTCTGTGTTGGTGCGCTCAGGCTCCCATAACGAAATGCCACTGCCTGGGGGGCTGAAACAGCACATATTTCTTTCTCGAAGTTCTGGAGACTGGAAGGCCCAGGTCAGGGTGCTGGCGAGGCTGGGTCCTCCCGGGACCTCCCCGCTTGGCTCGTAGACGGCCATCCTCTCTCCGTGTCTTTCCGTCGCCTCCTCCTTGTACTCAGCATCCCTGCTGTCTCTTCATGGGTCAAATCCCCCCTCGTTATCAGGACATCAGGCACAGGAATGAGGGCCCACCCATGTGGCCTCACTGAACCTTAATCCCCTCTTTAAAGCGGCTTCCCAGGTGGCTCAGTGGCAAAGAATCTACCAGCCAATGCAGGAGCCAGAGGAGATGAGGGTTCGATCCCTGGGTCAGGAAGATCCCCTGGAGGAAGAAATGGCAACCCACTCCAGTATTCTTGCTGGTATAATCCCATGGATAGAAGAGCCTGGTGGGCTACAGTCTATGCAGTTGTGAAGAGTTGGACATGACCGTGTGGCTGAGCACACACACCCCTTAAAAGGCTCTGTTACCAAACAGTTTCTGAGCTCCTGGGGCGAGGGCTTCACCAGATGAACTTCACGGGACACGATTCAGTCCATCACAGCCCTCAGCATGTGGTCACGGCAGCCCTAGGAAGCCAACAAGGTCTCCACTTCTCTGTGTCTAAGTGGCCACTGGCCTCAGCTCTGTGCAATCCCAACAGAGCTCTCATCCTCTAGGCGGCTGTCCACTTGTCCCCCTATTTCCACGGGCCCCCCGCCTTCCCCACTTCTCTCTTCGCCCTGGCCACACAGCAGCCCTCCCAGGCTGGTCCACACACAGATGCCTGCACATCCCCGATTCTACTGCCTCATCCGGTGGACGCTTCATCCTGGAGCGGTGACCAGCACCTGCGGACCAGCAGTGCGCCCAGAGCTCACGGTTGGAGGGGGACGTCCGGCCAGCGAAGAACAGACGGCAGACGCTGTTGTAACTGCTGCAGGGGGGCTGCACCCCCACTTCCTCCGGGTCCCTCCCCTGCCACCACAGGAGGCCCCTTCTCCTATTGGCTCCGAGACTCCCTGTAGGCCAACCAAGTGGGGGTGGGGGCCAGGCGGCATTATGGAATTCAAGGCAGGTGCCCCAGGAGGGAACGCTGGACTGGGTCTTAGGCAGAGTCTCATTTTGAGAAGCCTGTCTGGTGGAGGGCGTGGGGGATGGAGAGCTCACAGGGGATGTAGGGAGGAGGGACGGTGGGAGAGCTGGGAGGCTTGGGATGACGAGGGCTGTGGAAGGTGGGGGGACAAAGGTACAGGTGTGAAGGTGAATGTCGCTCAGGCGTGTCCAGCTCTTGTGACCCCATGAACTGTAGCCCGCCAGGCTCCTCTGTCCATGGGATTCTCCAGGCAAGTTGCCATTCCCTTCTTGGGGGATCTTCCTGATCCAGGGATTGAACCCGGGTCTCCTGTATTGCAGGCAGACTCTGCTGTCTGAGCCACCAGTACAGGGGTGAGCTGAGCTGAATAGCACGGTGGCAACAGAGAGGTATGGAGGGCTGGGTCCAGCAGGGTAAACCCTGGGGGTGGGGGGTGTGGGTATAGGGAGAGGGGTGACCACCCTGTTAGTGGTTCCACCCAGCCTGTTGGAAATTCGCTATCCCATGGCTCAAAAGGTGGAGAGGACCACAGTCTTGGAGTAAATTTGCCTGAGAAGGACAGACTGTGGCCAGCTCCTAGGTGGAGGCCTGGAGCCCCGGGGACCAGGTCAGAAGGGCCTGTCCTGACCCAAGGAAGGGCCGGGGCCCTCTCCCTAGCCAGCCCCATTTGCCCCACACCCAGATCCCCTGACCCCCATCCTGGGCTTTTCGCCAGAGGTGGCTCCACTTCCTGAAGCCACCCTCGGGTCACTGGGACCTGGGGGCGTGCATCCGTCAAGCTGAGCCTCCTTGGGGATGAAGAGTCCGGGGCTGATGGGTGGTGACCACCTCCAGCCCCTGTGAGGCCGGCACTGGCCAGGCCTGGGCCAGACAGGTTGCACCTGCTGGAGCTGCTGGCGGCATCTCAGCTCTAGAAGCTGAGGAAGGAAGTGACCTTGTCAGGGACCTCACCAGAAGGGTAAGTCATCGACACTGACCCTCCTTCTGCAGAGTGGGGGCTCTGGGGAAGGCAAACGCTGAGATCTGGACCCTTCTCTCCGCTCCAGCCCTCACTGGTGTTCCCAGGCAGGCTCTGGGAGACCCAAAGAGAGCAAGGCAAGTAGCCTCTCCTCCACTAGCTAAGCAAGATCCTCCTGAAGCCCATTTCCCCAGGTGGCCTGGCCCTCCCCACCTTAATATCATGCTTCCTTAACTCATCAGTCAACCAGAAAACAAGGTCAAGATCCTCCTTACCGTGTGTGTGTATATGGGGTGGGTATCACACTCATATAGCACTCACACCCAAAGGCCTTAGAACTCTCCAGAACAGCACCTTCCAGTACAAATAGAACAACAGCCAGGCATGTACTTTTAATTTATTTATTTGGCTGCATCGGGTCTTAACAGCGGCATGCAGGCTCAGGATTTGCGGTACACATGTGGGATCTTAGTTCCCCAACCAAGGATCAAATCTGTGTCTTCTGCGTTGGGAGGCGGATTTCTTAACCACTGGACCACCAGGGAAGTCCCCACATAAAAGTTAAAATGTTCTAGTTCAGTTCAACTCAGTTCAGTCACTCAGTCGTGTCCAACTCTTTGTGACCCCATGGACTGTGGCATGCAAGGCCTTCCTGTCCACTACCAACTTCCGGAATTTACCCAAACTCATGTCCATTGAGTCAGTGATGCCATCCAACCATCTCATCCTCTGTCGTACCCGTTTCTTCCCGCCTTCAATCTTTCTCAGCATCAGGGTCTTTTCAAATGAGTCAGCTCTTCTCATCAGGTGGCCAAAGTATTGGAGTTTCAGCTTCAACATCAGTCCTTCCAATGAACACTCAGGACTAATCTGCTTTAGGATGGACTGGTTGGGGTTCTAGTAGCCACATTGAAAAAGTAAAATGAAATGGGTGACACTGGTTTTAATATATATTTGATTTAACTGACACATCTGAAGCATCATTTCAACATGCAATCAGTATAAAATTTACTAATGAGATAGTCTGCATTTTTTCCCCTGCAGCCACAAAATTAAAAGACACTTGTTCCTTGCAAGGAATGCTATGACAAACCTGGACATCACTTTGCAACAAGGGTCTGTACAGTCAAAGCTGTGGTTTTTCCAGTAGTCATGTATAGATGTGAGAGTTGAACCATAAAGAAAGACCAAAGAATTGATGTTTTTGTATTACGGTGCTGGCGAAGACTCTTGAGAGTCCCTTGGACTGCAAGATCAAACCAGTCAATCCTAAAGGAGATCAGTCCTAAATATTCACTGGAAGGACTGATGCTGGAGCTGAAGCTCCAATACTTTGGCCACCTGATGTGAAGAACTGACTCATTGGATAAGACCTCGATGCTGGGAAAGATTGAAGGTAGGAGGAAAAGGGGAGGACAGAGGATGAGATGGCTGGAAGGCATCACCGACTCAATGGACAGGAGTTCGTGCAAACTCTGGGAGATGGTGAAGGACAGGGAAGCCTGGCGTGCTGCAGTCCACGGGGCTGCAAGGAGTCAGACACGACTGAGCAACTGAACAACAACTGTCTTTACTTGCCAGGGTGTGTTTTGCACTTAGAGCTCAGCTCAGCTCAGACCGGCTGGTCCCTGGACAGGGACAACACAGTTCTGGATGGTTCTGGGGGAGGAAGAGGCTTACTAAGAACATCCAGGAGGCAGTAGGCGGCCGACCCCAAACCAGAACTTTCTCAGCCCCACAAGTGGCGCCTGGGGATCCCCAGCAGCTTCTCACGGGCTTGTTCAAAGAGGACGGAAGGAAATGGGGTGTGAGACTGTGGTGGGGCTGTGCTGAAGCCAGCTGCTCCCAGCCTTGCACCTCTCCCCATCCGCTTGCACGTCTAGGCTGCAGGAGGGGCCACCCCAGACGTGATGGAAGCTTCTGGCAAACACCTGCTGAGTGTCTTCTAAGCCCCAGCTTCTGCTCCCAGACTGCCATCCCCTAACAGAGACGTGCCTCCCATCCGAGCCTGGGCACCGTGCTGAGGGTGGGGCTTTACTCGACTTCCTTCCTTCCTTCATCCCTGGGCTTCCCTTATAGCTCAGTCGGTAAAGAGTCTGCAGTGCAGGGTTCAATCCCTGGGTTGGGAAGATCCCCTGGAGAAGGAAAGGGCACCCCCTCCAGTATTCTTGCCTGGAGAATCCCATGGCCAGAGGAGCCCGGCGGGCTACAGTCTATGGGGTCGCAAGCGTTGGACAAGACTGAACGACTAAGTGCGTGCATTCATCCCTCCCCGATCCTTCCTTCCTTTCTTCTTTCTGGAAATATCAAGTGAAGACCTGAAGGCAGGGGGATTCGTCAGTGCAGAAAATGCTCAAAAGAGCCAGGAGGGGATGGGGGCAAGAAGAGAAATGAGGGGCGTGTAGCCTGGGCGCAAGGAGGGTAATTGACATTCTCCACAGCCTGGCCAGGTCAGCCTCGTGGCGGGAAGAAATTCAGTAAAAGACCCTCCCCCCTCGCCCTGCGTCACAGGTGAAACCAGTGTGGGAGGCTGCCCACCCAGCAGGTGATCAGACTGGGCTCCCAGGCAGGGGCCAGACCACTTCCTCTTCCGAGTGGAGTGAGGAGATGGACTTGCAGCCCAGGGGAACGTGATGTGTGGGATTCCAGGTCTATCTATCTGGAGAAGGGAGGCTAAGGGGGTCAGGGCCTCTGGGCACCCCTTTGAGGCAGCTCATGAAGACGCCAGCAAGAGCCAGAGGGGCATTTTCTGGGTGCTGGGAGTCTGCGTCCCTTCCCTTTGCCAGGGCGTGTGCAGAGCCCCAAGCCGCCTGGCCTCCAACCCAACCTCCTGGGGGACGTGAGAGTCCTGCTTCCTTTGTGTTGGGGCATCTTTTTGATTGGCTGCATACACATTTAAATACTTTGGGAATTTATATTTTATTTTGGAAATTCCCTGGTGGTCCAGAGGTTAGGACTCAGTGCTTTCACTGCCATGGCCCCCGTTCTCAGAAACTAAGATCTCACAAGTGGTGTGGCATGACTGAAAACATTTTTTTGTTTGTTTGTTTTACTTTATACCCATCCCTGGAGGCTCAGTTGGTAAAGAGTCTGCCTGCAATGCAGGAGACCGTGGGTCGGGAAGATCCTGGAGAAGGAAATGGCACCCCACTCCAGCATTCTTGCCTGGGAAATCCCACAGACAGAGGAGCTTGGTGGGCTACAGCCCATGGGGTTGTAAGAGTTATACATGACTTAGTGAGTAAACCTGCTTACTCCCATCCTAGGGGCCAAGGGGCAGACCCTGATGGTGCTTCCATTTAAAGACTGGATGAGCTGTTAAGAGGCTGGGGGAGCTGGTGGGGAGAGGGCCTGTCCCAACCCCACTCCTGGCGCCCCAAGCTGGCACAGGAGGTGGCTCTAGGTTCTTTGTGCTAAAAATAATGTAATCAGAACAGCAAGACATAACATGAAATAAAATATAATGTACAACTATAGGACTTCCCTGGTGGCTCAGATGGTAAAGCGTCTGCCTACAGTGCCTACAACGTGGGAGACCTGGGTTCAATCCCTGGGTCGGGAAGATCTCCTGGAGAAGGAAATGGCACCCCACTCCAGTATTCTTGCCTGGAAAATCCCATGGATGGTGGAACCTGGTAGGCTACAGTCCATGGGATCGCAAAGAGTCAGACACGACTGAGCGACAGCCACTGCACTGTACAACTATATTTAAAATAAAATGACAGATAATTAGACAAAACAAGGCACAAGCCTCCCAGACAGACATCCTGTGCCTGGGGAGGTGCACCCAGGAAAACCACATGAAGAACAAGCCCCACTGGAGACTGACAAGGCTGCTGCTCCAGGGTCCCGTGTCCTCTCTGAACCTCCACTTCCTATTCTGCACAATGATGACACTGGCCTCGCAGGGTTGTTTGAAGGACTGAGTGGGCTCCCGTCATTCTCCAGGACAGCGCACCCCTATTTGTCCTAGTGAGGCTGAGCAGGTGGGCTCTGGGCTCCCCGACCCTTTCAGCCAGAACAGCTTGGCTTCTCTTTTGTGTGTGGGTCCCACCTAAGATGTTTGGGTGGGGGTGAGGGGGTCAGGGGCAGGGGGATAGATCGTCTTGATCCCAGGTCAGCTCTGAGCCTACTTCCTCCCCAGAGCCTCCCGTGGGGGAACAAACTCAGGTTGCATTGATGGAAGTGAGCTTCCGGTTGCGCTAGAGTTCACGGTGGGCGTGGCTGACCACAGAACGTGGTGGGTGTGTTCGGTGGGCGTGGTAGCCACAGCTCATGGTGGGCGTGGCCGACCACAGTATGTGGTGGGTGTGGTTTGTGGGCGTTGCAGTCACAGTTCGTGGTGGGCGTGGTCGACCACAGTTCACAGTGGGCGTGGTCTGGCGGCCCAGTCACCTTATAAAAGGCCCCCCACATCTTCCCCACCTTCTTGATCTCATGATGTAGGTGGAGGGGAAACAGGTCTTCAGCGATGGCCTGGGCTAGAGGCAGGACCTAGGTGGCCGGGTCGATCCGGCTGTGGGAACTGGGGCAGCGCATGCTTTCTCTCCCACTCAGCCCTCTGCGGCAGCCTCAGGCGCTGGAGCAAGGGTATCGGAGACTGTCAGTGGGGGCCCATGTCAGATCACGGGGTAGGGGGGACCCCACTTCAATAAAGGCAGGACCCAAGGTTGGGCTGTTTGGTGAGTGGTACCGCTTGTATTCCAATCCCCACGTCCCTTTCTCCTCCAGGACTGTGGTCTGTGGCACCTAAGATCTGGGGCTTTGGGAATCAGTGTAGATGGCACAAAATTGACCTTCCCCAGCTAAGTCCCTTCTGTTTGGTCTCTAGCCAGGGATCGAGCTGGAGTTTATTTTGCGGAGGGGGCTTCTGCCCCCACCAGTGTCCCCAGCGCATGCTTTCGGCTTCTTCTGCCCATTCTCGGTCCCTGTCTGTATCTACACTCACCCCTTGGAGGTCTCATCCGTCTGCCGAGATCGCCTGGATCGACACTTCCCGCCCACCCCCAGCTGTTGCTCAGTGCGGCAGGGGAAGTGGCAGACTTCTCAGCCCCAAACTCAGCTTTCCTCTGCTGCCCTGCCTCCGAGATTCTCCTGCAGCCCCCTCCTCCCTGCCAGTGAAGGGCAATGGGTGGCAACTGCACCCTTCCATGTGCCCAGGCCCAGACCCCACGGTCAGCCCTGCCTCTCTTCTCAGGTCCCATGTGGAAGCCACCAGGAGACCCACTGGACCCTCTTTCAAAATAGATCCAGAATCTGACCACGACTCCCCGCCTTGCAGCCATCGTCCCGGCCAGGACCCCAGCAGCAGCCCCCTGCCTGGGGTCCCAGCCTCTACCTTCGCCCCTCCACCCTCACTCTACAGTGGTGGGGGGTGTCCAATGACCACGTAAGGGGAGAGACAGCTTTGACCCTCCATCTTTGTGCTGAGCTGAGATGGAGGACCATCTCAGGAGACAAGAAGGGAGTTAACAAGGTCTAGAGTTGGAACCCATGGACTCTGGATCAGGTGCACCAGGAGGCGGGGTGGGAGGGGGACAAAGCAAGAGGGGACAGGCCTCGGAAGGTGGTCGTCTGGGTTCTGGGAGCAGGATATCAGCCTTGGAAGACCTGGTCTAAGTGTAGAAACAGGAGTTGGTCCTGCAGGCAAAGCAGGGATGGGGAGCAGATGGACAAGATCTTGTTCGCGCCAACCTTTGTTTGTCCACCCTGCAGGCACGGGTAGAAGGAGACTCGGCGAGCAGTGGACCTCAGGGCCCTGGGGACAGAGCGGGAGGAACATCAGGGAAGCCCAGGACTGCAGGAAGAAAGAGGGAGTGGGAGGGGGCCCGGTTTCCCCTGGGAGATTCAAGGGAAAGTCAGGAGCTGAGGACCAGCCAGGTTGTGGGAGTCGCCAGTACATCGAGGGTCACTTTCCCAACTGTGATGAGCTTGGGGAGCTGGGAGAACAATGCCTGGGAGCAGCCTCATCCGTGAAGGAATATTCTAGAAGAGATGGCAACAGCTTCAGGCCCAGGGCAGAGCAGGGGCATAGCAGGCTATTGGCTCAGGGACTGTGAGGTCTAGAACTTTCCTTGGATACTTTGCTGTTGTGTGTGTATATGTATGTGGCACCCTGTGCATAGGGCAAAGGGTGTCTGTCTTGCTGATTGCCGAACCCAGGGTAGGCAAGGGAGATGCGGCAAAGCTGGAAGAAAATGCGAGGAGCCCTACGACCTGCAGACATGCTTTATTTGCTAATGGCTGATGCCGCAGCAAGGCAGACATGCTTTATGCTCCCGTGACCGACACAGCCGCAGGGGCTGTTTCAGGTGATGCTTACATAGGTATACAGGACAAAGGTGGCACGTGGCCAAGCGGGCATATCATGATGCGTGTGCACATTGCTATAAATGATCTCAGCTGTTACATAACCATGTAAAGTCATTGTTTACAGAATTGGGGGCGGGGGTGCAGCAAGTGTGAGAGAGCCTGACCATTGGATCTTGGCTAGTTGCTATTTCTCTACAGTGTCAAAGGGGAAATAAAAACAAAGAATTCTTAAATGCCCAGGACTCCAAAGGAAGAATAATTCATTAGTTGTATGAGGTGCAGAAAATCTGACTCAGCCTTGCTTAAGTGAAAAGGAAATCAATCTGTCGGTTCACAAAGGCTGGAGGAGTCTAGACTGGCTTCAGGTGCACCATGACTGGGACTGCAGCGAACTTGGCCGGATTCTCAGCTGGGTGTCTTCAGGCCACTTGAGTGTGTCCTGTAGCTTCAGGCTCTTAGACACTGAAGCCCAGGGCCCTGTGCCTCTTCTTTTCACAAGCCGACGGAGTGTTCTGGATCGCTGTCCCTGGGCCATCACCGTCTTGTAGTCTTGGGGGTGGCATGGCCGAGAGGGGGGTTCCTCCAGCGAAAGTGGGGTCCAATTGCCGGGAGAATGGATCCCACGGCACAAAAGCAGCAGACAGCCCCGTCAGAGGATTTGAGGTAAGTCTAGGCACCAGGGACCACCCCATCATGGTGAGGAGGAGTGTATGAATCCTCTTTTCCGGGAGAAGCAGCCGTATGAAGGAGGCTCCCCTGAGAAGGTGTGAAGCAGAGAGCGGCCCACAGCTTTTTTCCTGAGTTTTAAGCTTCAGGTGTGAACTAAGAACAACTTGGCATCTTAGTGCATGCAAGCGCAGTTCCTTCCTTCCTCCTGGCTCCGTCTCCACCCAGCTGCACCCACTTCCTCCCCTACTGTGGGGGTGGGCACAGGGGTGACTGTCTTTCCCTGGGCTGACATGGGGTATGGGGGCCTGTCTGGACCATCCTGGTCACTCTGGGGACCTGTGTGAGTCTTGGGGCTGGATTAACTCCTCCTGTGGAAGTGATGGGGCTTCCCTGGTAGCTCAGCTGGGGGTCAACCTGGTTAGTGAAGGATAACCCAGCCTAGCCCCACCCCGGCCTCACCACTCAGAGCCTGACAGCCAAACTGGGGTGGGGGGTGGGGGGCTTTGAAACTTCACTTTCTGTGGGAGACTTTTTGCTTTCTAACTTCTTTATGGTAACTGACTGAGGAGGGGGGCTTCACAGGGGTTCACCTTGCATCATTTTGGCACTGGGACCATCTGGGCTGGGCTGTCCCTGGGACCCTCCTATGAGCTTGCCTGGCCCCAGACTGAAGCTCATTCTAATGGGGGGAGGGGTAAGATTGGGAACTGGTTTTTGGTGTGAGAGGGAAGACAACAGACTTGGTCTTCTCTTTGGTTCCAAAGAATACCAAGGAATTCAGGTAAATGTAGGGGGAGGTGCAGATAAGAAGGTGGGAATGGGTCCTTCCTCTTGGAGAGGGTCAGCCACACTCCAAGTTGACTCCACGCTCTTCAAGTAAGCACAGAGGGCAGTCAGAATACATTGAAAAAAATGAGAAAATGATTCTGGTTTCTGGTTTGGCATGTAAGATGCTTGAAGTTGCTGCTGTCTTAATAACAAGTAAAAAAACAGAAAAAAAACTGCAAAAGCAATGATACTTCAATCTGTAAGAGCAATGGGGTCACAGGGCGAGCCACTGACAGGTAAATACAGAGAATCACAACTTCCCAGAGCAGACACCTATGAGCAGACACCTCCGAGGGAACCAGTGCTGGGTAGGAAAACCCAGTAGGGAGTTGATGAATTGCTGGAGGCTCAGTGTGGACAAATCTGAGAACTAAGATTCCAGATAACCCAGTCCTAGAAGGACCTCACGCCTTGTGAGTTTTACCCCCAGGAGCTTGACCAGGTTCCCACAGTGAGTCCTGGGGAACAATACCCTCCTGATACTGGCAGGGGGAAGGGGAGGTGAACCATCCTGAAATATACCAGACGCTGGGTTCTTCAGGGGGTCTGCCCTCAGGAGAAATGGTTAACCAGAGCCTAACCTGCTGGGGTTTGATCAGAGTCTAGGTGATCTAGGGGGAAGGAAAACACCCAATTCCAGCCCACTCTAGCTATCCTGTCCCACTTAAGGGGGGAGAGAGGGGAAAACTGAGAAACACCCATGAAGTTCACAGGCCAGAGCGCAGGCTCACTGAGACCTGCTGGGCTGTAGAACTCTTCCCCTCCCCGAACCTCACTACTGCATTATTAGAGTTCCTGAGAGAGTTTACAGCTTTACAGAAGTTCCGTTTACCCAGTACATTATGTACTGCGCTCAGACACATGGGGCTTCCCAGGTGGCTCAGTGGTAAAGAATCTGCCTGCCAAGCAGGAGGCATGGGTTCAATCCCTGGGTTGAAGATCCCTTGGAGAAGGAAATGGCAACCGACTCTAGTAATCTTGCCTTGGACGTCCCATGGACAGAGGAGCCTCGCAGGCTATAGTCCATGGGGTCACAAAAGAGTTGGACACGACTTAGCGACTAACAGTTAATAACAATCAGACACACTAAAGGCAAAAAACAGTTGGAAGAGACAGAATAGGCATTAGAATCTGATTTAGCTATGGCTGCTGCTGCTGCTAAGTCACTTCAGTCGTGTCCGACTCTGTCTGATCCCATAGACGACAGCCCACCAGGCTCCCCCGTCCCTGGGATTCTCCAGGCAAAAACACTGGAGTGGGTTGCCATTTCCTTCTCCAATGTGTGAAAGTGAAAAGTGAATGTGAAGTCGCTCAGTCGTGTCTGACTCTTAGCAACCCCATGGACCGCAGCCTACCAGGCTCCTCCATCCATGGGATTTTCCAGGCAAGAGTACTGGAGTGGGGTGCCATTGCCTTCTCCGTTAGCTATGGCAGAGATTAATATGCTAGGGCTGTCATGGATAAAGTTGTGATAACTTTTAATGGAATATAATCTGTAAAAATACTGAATCACAATGCTAAGATACCTGAAACTAATATAATATTGCAAATCAACTACACTTCAAAAAAGAAAAAAAAGACATTTTCAAGAGAATGAAAAGACAAGCCACAGACTTGGAGAAGACATTTACAAAATATACGTAAAATAAAGGACTACTATCCAAAATGTACAAAGAACTCTTAAAACTCAAAAGAAGATATTCTAGACAAACATCCCAATTAAAAATGGGCCAAGGCTCTTAGCAGACACCTTGTCAGAGAAGATATACAGATGGCAAATAAGCTTATGAAAAGTTGCTTTATGTCATCTGTCATTAGGGAAATGCAAATTTAACCAGCAGTGAACTACCACTGCAAATCTGTTAGAATGGCCCAAACCCCCAAACTCTGACAACAACAAATGCTGGTGAGGATGTAGGGCAGCGGTAACTCATTGCTGGCAAGAATGCACAATGCTACCTTTGCTTTGGAAGACTCTGGCAGCTTCTTACAAAACATACTCTCGTCATATTATCCAGCGTTTGTGATCCCTGGTATTTACCCCCAAAGAACTAAAAACTCACATCCACACAAAACCCTACACGCAGATATTTACAATAGCTTTGCTCATAATTGCCCAAACTTGGAAGGAGCCAAGGTAGCCTGCAGGAGGTGAATGGACAAATAAATTGGGTACATCCAGACAATGGAATATTATTCAGTGCTAAAAAGAAATGAGCTATGAGGCCATGAAAAGACATGGGGGAAACTTACATTTATCTTACTAAGTGAAAGTGCTAAGTGAAAGAAGTCAATCTGAAAAAGCCACATCCTATATGATTCCAACTATAGGACATTCTGGAGAAGGCGAAACGACAGAGAAAGTAAAAATATCAGTGGTTGCCACGAATCGGGATGGGGAGAGAGGGATGCAGAGGTGAGCACAGAGGATCTTCAGGGCAGTGAAAATACTCTGGGTGATATTATAATGGTGGGTAAATATCACGTAAGTTTCCCAAACCCACAGAATGCACAAAGCCAAGACTGAGTCCTGATGTAAATTACAGATTCGGGGTGATTGTAATGTTGTTGGTGAAGGTCCATTAACTCATGAATGTGCCACTCTGGTGGGGGACGCTGATAATGGGGGTGCTGTGTGTGTGGGAAGTGGGGTGAAGGGACAGGGTGCAGAGGACAATGCTATGTACCGTCTGCTCAGTTTTGCTGTGAACCTAAAACTATTGTAAAAAATAATCTATTTTTTAAAACGAGGGGCGAACGTCAGGCAGTGCCGCTGTGGTTGCATCTCTGCTCACCTTTTGAAGGGTCATGTTCAGCCCTGTGTGTTTCTGCCAGTCTCCACCGGCCAGTGGACAAGGGCACTCAGCGACTGCCCCAGATGGCCTGCCTGCACCCTAGAAGTGCCCCGGAGTGTCCCAGCCGTTCCCTCAGCTCCGCGTGGATGGATGGATGACCATCTGCAGATTTCAGGCCAGTGGTGCTCTCCAGCCCAGCTGTCCCAGAGGTCCTGCTGGACGCCAACCAGCCAGGGACCAAGGGCTCTGTGTCCTGTTTGGCCACTGATCCCAAGGGCACCTCCCAGGAAGGCCAAGGGTGACTGAGGGAGCAGGACCCAGGCATTATGGGGTCCCCCAGCCAGACACCTCCAAATGCCACCCAATGCATCCCCAATATCTCCATAACATTGTCTGGCAAGAAGGGGAAAAAAAAAACAAAAACCCTTGAAAACCACACTCTTCCCATTTTACAGGGTAGGAAGCTGAGGCTGGGAGAGGAGTCACACCATAGCTAAGAGGCCCGGGGTCCTGCCTCCCCACGGTTGTGGGGTGGAGGTCGGGGGTTGGGGAGGGGCGGGGGACCCCCACCCTTGCTCCCGCTCTGGTTACCCCGGCCCAGGGGGATGTGGACTCAGGTCTCCCCGGGTCTGAGTGTGGGGTGGGCAGGTGGCCGGTGTCCTTGTGCAGCAGAAGCCTTGACTTCCGTGGGGAACTGCTGACCAGCACAGCTGTCTGCATCTGGGCGGCGGAAGGAAGCGGTCACGGCCCTCGGTGCCCGGGCCCGGGCCTCAGCCCTGGGCGCCCTCCCCAGGCCTCATCTGAAGCAGGTGGATCACCGAGCAGGCGCATCCGGCCGTGGAGAGGTTCCTTCCGGGGCCGCGCGTGTTTAAAACTCGAACCGATCATCAGAACTGCCTTCTTGGCACCCAGCCAGAGGTCCCAGCTTGGAAAGGCTTAGTCTCCCGTGTCCAGACGGCAGCCGGCGGCGGCCATAGGGACCTCAAGCGTGCCCAGTCCCGCTTGCTAAGCTCAGCGTCCTTTGGCTCCTGCGCTGCCTGTTTGCACGTTATCCCCCGTTCCCCTGCCGTCACATCTTTGCCAAGGGCAGCTCTTACCCCATAGGACCCTTCCCTACAGGCAGGGGGCAGTGTGGGTAAGTGTGCAACAGCTGACTCTGGGTAAAAGGCCCAGATCGTAGTGTGGGCCAATGCCAATTTTTCCTTTCTTTCTTTAAAAAAAAAATTTATGTATTTGGCAGCGCGGGGTCTTTCTTGCTGCATGCAGGGTTTCCACCTTTCTTGTGGCAGGCAGGATCTTTAGTTGCAGCAGGTGGGATCTAGTTCCCTGACCCACGAGGGAACTCCGGCTCCCTGCTTGGGGAGCCTGGAGATTTAGCCACTGGACCCCCAGGGAAGTCACTGACCATGGCCAATTTGAAACCACTGACTTGAAGTCACTGCACTGGGGTTCAGAAGGGATCTCTCTTTTTAGTTGCTGAGTCGTGTCCAACTCTTTTCGACCCCATAGACTGTAGGCCACCAGGCTCCTCTGTCCATGGGATTTTCCAGGCAAGAATACTGGATTGGGTTGCCACTTTTCCTCCAGGGGAAGAGATACACAATAGTAAACTGTTATATGGTGTCTCCACTCTACAAATAAACAGTTGGAAGAGCAAAGACGATAGTGAAATTAATAAAATAATAACTAGCTGATGTCTTGAATATTTATTACCTCTGTTGATACTTATTTATTTAGTTGTGTTGGGGCTTAGTGGTGGCACGCAGGACCTTCCTTGCTCACGAAGGCTTCTCTCTAATTGCTGCAAGGGGGCCGGGTTGCCCTGTGCCGTGTGGGAGCTCCATGTGGGATCTTACTTCCCTCACCAGGGATCGAACCCCCATCATTAGCACTGGAAGGTGGACTCAACCCCTGGACCACCAGGGACGTCCCATTACCACAGGGGCCGTGGCCCAAAGGTTCCAGGCCTTGTCACCAGCCTGGCGGGAGAGGAAAGGCTGCTGGGAGGGAGTGGGACCCCGCACCCGCTGCTGGGCCCCACGGAGGGCTCTGGCGCCTCTGCCCGGCGCTCCAGCCCCCACGGAAGGCCCAGAATTTAAATTAATTACATTTATTAATTAAATTTAAATTACAATTAAATAGAATTTAATTGTAAGTATATATGACTTATTTTTTATCAGTGTATGTATAACAACTGATTTAGGAATTCCTGAAAATGCAATAGTCAGCTCTTGTCAAGAGCTGGGAGGAGCACCCCGCTGCCGCAGGGAAAACCCCAAGCTTCATACATGAGAAATCAAGCAGGGCGAATGGGGTACAGTGTGGTGGGTGCAGAGTGCAGACCGTGAAAACAAGGCCTGGGTTTGACCCCACCTCCGTGGGTCGCCGTGTGACCTCAGGTAGGTCATTCGAGCTCTCTGGGTCTTGGAGGCGTGGGCTGTAAGCCGCAGCAGCACCACAGCGGGTGGGAAGCCTGGGTTAACAACGAAACGCACGTGCGGTGTCCTGCGCGTCCTGAGTGATCAGTCAGCGTCAGCCTTTCTTGTTTTTCTATTTTGTGTGTTAGCTTTTAGTTGCTTAGCTGTGTCTAGCACTTACCATGAACCGTAGCCTGCCAGGCTTCCCTGTCCATGGGGTTCTCCAGGCAAGAATATTGGAGTGGGTTGCCATTCCCTTCTCAAAGGGATCTTCCCGACCCAGGGATCGAACCTGCGTCTCCTGCATTGCAGGCAGATTCTTTGCATCTGAGGGCTGCTGTTTTAAATCGGCAGTGGTAATTTTTTCTGTGACTAAAACCAAAGATGATCCTTGCCTGCCATCTGGTGGTCAGAGTCTATCATTACACCCTAGATTGTGCCCAGGTGGATTATTTTTCACTCGTGGCCTGGGGACCACCCGCAGCTGCTGGTCAGCGACCCTCCTTCACCCGTTTCGACCCCTTCCTTGGCCCTTTGCAAGAGCAGTGGCAGCCTCCTCGAGAAAGGGGATTCGATGGGACAGGCCTCTTCTCTCCCACCCAGTCCTAGACGCTGCAGAGCTAACTCGCACCCCCGAAGCCTTGGTAAGGTCCCTGCTGCTGGGCTGGGAGTGCAGGTGCCCAAGGGGCCTTAGAGCCGGGGCCCCCACCCCTGAGTGTGCCTGTGCGCGCGTGTGTGAAATCCATTCTCTTGTCTCCAGGATGGCCCTCATTCTGGACTTCTCTAAACCCAGCTCTTTGTATCCCTGTGGTCCTGCTGAGTCCTGGGCAACAGCCCTACTGCGGGCCAGGCATCACGCCGGGTCCTGGGGACACACCAGGGCTTAGGTTCTGGCGGGCAGACGGATGGTGCTTGCAGGGCGGGGCTGCCGGAGCCCGGATCCGCGTGTCCCTCCGCCTGGTGACGTCCTGGGCCTCTGTGCTGCGCTGGGCCTTCCTTGGGGGCTGGAGCGCCGGGCAGAGGCGCCAGAGCCCTCCGTGGGGCCCAGCAGCGGGTGCGGGGTCCCACTCCCTCCCAGCAGCCTTTCCTCTCCCGCCAGGCTGGTGACAAGGCCTGGAACCTTTGGGCCACGGCCCCTGTGGCCGGGCTCATGGCGATGGCCGCATTTCCCGGCTCTTACCCGAGCGCCTACATCACAGGTGCTTCCTCCAGTCTCGCCAAGGACCTGGGGCCTCAGACCTACCGAAAGACAGCGCGTCGGGGCAATCTGAGCACCAGTTGGAGAAGAATATCCAGACACAGAATTTCAGAAAGGAGTGAGTTTATTAAGAACAAATAGCAGAGATAATGAGGGCGCTGCAAACGCAGTGGGCTGACCTCCTGACAGGCCGGGGAGAGTCCCCGGGACGCTGCTAGAACAGTGGGCCTGCTCAAGAGGGAGCCGGCGTCTTTCATGTGTTAGCAGGCAATTTTCAAAGCCTCAAAACAAAGAAAATTCCTGCTGGAAGAGTGGCATTAGGTGATTGGGGAGGGCGCTAAAGGGTGAATACTGAGCTGGGCATTTTCACCGAATTTGGGTTCAGGAACTTGGCTGGTAAGGATCAAGGGGCTTTTGGCAATGGTTACAAATGTTTACAAATGTGGAAAATTCTTAAAGAGATGGGAATACCAGACCACATGACCTGCCTCCTGAGAAATCTGTATGCAGGTCAGGAAGCAACAGTTAGAACTGGACATGGAACAACAGGCTGGTTCCAAATTGGGAAAGGAGTATGTCAAGGCTGTATATTGTCACCCTGCTTATTTAACTCATATGCAGAGTACATCATGTGAAATGCTGGGCTGGATGAAGCACATGCTGGAATCAGGGTTGCTGGGAAAATATCAATATCCTCAGATACGCAGATGACACCACCCTTATAGCAGAAAGCAAATAACTAAAGAGCCTCTTGATGAAAGTGAAAGAGGAGAGTGAAAAAGTTGCCTTGAAACTCAACATTCAGAAAACTAAGATCATGGCATCCAGTCCCATCACTTCATGGCAAATAGATGGGGAAACAATGGAAACAGTGAGAGACTTTATTTTGAGGGGCTCCAAAACAGCTACAAATGGTGACTGCAGTCATGAAATTAAAAGATGCTTGCTCCTTGGAAGAAAAGCTGTGACCAAACCAGACAGCATATTAAGAGACATTACTTTGCCAAAATAGGTCCAGCGAGTCAAGGTAATGATTTTTCTGTAGTCATGTATGGATGTGAGAGTTGGACTATAAAGAAAGCTGAGAGCCGAAGAATTGATGCTTTTGAACTGTGGTGTTGGAGAAGACTCTTGAGTCCCTTGGACTGCAAGGAGATCCAGCCAGTCCATCCTAAAGGAGATCAGTCCTGAATATTCATTGGAAGGACTGATCCTGAAGCTGAAGCTCCAATACTTTGGCCACCTGATGCGAAGAGCTGACTCATTTGAAAAGAGCCTGATGCTGGGAATGATTGAAGGCGGGAGGAGAAGGGGATGACAGAGGATGAGATGGTTGGATGGCATCACCGACTTAATGGACATGAGTTTGAGCTAGCTCCAGGAGATGGTGATGGACAGGGAAGCCTGGTGTGCTGCAAAGAGCTGGACACGACTGAGCAACTTTTACTTTTTCTTTTCTCTTAGTCCCACGAAGGGTTTGTCATTTATCTTTAAAAAAACTCTTAGTCTCATTGATTTTCTTTTCTATTGTTTTTCTAATCTGTTTTATTTCTGCCCTAATCTTTATTATTACCTTCCCTCTGCTAACTTTGGGCTTGCGTGAGTGAAGTCACTCAGTTGTGTCCGACTCTTTGTGACCTCATGGACTGTAGCCCACCAGGCTCCTCAGTCTATGGAATTTTCCAGGCAAGAATACTGGAGTGAGTTGCCATTTCCTTCTCCAGGTGATTTTCCCAACCCAGGGATCGAACCTGGGTCTCCCGCATTGCAGGCAGATGCTTTACCGTCTGAGCCACCAGGGAAAACAACTTTGGGCTTAATTTGTTCTTTTTCTGGTGTCTTAAGTCATAAAATTAGGTTGTTTATTTGAGATCTTTCTTCTTTTCGAATGTAGACATTTATCACCATGAACTTCCCTCGCAGGACTGCTTTTGCTGCATTTCATAAGTTTCAGGAGGTCATGTTTTCATTTATCTCAAGATATTTTTGAATTTCCCGGGCAACCACTGATCTGCTTTCTGTCACATAGATACGTTTAATTCCATGCCAAGCGTCCTTAGACGTGCACACATTTTTGTCTGCCCTCTTCTGTTCTGCGTTCTGATCTTGAGATTCATCTGTTATGTTTCCCTTTGTTCCTTTATTATTGCTGGGTAGTATTCCATTCTGTGATGTGATGGCTCATTTTATGGGTTCACTTAACTGGCTATGGGGTGCCCAGATTACACATTAATTCTGCATGTGTCTGTTAGCATTTGAGCTGATGGACTCAGTAAAGTAGGTCAGCCTCCCCGCTATGGGTGGGTGTCATCCAGGCCACTGAGGGCCTAAATACAGCAGGGGTGAGGGAAGGAGGAAGTCACCCCCCTTTCCTGCCTCACTGATGAGCTGGGACATCTCCCCTCACCTCCTGCCCTGAACTGGGATTTACACCATCGGCTCCCCTCGTACTCAGGCCTTCAAACTCAGACTGAATTACTCTAGCTTGCCAGTCTCCAACTTACACACAGCAGACTGTGGGACTTCTCCCCCTCCGTCTCCTGGGTCTGGAGGCCCTGGATGCGCCCTAAACGGCTGACGAGTGACTGAATGAGCAGAGGCCTCAGAGCATGGGGACAGGCGTGCCTGCCACACGGTTCTGTCTGGGGACTGGACGAAACATCCCAGACCCACGGAAAAATGGAATGCCCAGATATCCTTCGTATCTTCACAACTGTTAACCTTTGCATGTTGTACTGCTTTTCTGCTCTCCTTACTCTTTTTATACACATGTGTTTTCCACCAACCTTTCAAAGTAATCTGTAGACTTTGTGAACTTCACTGCAGTAAATTTCCCTCTAACTGTGAAAGGCCTTAAGGCCCTCTATTAAAAACACAATCAGGTCTCAAATAAGTAAGCTTCCCCCGGAGGAGGGCATGGCAACCCACTCCGGTATTCTTGCCTGGACAATCCCATGGATGGAGAAGTCTGGCGGGCTACAGTCAATGGGGTTGCAGAGAGTCTCATATGTCTGAGTGGCTAAGCAGAGCACAGCAAGCTTCTACATTAACCAGACACAGATGAGCAAGAGAAAGCCAAAGCAAGCAGCAAGAAGGAGATCATAAACGAAGATGTAGGAACCGATTATATTAAAAACAAAAGAAATAAATCAATTAAAAAAAACAGCTTTACTATTTTACTTTTTAACATTTGGATCTGCAGTCTATCTGGACTTGATTGCTGGGCATGCATGGAGTTGGGGGGGTAAAGATAATGTTTTTCCTTGATAAATATCTAGTTAACCCAGCACCATTTATTGACAAGAACCACCATCCATTGGTGTTACCTTGCTACCATCCTTCTGTGTCACCTTCCTGTGACTCTGCTTCTAGACTCTTCTTAGCTGGTATATTTTTCTTTGTACCAACATCATAGTATCTTTTAAAAAATTTTATTGTGTTTTTTTGGCCCCAGTGCCTAAATTACCTTTCTCCTTCATGCCTTCCTCGTCCTTCTTCAACATCACTTTGGTTACTCTTGACGCTTTGTGTTTTCACGTATGTTTTGAGAACTAGCTTATCATTTCCCACCAGTGATGGTTTCTCCTGGGATTTTGATGTGATTGTAATAAACCTTTAGATTGTTTTGCTGAGAACTGACATTAAAAAAACTGAAACTTCCAAATGATTAGCGTGTTGATCTTTAATGATTAACGATTATATTTTTCAATTTATAGAGATCTTTAATTTCTCTTGACAAAGCTTTGTGGCCTTCAGTGTAGAGGTCTTGCATGCCTTTCACTATTGTTTGTTCTTAGATGTTTTATTTTAAAAAAATTTAAAAATGATATCATTTCTAACTTTTCATGTTCTGTTTGTTGCTGGAATATAGAAATACAGTTGATTTTTGCACATTGACTTAGTATCCAGCAACAATACTAAATTCTCTTAATACTTAAATTCAGTTGTCTGTAGGTTCATTTGGCTTTTCTTTTCTTCTTCTTCTTCTTTTTTTTTTTTGGCCACGCTGCATGGCCTGTGGGATCTTAGCTCGCCAATCAGGGATTGAACCTAGGCCATGGCAGTGAAGGTGCGGGGTCCTAACCACTGGACCACCAGGGAACTCCCTCATTTGGGTTTTCTATCAGTTCAGCTCAGTTCAGCCGCTCAGTCGTGTCCGACTCTTTGTGACCCCATGGACTGCAGCAGGCCAGGCCTCCCTGTCTATCACCAACTCCCAGAGTTTACTCAAACCTATGTCCATCGAGTCAGTGATGCCATCCAACCATCTTATCCTCTGTCGTCCCCTTCTCCTCCTGCCTTCAATCTTTCCCAGCATCAGGGTCTTTTCAAATGAGTCAGTTCTTCGCATCAGGTGGCCAAAGTATTGGAGCTTCAGCTTTACATCAGTCCTTCCAATGAACATTCAGGACTGATTTCCTTTAGGATGGACTGGTTTGATCTCCTTGCAGTCCAAGGGACTCTCAAGAGTCTTCCCCAACACCACAGTTCAAAAGCATCAATCCTTCAGTGCTCAGCTTTCTTTATAGTCCAACTCTCACATCCGTACATGACTATTGAAAAAATCATACCCTTGACTCGCTGGACCTTTGTTGGCAAAGTAATGTCTCTGCTTTTTAATATGCTGTCTAGGTTGGTCATAACTTTTCTTCCAAGGAGTAAGCGTCTTTTTATTTCATGGCTGCAGTCACCATCTGCACTGATTTTGGAGCCCCCCCAAAATAAAGTCTGTCACTGTTTCCCCATCTATGGGTTTTCTAATACAGCTTTATATTTTTCTTTTCAATCTGGACGGCTTCCATCTTCCCCTTGAATTGCTGAGTGAGTAGGACCTTCAGCACAATTTGAATAGGAGTGGTGGAAGTGTCCTTATCTCGTCCTTGATTTAGGGGCAAACTTCCAAAACTTTACCATATGTGTGATGGTTATTATAGATTTCTTTATCAAATTAGGGAAGTTCCATTCCATTCTTAGTTTGCTAAGAATTTTTATCATTAGTTTTGTTAGACAGTTTTTCTATGTCTATTGAGGTGGTCATAGAATTCTCCCTCTCCTTCTCTTTGGCTGTTAATGTGATATAGTTTGCTCCTCCAGAGAAAGAGAAAGAAGAGGTTGTATATACAGAAAGAGATTTGTTATAAGGTATTTGACTCTCATGATTATGGAGTTCCGCAACCTGCCATCTGCAATCTGGGCACCAGGAGAAATGATGTCTATCTGGTTCTAGTCTAACTCTTCAGGCTCGAGGACCAGGAAAGCCAGTGATAAGTTTCAGTGCGAAAGTTGGAAGCCTTAAGACCCAAGAAGAACTCATATTTCACTCGGAATCTGAAGGCTGGAAAAAACCAAGGTCACAGCTCAAACAAGTGGGAGGAGCTTCTTCTTACTCAGACTTTTTGTTCTATTTGAGTCTTCGATTCCATGAGGGCTCCCCTGCTAGCTCAGTTGGTAAGGAATCTGCCTGCAATGCAGGAGACCCTGGTTTGGTTCCTGGGTCAGGAAGATCCCCTGGAGAAGGGAACGGTACCCACTCCAGTATTTTGGGCTTCCCTTGTGGCTCAGTTGGTAAAGAATCCACCTGCAATGCAGGAGACCCTGGTTTGATCCCTGGGTTGGGAAGATCCCCTGGAGAAGGGAACGGCTACCCACTCCAGTATTCTGGCCTGGAGAATTCCACGGACTGTATAGTCCGTGGGGTCACAAAGAGTTGGACATGACTGAGCGACTTTCACATTCACTTTCACCCACATTAGGGAGGGCAATCTGCTTTACTCAGCACATAGATTCAAATGTTTATCTCACCCAGAAACATCCTCACTGACAAACCAACAGCAGTGTCTCATCTAACATCTAGGCCCCTTGTAGTCCAGTCAAATTGATATGGGAAATTAACCATCATAAGAGGTAAATTACCCTGACTTTTTTTTCAATGTTGAAACACTTTTGTATTCTTGGAATAAACACTGATTGGTTGTTATAGGTTACCCTTTACTGGTTGCTATATTTTACCCCTTTAAAATATATTGCTGGGTTTGATTTGTTAAAATCTTGCTTAAAATTTTTACATCTCTGTTCATGAAAATAATTGATCTATATATATTAAAATTCCTGTCATATCTTTATCAGAATTACACTGGCCTCATAAAGAGATGGGAAGTGTTTCCTCCTTTTCTATTCCTTGGAATAAACTGGATAATATTAGGGTCAGGCTTTCTTTAAACAGTTAGAAGGATTCACAAATGAAGGCACATGGTTCTGGATTTTCTTTGTTAGAGGACAGATTTCTTTTTTGGACTACTCAGATTTTTTATATTCTTTTTCTGTCAGTTTTATTAGGTGACTTGTTTGAAGAATTTGTATATTTAATTTCAATTGTCAAGATGTATTGGTACATTGTTTATGGTATTCCTTTTGTTTTTGACATTTGTAGGGGCTGTAGATGTCCTCTTTTGACTACTGATATTAAAAATCTGACTTTCCCCCTCTTTTTAAAAATTACTCTTGCTAGGGTGTAAATTTTTTTCATTTTCCCCCCAAAGAATTAGCTTCAATTTTATTAATTATATGGAATTCTCTTTTTTAAAAAAATTCAGATGTGGTTGATCTATAACATTGTGTTGATTTCTGCTGTACAGTGCAGTGATCCAGTTGTGCATTTATAGACATTCTCTCAATATTCTTTTCCATTATGGTTTATCAAAAGATATTAATATAGTTCTCCGTGCTATGTAGTAAGACCTTGTAGTTTATCCATTCTATATGTCATAGTTGGCATCTGCTAATCCCAAACTCCCACTCCCTGAATTTTCTATTCTAACGATTTCTGCTTGTCGTTCCCACCTTCTTTCGGTCTGTTTTTCCGTCACCAGCTTCCTGAGTGTAAAATGCACACAATTGTTCGTGAGTCAGTTTGTTGTTGTTGTCTGGTTGCCAAGTCACGTCTGATTCTTTGCCACCCCATGGACTGCAGCATGCTGGGCTTCCTTGTCCCCCAGAGTTTGCTCAGATGCATGTCCACTGAGTCGGTGATGCCATCCGACCATCTCATCCTCTGTCTTCCCCTTCTCCTTTCGCCTTCAATCTTTCCCAGCATCAGGGTCTTTTCCAGTGAGCTGGCTCTTTGCATCAGGTGGCCAAACTGTTGGAGCTTCAGCTTCAGCATCAGTCCTTCCAGTGAAAATTCAGGGTTGATTCTTTTAGGATTGACTGGCTTGATCTTCATGCAATCCAAGGCTTTGCATTTTACTTCACTGATTCCTAAGATGTTGATGTTCACTCTTACCATCTCCTGCTTGACCATGTCCAATTTACCTTGATTTATGGACCTAACATTCCAGGTTCCTATTCAATGTGGTTCTTTACAGCATCGAAGTTTACTGTCACCACCAGACTCATCCACAACTGTGCCTCGCTTCTGCTTTGGTGAGTCAATGAAAAATTATAAATTTATTTCTAGATATTGCTTTAATTGAATCTCCAAATTTGGAGATTTACTATCTTTACTATAATTTAAAGACATTTTCTAATTTCCATTTTGACATCTTCTTTGACTCAAGGATTATTTTTTTTAAGGATTATTTTAAAATGTATTATTTAACTTACAGTTGGAGATGTTTAAATTCTCTTCATATAATTTATTTCTGATTTAAATCCATTGTGGTTGGAGGCCATACTTTGAATGATTTCAGTCCTTAGAAATTTGTCAGGTTATTTTTCTTCTTTAGTCTGTAATATGGTGGATTACATTGATTTTAAAGCAGTGAGCCAGCTTTATACTTCAGGATAAAACTGACTTGGTTGTGATTTTTTAAAATGTGTATTGCTGGAATCTATTTGCTACTATTTCACTATGGATTTTTGTATCTATATTCAAGAGAGCTATTGGTTTATAGTTTTCCTTTCTTGTATCGTCTTTGCCTAATTTTTCTTTTTTATATTGGCTTACCTCATAAAATTAGTGTGGAAATGCTTCTGTCTTTTCTCATTTGTGGAAGAGATTGTGTAGAACCGCTGCTATTTCTTCCATAAATGTTTAGTAGAACTCACCAGTGAAACCATGGGACCTGATATTTTCCTTGCTGGAAATTTTAAACTGCAAATTCAACTTGTTTAATATATATAAGACTGTCCCGGTTATCCATTCCTTATTGAGTGCATTTTGGTAGATAGCATCATCTCAAGGAATAGGCCTATTTTATCTAAATTGTCGAGTTCATTTTCAGAGAATTGTTTGTATACTCCTTTATTATTCTTATCATGTCTGTGGAGAATGTAGCAATTTCCTCTCTTTCATTTCCAATATTGGTAATTTGAATCTTTTACATTCTTTATCTTTGTTAGTCTGGCTAGTGGAATATCAACTTGACTGATCTTTTCAAAGAATCGGCTTTTGGTTTAATTGATTTTTTTTCCCTCCCTGCCTCCATTTTCAACTTAATTGGTTTCTGCTCTTTTATTTATTATTTCCTTCCTTATGTTTATTTAGACTTTTTTTGCTTTTCTTTTTCTTGTTTCTTAAGGCAGAGATTTACATGACTGATTTGAGATTTTTTTAAATAAAAAATGTAATGCTATATATTTCCTTTTAAGCACAGCATTAATGATATCCCACTCATTTTGATATGTTGCTTTTCATTTGTACTTAGTTTGACTAGCCCTTTTTACATTTTAAACTTTTAAAAATTTGTGCATTTTATGTTTCAAGTTGTTTTCATCATACATTTATCCTATTCATTAACCTGTTAAAAGAACCAAATTGTCTTTCCCCCTCTAATGTTGATTATTTTCCCTTATTTTATTTAGGTTTATTTCTGTAGTTTCTTTTCATCTTCTTAAATTGGACAGTTAGCTCATTAATGGACAGTCTTTCTTTGTTCCTAACATATGCATTTAAGCCTTTAAATTTCTAAATACTGCTTTTTGGGGGGGGGTCTTGCACAAGTCTTGATATGTTATAAAGGTCTTGATAGCATTTTATTACAGTTCAGTGTTAAAAAATATTTCCTTATTTGGCTTCGTTGGGTCTTAGCTGCAGCACGTGGAATCTTTGCTGGGCCATGTGGGATTTCTCGTTTCAGTGCAAGGACTCTCTGGATGCAGCTCGTGGGCTTATTCGTTCCATGGTGTGTGGGATCTCAGTTCCCTGACCAGGGGTCGAACCCCCGCCCACTGCCACTCTGTCCTCTGGCCTCTC
Source organism: Cervus canadensis (assembly GCF_019320065.1). Classification (NCBI taxonomy): domain Eukaryota; kingdom Metazoa; phylum Chordata; class Mammalia; order Artiodactyla; family Cervidae; genus Cervus; species Cervus canadensis. The sequence goes on along the minus strand of NC_057402.1, from coordinate 4,549,233 downwards.
TTGTCCCTCCTGGTTGTCTGGTGCTCAGGCTGTGGGTTGTAGCTCTTTTCTCTCCTGTCTTTGATGAGATCAGCTGTATCTCAAGAGTTTGTTCTGCAAAGTGATGCCAGAAACAGAAATCTGCTCTCAGCTTTCATGACCACCACCTCCATAGCAAGATTGAGTAACAGCGGTGGTACAGAGTTGTTCTTTTGTTCTTCCTGATATTTACAGGAGCAGCTTTAGAATTTTGCTGTTTAATAAGAATTTCGCTGTTGCTGGTGTTCAGTCGCTAATTCTTGTCCAATTCTTTGTGATCTCATGGACTGCAGCACGCCAGGCTTCCCTGTCCTTCACCATCTCCCAGAGTTTGCTCAAACTCATGTCCATTGAGTTGGTGATGCCATCCAACCATCTCATCCTCTGTTGTCCCCTTCTCCTCATGCCCTCAATCTTCCCCAGTATCAGGGTCTTTTCCCTGATGAGTTGGCTCTTTACATCAGGTGACCAAAGTATTGGAGCTTCAGCTTAAGCATCAATCCTTCCAATGAATAGTCAGGGTTGATTTCCTTTAGGATTGATTTTGGGTAAATAACCTATCAAGCTTAGGAAGTTTCCTTTGGCTCAAAATTTAGCTTTTAATCCTCTGATTTGTTGTTTTAATTAATTACATCCATTGCTTTCTTAATATTGAATCAACATCCTTGATTTCTTGGAATAAAAACTACTTGATCATAGGGTATTAGTTTAATACATGTTTGATTTAATGTTGTAATGTTTTACTTATTTTTCCATCTGTCTTAAGAAATGAAAATTATTCACTTCTCCTTTTATCTCATTTATTGCATTATTCATTTTTAATTGACTCTTTTTATTTCTTCTAGGTCCTTATTAAACATTTCTTGCATCTTCTCAATCTTTGTCTCCAGGCTATTTATCTGTAACTCCATTTTGTTTTCAAGACTTTGGATCATTTTTATTATCATTATTCTAAATTCTTTTTCAGGTAGATTCCCTATCTCCTCCTCTTTTGTTTGACTTGGTGGGCATTTTTCATGTTCCTTTACCTGTTGGGTATTTGTCTGCCTTTTCATCTTGTTTAGATTGCTGTGTCTGGAGTGGGCTTTCTGTATTCTGGAGGTCTGTGGTTCCTTTTTATTGTGGAGGTTTCACCCAGGTGGGTGGGGTTGGACAATTGGCTTGTCAAGGTTTCCTGGTTAGGGAAGCTTGCCTTGGTGTTCTGGTGCATGGAACTGGATTTCTTTTCTCTGGAGTGCAATGGAGTGTCCAGTAATGAGTTTTGAGATGGGTCCATGTGTTAGGTGTGACTTTGGGCAACCTGTATGTTGACGCTCAGGGCTATGTTCCTGCTTGCTGGAGAATTTGCGTGGTATGTCTTGCTCTGGAACTTATTGGCTCTTGGGTGGTGATTGGTTTCAGTGTAGGTATGGAGGCTTTTGGATGATCTCTTATTACTTAATGTTCCGTGTAGTCAGGAGTTTTCTGGTGTTCTCAGGTTTGGGGCTTAAGCCTCCTGCCTCTGGATTTCAGTTTTATTCTTCCAGTAGTCTCAAGACTTCTCCAACTATACAGCACTGCTAATAAAACTTCTAGGTTAATGGTGAAAAGATTCTCCACCATGAGGGACACCCAGAGAGGTTCACAGAGTTACATGAAGAAGAGGAGAGGGAGGAGGGAGATAGAGGTGAGCAGGAGGAGAAGAAGGGGGCTCAAGAGGAGAGAGACAGATCTACACAGTTGTCTGTTCCCAAAGTGTTCTCCGTAGCCCAGACACCCACAGAGATTCACAGAATTGGATTGGGAAGAGAAGGAGAAAGGAGGAAATAGAGGTGATCTGAGGTAGAAAACGGAGAGTCAAGATTGGGAGAGAATAAGCAACACACTCCTGAATAAAAATGGGAACTGAATATTGGATTCTTAAATGTCCAAAATTTATATCACATACTGAAAAACAAAGATTAAAAATCTAGAGTAGAGGTTAGACTCTTAAAAATACAATATTAAAAACAAAAACGTAAAAAAATTTTGAAATATATATGAAGTTTGGTTTACAAATAGGGCTTCTCCTTTTTGTTTTTGCAAGGTTATAGTGAAATGAAAATGAAAATTAAGGAGTAGTAGAGGAGTAATAGAGGAATTTAAAAGAAAATAAGAGAAAAAATAAAACAAGCAAAAAAATTTTTTTCCTAATAAAAAAAATAGTAAAAATATATGAAAATGAAAGTTAAGGAGTAATGGGGGAGTGATAGGGAATATTAAAAGAAAATAAAAGAGAAAAAATAAGAAAAGAAAAGAAAAAAAGGTAAAAACATATCTAGGAATTTCTCTGGAGCTGTTGCGGTCAGTGTGGGTTTGGTTCAGTTTCGGATAGCTCCTCGTTCCAGCTTACACTTCTCGATATCTACAGGCCCCTTCCGGTGTAGTCGGTATTACCTACAGGGATTTTAATCTGTTGCACCGGTCCCTTCTGAAGCGGTTCCCTTTGTTTATTTGGCTTCTGTTTGCTGGTCTCTTCAGTGTCTAATTTCCGCCCTGACACAGGCGGGCGGAGGTGGTGGTCCCTTGCTCAGGTTGCTAGTTCTGTCGCCCTGCGGGGAGGAAGGGGCACTGCTTTCCCCGTCTACGCTGCTCAGGCTCCCGGCTGCTCTATGTGGAGCGGGCCCTGCACTGCGCGTGGTTCCAGTTTTCAGGTATTCCACAAAAGCACGGACTCGGTTGCGCCTGCGTTTTCTGCCTTCCCCGCTGGAGCAGCTCAGGCAGCCAGGAACTTGATGGGCGCACTCTCCCCGGGTGCGTGCGCCTTCTCCCCTCCGCGGCCCCAGCCTCAGTTTCCGCCCGGGCCGGTCGGATGAGTGCACCTTGTGTCTCGCTGCGACCCTCCCTGCAGATGTCGACCATCCAGAATCTCAGGAAGTCTTCGGTTAGAAACTGGAGGCCTGTCTACAGTTTAGTAGGGGATGCCGTCTTCGGGGCCATGTTTGCCCCTTTCCCCTCCCCCCTGCCTCCTGCCTCGGGCGGGGCTGGGCAGGTCCACAGCCGGCTAGCTCTTCTCTGGACTTGCTCGGTCCCTTTGTTCTGCTAACGGCAGGCAGTGTGTTCGGCCAGTTAATTTTCTCTCTCTCTCTTGCTATCCCACAGTTTTAAGTTGCTATCTCTCATTAGCTCCCTCCAACTGCCCTCAGGTCATTCGGGCCTGGTCCTTACCCTAAGCAATGCCGCCCGCTCCTCTCCTTTTCCGCCCCCATTTGCTGGTGGCGGATGCAGGCGTCTGGGGTACTTTCCTGCTGGGAGTTGCTTTTAGGCATGTAATCTGTGGGTTTTACTTATTTTTCCTCCCAGTTAGGTTGCCCTCCGAGATTCGAAAACTTCCCCCAGACCCGCCAGTGAGAGGGTTTCCTGGTGTTTGGAAACTTCCTCTATTAAGACTCCCTTTCCGGGACGGGTCTCTGTCCCTAGCCCTTTTGTCTCTCTTTTTATCTTTTATATTTTGTCCTACCTCCTTTCGAAGACAATGGGCTGCTTTTCTGGGTGCCTCTTGTCTTCTGCTAGCGATCAGAAGTTGTTTTGTGAAGTTAGCTCAGCGTTCAAATGTTCTTTCGATGAATTTGTAGGGGAGAAAGTGGTCTCCCTGTCCTATTCCTCCGCCATCTTAGCTCCTCCTACCACTTCTCCTTTTAGAATAATGTAAGAAAGCTTTTACACCAAGGATATGTTAGCTTCATGAATTGAATTGAGGAAATTTCTTTTTCCAAGACGTGGAATCCTTTGAGTAACATAGACTTGATCCTTATTTGAATGTTAGTGAACATTAATTTGGGAAGCCACCTGGGCACCATCACTTAGATATTGTAAACATTAAAATTAATTTGGATCTTGCTTGTGGTGATCTTGAAACCCAGGTAATCTGGAACAACTCCTCTTTTGATGACAGCAAGAGAAGCTAGATAAAAACATTCTACTTGAAGGGATTGGAGATGTAATGAGACAGGTAAGAATTCCTGGGCTAGAGTTTGGCAGGAGTGATAAACTGAGGAGGTTAAGACTTGCACTTTGCATTGATTCTCTTACTGGGAGAAGTTGCTGATTCATTATGGGAGTTACTGAAAGACCAAAAGAGGCTTTCTTTGAAAGTAGTATGTTTGAGCTATTTTTGACATTTTCTCTCTTTCTTTAGTTTTCTGCAGATCACCATGCTGTGTGGTCTCTCTCTACTTTCCCCGCTTGGGTTTCAAAAATTTCTTAAATCTGTTCTCAATCCTTTTCATCTATTTGGGTAAACTCTAGCGTGCTGTTTCTTCAGTGATTATTCTGCTCTATAAGTATGTCCTGTTGAATTATTGTTTTGCCTCTTCACGTATGTTGTTGTGCGGTTGTATTATGCCTAGTTGCTCAGTCATGTCCAACTCTTTGCAGCCCCATGGACTGTAGCCCACCAGTCTCTTGTGTCCGTGGGATTCTCCAGGCAAGAATACTGGAGTGGGGTGCCATTTCCTCCTCCAGGCGATCTTCCTGACCCAGAGATCAAACCCATGTCTCTTACATCTGCCTTGGCAAGCAGGTTCTTTACTAGTGTCACCTGGGAAGCCATATATTTATACATGTATACTGTACAGTTCATGGGGTCACAAAGACTCAGACACGACTGAGCGACTTTCAGTTTCACATAGTCCCGCTTGCTTTTGTTGCTCTTCCTTTTGTATTATAGCCAAAAAATTGTTGCCAAGATCAGTGTCAAAGAGTTCCCAACCTGTGTTTGAGCCTAGGAGTTTTATGATTTCAAGTCTTGTGTTTAAGTCTTTAATCCATTCTGAATTAATTTTTGTGAGTTGTGAAAGATAAGTATCCAATTTCATTTTTCCATGTGTGATTTATCCAGCTTTCCCAGCACCACATTGAAGGTATTATCCTTTCCCCATTGTGTAGTTTGCTTCCTTGTTAAACATTAGTTAACTGTGTATGCTGGGGTTTACTTCTGGGCTCTTAGTTCTCCTCCATAGGTCTCTGTGTCTATTTTTATGCCAAACCCATACTCTTTTGATTACTGTAGCTTTGTAGTATAGTTTGAAATCAGTAGGTGTGATGTCTTCAACTTTGTTTTTCCTTCTCCAGATTGCTTTGACTATTTGGGATCCTTTTTGACTCCATACAAATTTCAGGAATGTTGTTCCTATTTCTGTGAAAGATGCCACTGGAATTTTGGTAGGGACTGAATTGAATCTATAGATGGCTTTGGGTAGTATGGGCATTTTAACTAATACTAATTCTTCCTTTTCCTTCCTGTGTGTACTTGGCACCTTTGTCATGAATTAACTGACCCCATGCACGTGGCTTTATATCTGGGCTCTCTGCTCTGTTCCTTTGGTCTGTGTGGCTGTTATATGTTATTTGAATGCACATTGCTCACTTTATGGTTTTTTTTTTTTTTGCAAATGACTTGCTACTTGTTGTTTATTTTATATTTATTTTAGATTATAGAAATGATGTGAGACAAAAAGCAAGTTTGAGCGATTTTCCTATTCAAGTTTGAAATGGGTCATAAAGCAGTGGAGATAACTTGCAACATCAACAACACATTTGGTCCAGGAACTGCTAGTGAACATACAGTGCAGTGGTGGTTCAAGAAGTTTTGCAAAGGAGACGAGAGCCTTGAGGATGAGGAGTGCAGTGACCGGCCATTGGAAGTTGACAATGGCCAGCTGAAAGGATCATTGAAGCTGATCCTCTTAAAACTACATGAGGAGTTGATCTTACATGAGAAGTTGCCAAAGAACTCAACACCAGCATTTGAGGTAAATTGGAAAGGTGAAAAATCTCAGTAAGTGGGTGCCTTACGAGCTGACAGCAAATAACAAAAATTGTCATTTTGAAGTGTCGTCTTCTCTTATTCTATGCAACAACAACGAACCATTTCTCAATTGGATGGTGATGTGATGAAAAGTGGCTTTTATATGACAACTGGTGATGACCAACTCAGTGGTTGGACCGAGAAGGTGCCCCAAAGCACTTTCCCAAGGCCAAATTTGCACCAAAAAAAAGGTCATGGTCACTGTTTGGTGGTCTGCTGCCTGTCTGATCCACCATAGCTTCCTGAATCCCAGTGAAACCACTACATCTGAGAAGTATGCTCAGCAAATCAATGAGAAGCACTGGAAACTGCAGCGCCTGCAGCCTGTATTGGTCAACAGAACGGGCCCAGTTCTTCTCCACAACGATGTCCAACCACATGTTGCACAACCAGTGCTTCAAAAGCTGAATGAATTGGAAATGAGGAAGACAAAAGCTTTCCTCATCCACCACATTCACCTGACCTCTCACAAACTGATGACCGCTTCTTCAAGCATCTCAATAAAGTTTTGCAGGGAAAATGCTTCCACAACCAGTAGGATGCAGAAAACGCATTCCAAGAGTTTGTCAAATCCCAAAGCAAGGATTTTTACACTACAGGAATAAACAAACTTATTTCTCATTGGCAAAAATGTGTTGATTGTAATGGTTCCTATTTTTATTAATAAAGATGTATTTGAGCCTAGGAATGGCAACCCACTCCAGTGTCCTTGCCTGGAGAATTCTATGGACAGGGGAGCCTGGCAAGCTCCACTGCATGGGGTTGCAAAGAGTCGGGCGTGGCTGAGGGGCTAATAAACACACACATGATTTAAAATTCAGGGTCCAAAACTGTAATCACATTTGCACCAACCTAATATTTACCATACGTGGGTGCATGTGTGGGTGTTTGCATGGGTGTGTGCATACACGCTCAGTCGTGTTGGGCTTTTTGTGGCCCCATGGACTGTAGCCTGCAAGGTTCCTCTGTCCATGGAATTTTCCAGGCAAGAATACTGGAGCACACTGCCATTTGGGAGGAAGTCTTCCTCTCTGTAATTGTTTTACCTCTTCTGGGCACCAGGGGGAGCCAGAACTCTTTGGTCGCCTAAATCCAGTTCTGGGGGAAAAGGTGAATTTTGCTTTCTCACCCCCAAAAGGCTGAATGCTTCTGGGTTACTCTGACACCAAGCCACTGTTCCCCACCCAAAGCAAGGGGGTATGTCCCAGAGCCCTATCTTGGTGGGTCCTGGACTCCCACCCCTTTCCCTTAAGCTAAGTTTTAACAGAAAATCTGAGACTAACACAATATTGTAAATCAACTGTGTGTGTATGTTAGTTGCTCAGTCGTGTCAGAGTCTTTGCAACCCCATGGACTGTAGCCTGCCAGGCTCCTCTGTCCATGGAGTTCTCCAGGCACAAATACTGGAGCGGGTTGCCATTCCCTTCTCCGAGGGATCTTCCTGACCCAGGAATTGAGCCCTAGTCACCTGCATTGCAGGCAGATTCTTTACCATCTGAGCAACCAGGGATTAAAAAAAAAAAAGAAAAGGAAGACTAAAGATAAAATAAAGATATATTCAGGGAGACAAGAACAGAGAGAGTCTGGCGTGGAATTCACAGTAAAGAAAATACTGAAAGGTATTTTTCAGGAAAAGGAAGATCTCAGAAGGAAGGTTAGAGGAACAGGAAGGTAGAAAGAGCAACGAAACAGTGACTACGTGAGTAAATATCCATCAGTGTTAATGGTGTAGTCAGCAGTAACATCTTGTTGGGTTAAAAATATGGAAAGAATGAAAATACATGGCAACATTGGCCTGGAATTTGGGAGACAGTAGACAGGGTTAAATGTTGTAAGATTTTTGCCTTGTTCATAAAAACAGCATTTAATATTAGACTTTGATAAGTTCAGGAAGCATGTTCTAATCTCTAGGGTAGCTACTGAAAGAATATAAAAGACTGCATAATATCTAAGTTCACAGAGTAAAAAAAAAAATGGAATAATAAAAAATGATTCATCCAAAAGTAGTTAGTACAAGAGAGAAAAAGGAATATAGATCAGTGTAAAGAACTTATTAAACCGAGGTATGTCAGTAATTACTATTTACAGTATATTTAAATCCCAATATATTAATAATTGCATTATATATTAGTGGAGACTTCTATTTCTAACCAACAATAAGGAGCAGATATACTCTATCAACCGAATCAACCAAAGAAAGGACAAAATAGATGAAAGAATGGTTTTCCAAGACACAGAGAATCAGGCAGAAAGAAGTGACAAGAAATAAATGAGCTAAGCTCTCTTGTTGCCCCAGCTTGCTGCCTTGATAATTTTGGAGGTGAAGCGTGGTGGACTCCTGAGTTGAGATGGAGCCAAGAGTCAGAGGAGGACAGGGCAGCTAGTGTTTGCAGGACAGAAGACCCGGGAGGAGAGGGCTGCAGAGAAAGACCCCCTGAGATCTGCCTAGGGTCCCCCTTGAGTGGCTCAGCTGTGATCAGTAGACGCATACAGCCGCCTGAGTTAGGAAAAGAACCGCCGAAAGCTACAGTCCCCAGTGATCATACACGGCCGGGAATGGAGGCTGTTACAACTAGCCCTGCTGGAAAACCTGAGATTCATGGGGCATTGGATAGAGTTCACAGCGGGGTTTTGCCTCAGTAGTGGGAAATATTTAATCCTAGACCAAGCACTGCTCTGGTCTACCTAACAGACTTTTAAAACGAAGACCCGGCAACTTCTCTGGCAGTCCAGTGTCTAAGACTCACTGCTCCCAATGCAAGGGACCTGGGTTCAAGCCCTGTCAGGGAACTGGGTCCCGCATGCTGCAACTAAGAGTTTTCAAGACAGCCTCCTGGTACTGACAGTCTGTTATGGTCTAGCCAACAGAGAGGTTTAAAACTAAAGTTAGAGCTCATTTAAACTGCCAAATGCTTGATAATGAACATCATCATTATGTTGACATCTAAAACCAGGATTTTTCAATATAGTGTGGTAAGAACTGCACCAATGTTTTCTTCATTGAGTTTCATCACGTGATAAAAATGCTGAAAATTAAAACAAGTAATTTTCTAAAAAAAAAAAAAAAAACAAACCAGTTTGCCTGCTGCAACTGAAAATCCTAAAGATATACTACCCTGAGTGCTGCAACTAAGACCTGGTGCAGCTAAGTCAATAAATAGAGAAAATAAATATATTAAAAAATGACTCCTCTCTCTAAAGTCTCCCTTTCTAGACTAGAGTTGACAAAAGTTAAAAAAAAATAAGGGAAAGACCCAAAAGGATCACAATATTTCTGAAGACCTTAACAGGATCCCAGAACAAATATTTATAAGAACATAAAAATATCAACACCCAACTGGGTAAAATTCACTATATATGTCTTTGAAGCAAAAACTATCAAGCAGGCAAAAAGGTAGAGAAATAAATCAATTGAAATCAACCCAGAACTGAGATAGATGGTAGAATTAACAAAGATATTAAAGCAGTTATTGTAACTGTAATCCATATATTCAAAAGTTAAGTTGTAAAATGGCTCAAGTCAGACTTCTGTAGCTGGAATACTTTGTGAGATGAAAAACACATGGAATGGTATTCACAGCAGTTTGGACATTGCAGAAGAAATGATTAGGGGACTTGAAGACAGAGAGAAAAGAGAATTTAAAAATGGAAAGAGCTTTTGTAAGATTTAGGGCAATTTCAAGTGGCCTAATATATGGTTAACTGGAACCCTGGAAAGAGAGGAGGGGGAAGATATAAAAATATCTGAAGAAATAATTAAAATTGTTTCCAAATTTGATGAAAACTATAAACTGACACCCCCTTGAGAAGCTCAACAAACTTCCAGCACAAGAAACTGGAATAAAACTATCTTGAAGCACATCATAATTAAATTGCTCAAAATGAATGGTAAAGAGAAAATCAGCCAGAGAAAAGACATTTTACATCCAGAGGAACAAAGCTAAGAAACGAGCAGATTTCTCATCAGAAGCAATCAAAGCAAGAAGATAGTGCAGGAGCAACATCTTTAGATATGAAAAAATAAAACCCTTAGAATTCTATATCTAGGGAAAATATCTTTTCAAAAATGAGGATGAAATAAAGACCTTTTCAGAAATACAAAAGCTGAAAAAAAATTCATGAGCAGCACATTTGTATTACAGAAAATGTTAAAGGAAATGTCAGAGGTAAAATGGTACCACATAGAAATGCAGACCTACCAAAGGAATGAATAGCATCTGAAATGATAACTACATTGGTAATGTGTAAGATTTTAAAAACTATTTAAATTAAAAAATAATAACAATGTATTGTTGGCTTCATACATTTATAAAAGAAAAATGTATGGCCACAAAAGTACAAAGGTCATGAACAAAGAAATGGAAATATGCTATTGTTAAGTTTCCTATTTTATACATGAAATGGAATATCATTACCGGTAGATTGTGGTAAGTTAAAGATGTATCTACAACATTTAAAGCAACTGCAAAATACTAAGGAGACCTATAAGTCAAAAAAGGAGATAAAATGGATTTATGAAAAATTCTCAGGAAATCCAAAAGAAGGCAGTAGAAGAGGATAAGAATAGAGAGCAGATGGAACACATAGAAACCAAATACCAAGATAAGCTTACGCCTAATCAAAACTCTAATCATATTAAATGTTAGTGATCTAAACACCCAATTAAAAGTAAGAGATGTCAGATTGGATAAAAAGCAGGAACCAACTATCTTCAGTCCATAAGAAATCCATTTTACATACTGAGACACAAATAGATTAAAACTAAAAGAGTGGAATGCAATATCTATGCTAACACTAATCAAAAAAGCTGAAGTCATTAAATTAATACAAGACAAAGTGGATTTCCAAGTATCCCAAGTGTATGTGTGCTCAGTCATGTCTGACTGTTTGCGACCCCATGGACTGTAGCCCACCAGGCTCCTCTGCCCACGGGATTGTGCAGGCAAGAATACTGGAGTGGGTGGCCATTTCGTCCTCCAGAGCATCTTCCTGACTCAGGGATCGAACTTGCATCTGCTGTGTGTCCTGCATTGCAGACAGATTCTTTGTGTCAAGCCACGGTGGAAACCCCAAAGTGGATTTTAGAGTGAAGAATATTGCCAAAGACAAGGAAACTCATTTCATAATGAGGAAAGTTTCAATTCATCAACAGAACATTATCCTAAGCAATTATGCAGCTAATAACTGAGATCTGAAGGGCAGGAAGCAAAATCTGATAGAACTGCGAAAGGAAATAGAACGAAACTCAGATTTCAGCATCTCTTCCTCAACAATTTGTGAAAGCAACCAGACAGAAAATCAGTATGGATGTGGAAAACTTGAACAGCACTAGCCATTAACCTGACCGAAGTAACATTTGTGGGACCCTACCCGGCAACTGTAGAATACACACGCTCTTCACGCATACTGAATGTTTCCCGAGACTGACCCCATTGTAAGCCACGAAACGAATCTCAATACATTTGAAAAGGGTTTCGGGTCATCAAGGGGCTTCCCTGGTGCTCCGGGAGCTGAGAAGCCGCCTGACAGTGCAGGAGACACAGGTTCCATCCCCGGTCCGGGAAGATCCCACATGCTGCGGAGCAACCCAGCCAGTGCAACAGAGCTATTGAGCCCGAGCTCTAGAGCCGGCCAGCCAGTCACCGAACCCCGGAACTATGGAAGCCCGGGCGCCTGGAGCCCATGCGCTGCGACAAGAGACCCCACTGCAAAAAGAAGCCCCACACCGCAACGAAGACCAGCCACCGCTTGCCACAACTAGAGAAAGCCCATGCGCAGCATCGAAGACCCAGCAAAGCCAGAAACAAATCAATCAATCTTTTTTAAAAAAATAGGATTCAAGTCATCAAATATGCTCTTTGATAAGAATGGAACTTAATTAGAAATCAGTAACAGAAAAATCTCTGAAAAATCCCTGTATAATTAGAAGCGAAATAGCTTATAAATAATCTGTAGATCAAAGAAGAAATCGAAACAAATTAGAAAGTAGTGGGAACTGAATGCTTGTGAAAACAGATTAGATCTGTGTGATGCTATCAAAGCACTGCTTAGGGGGAATCTGATAGTTGTAGACATATAGATTAAGATGGAAGAGAGGTCTCAAGTCAATAATCTTAGCTTCTATCTTAAATCAGAAAGATAAGAGCGTGTAAACAGACATAGGGGCTTCCCAGGTGGTGCAAGTGATAAAGAATCTGCCTGCCAATGCAGGAGAAGCAGGAGACGTGAGTTCGATCCCTGGGTTGGGAAGATTCCCTGGAGTAGGAAATGGCAACTCACACTCCAGGATTTTTGCCTGGAGAATTCCATGGGCAGGGGGAGCCTGGGGGGCTATAGTCCATGGGGTCACAAAGAATCGGATGCAACTGAGCACAACATTACATACATATATACATTGATGAAAACATTTATATTAGTTCTAAACTAGGAATCAAGACAAAAACTGGACAAAAACAGAATTAAAGTTGATCTTGATTCTGAAGTTAGTACATACAGACTGTCATCATTGTGCTCAAGGAAACAAAAAAAACATTGAGAAGACCCACGACAAGGTGGAGAGTTTCAAGATAGAACCGGAATTCAGAAAAAGAATCAAACAGGAATTCTAGAACTGAAAAATACAGTATCTGAAATGAAAGAACTCACTACAAGGATTTAACAAAGGACTAGATGAAGGAAAAGATAAGATTAATGTATTAGAAAACAGATCAATAGAACATAGTGAAATGGAAACAGAGGGGGAAAAAAAAAGAAAGGAAAATACAGAAAGAGGACTAGAGACATGTAAGGGAGAATGAAAGGTGTAAATTTAATTGAAATCCCAGAAGAAAGAATAGGAAAGAAGTAATACTTGAAGTGATATTGCTTAAGAAGTTTTCCAAAACTGATGAAAGACAGAATTCACAGATTTCAGGAGCTCTGAAAATCTAAAAGAAGAAAAAAAAAAAAATTATACCTAGACAGATCATAGCAAAACTTCCAATGCCCTCGTCCAGTGGATCTTCCCAACCCAGGGGTCAAACCCATAACTCTCATGTCTCCTGCATTGGCAGACAGGTTCTTTACCTCCAGCGCCACCTGGGAAGCCCAAGAGTAAAATTAAAAATATTAAAAGTTGCTAGAGAACAAAAGACAGATTACCTTCAAAGGGCAACAGTAAAACTGAAGTATAAAATTCATAAAAATGGTGGAAACCAGAGACAATAGAAAGGCATCTTTAAATTGCTTTAAATTGCTGAAGGGCAATGCATGCTTACCCACAGTTCTATATATATAAGAATTGTTTGGGTATTCTGGGGCCCTTGAGTTTCCTAGGAAATTTAGGGTCAGCTTAGCTTTTACGGAGAAGCCAGTTGAGATTCTGATACAGAGTTCACTGAATCTGTAGGTCAGTTTTGGAATATTGCCATCTTAATAGTAGTAAGCCTTCAGATCCATGAACATTTATTTAGATTGTCTTTGATGTCTTCCATCTATTTTTTTAAAAAATCATTTTCAGAGTATAAATCTTGCACTTCTGGGGTCAAGTTTATTCTAAGTATTTCATTATTTTTGATGCTGCTGTAAATGGAATTGTTTTCTTAGCTTCATTTTTGGATTGTTCATTGCAAAAAATACAATTGATTCCTATAACCTCGCTGAGCTTGTTAGTTATAATACATGTGCATCTTTAGGATGTTCTGTATACAAGATCATGTCATCTGTAAGTAGAGATAGTTGTACTTCTTCCCTTCCAATCTGGATCCCTTTAATTTGTTTTTCTTGCCTAATTGTCCTGGCCGGAGTGTCCAGGACAAGGTTGAACAGAAGTGATGAGAGTGGACATCCTTGTCTCATTCCTGACCTTAGGGAAAAGCATCCAGTCTTTCACCATCCGTGTGACACTGTTAGTCACGGTGGGTTTTTCATACTTGACATTTATCAGATTGAGGATGTTCTTCTCTGTTCCTGGTTTATATCATGCTTTTAATCATGAAACGGTGTTGATTTTTGTTGAATGCTTTTACTCTGTCTATTGAGATGATCATGCGGTCTTAAAAATTCTATTGATATGGTTCTGTATGTTAAATCAACCTGTATTCCTGGGATAAACTTAATTTGGTTATGGTACATGATCCTTTTTATATATTGATGGATTCAATATTTTACATGTATATTAAGAGATCCTGATCTGTAGTTTTCTTGTGAAGTCTGATTTCAGTACATTATGGGGTAATACTAGCCTCATAGAATGAGTCAGAAGTGGCCTCTCTTCTTCTCTTTTTTGGAAGAGTTTGTAAAGAATTGATATTAATTCTTCCTTTAATATTTGGTAGAATTCACCAGTGAAGAAATCTAAACCTGGGCTTGTGTTTGTTGAGTTTTTTGGTGACTAATGCAACTTCTTAACTTGTTAGAGGTAGAGTCAGATTAAAAAAACTTTTTTCTGTAGCAATCTTTTAAGAAAAATTTCCATTGAATCTAACTTGTCTAATTTAATGGCGTGCAATTGTTGACAGTATTCCTTTATAACACTTTTTATTTCTGACTTGAGTAATCTGAGTCTTCTCTCTCTTTTTGGTCAGTCTGGCTAAAGGTTTGTCAACTTGGTTGATCTTTTCAAAGAAACATTTGGTTTTGTTGATTTTCTCTGTTTTTCTAATCTTTATTTCATTAATTTCTTCTGTAGTCTTTGGCCTTTTTTTTTTCCCCCTGCTTGTCCTAGGTTTCGTTTGCTTTTCTTTTTCCAGTGTCTTAAGGTAGAAGGTTATTTTACATCCTTCTTCTTTTTAAACATAGATTTGTAGCCATAAATTTCACTCTGCGTTAGTGGCATCCCATGCATTTGGGTACATGGTGTTGTCATTTTCACCCCAGAGTATTTTTGAATTTCTCCTGTAATTTCTTCTGTGACTTACTGATTATTTAGGAGTATGCTGTTTAATTTCCACATATTTGTTGTGAGTTTCCCAAATTTCTTTCTTCCTTTGGCTTCTAATATCATTCCGCTGCAGTCAAATTTTGCATGATTTTATGTTTTTTTGGATTTATTGAGGTTTGTTTTATGACCTAATACATGGTCTGTCTATTCTGGAGAACGGTCCATGTGTGCTTGAGAAGAATGTGTATTTTGCTGCTTTTTGGTGGAGTGTTGTCAATGTCCATTCAATGTGGTTGGTTTGCCATGTTGTTCAAATCCTTCATCTACTTATTGGGACACATGCTTGGCAGACTGCTTTGGAGCTGGAGCTACACATAGAACACTTGGGTGTCCTTCTTCAGCCCGCTACAAGCCTCCAGCTCCCCTCCAGGGCCGACTATCTGGGCTTCCCAGAATGACTCCCAGTGGAAGTAGCAGTAGTGAGTATCCAGGTCTCAATTCTCACCATCAGCTCAGTTCAGTTCAGCTCCGTCTCAGTCGTGTCCGACTCTGCGACCCCATGGACTGCAGCACGCCAGGCTTCCCTGTCCATCACCAACGCCTAGAGCTTGCTCAAACTCATGTCCATTGAGTCGCTGATGCCATCCAACCACCTTGTCCTCTATCGTCCCCTTCTCCTCCTGCCTTCAATCTTCCCCAGCATCAGGGTCTTTTCCAAGGAGTCAATGCTTCGCATCAGGTTTCTAACCATAGGGGGAAAATATTCAGTGTTTTACCAGTAAGAGTGATGTTAGCTATAGTTTTATTTATTTTTTTTAGACAGACTATCAGGTTGAGGATAGGAGGTTCCCTCCTTTTCCTAGTTTAATGAGAGTTTTTTTTTTTTTAAGTACAAAGAGGGACTTGGTTTTATCAAATTCTTTTGTGTTTCTATTGAGATGATTATTTGGTTCTCTATTTTTTCTGTTAATGCAATGAATTATGTTACATTGCTTAGTTTTTGAATGTTAAACCAACTTTGCAATTTGGGATATATCTCAATTGGTCTTGATGTATTATTATTGAAAAAATATATATCCTATTGTTTTTTTGAGTTGCTATTATTTCTTTTAGGATTTTTAATGTATATTCATGGGAGGCATTGACCTGTAATTTTTCATTTTGAAAGTCCCTCTCAGATTTTGCTAAAAAAGTTATCCTGCCTCAGAAGCGTATCAGGAAATGCTCCTTCTTTCTCTATTAAAAAGTTTGTGCAATTTTGGTGTTTTTCTTCCTTAAACATTTTGGAGAATTCTGGAGTGGAATCTCTTGACTGGAGTGTTCTCTGTGGGAAAGTTTGTTTTTTTAATTATAGATACAACTTATTTAATAGGTACAAACTGTACATTTCTTCTTGGACCATTTTTCATGTTTTTCAAATTATGTAATTACATTCATTTAATCTAAAATTTCAAGTTTATTTGCATAAAGTTGTTTCCAATGTTTTATTATTGTCTATTTAACATGGACACCTACACTGCTGTCCCTCTCTTTATTTTTTAAATTATTTGTGTCTTCTCTCTTTCTGAAACTCAGGTTTGCTAAGGGCTAGTTAAGTTTTTAATGTTTACAAAGGAGCAATTTTTGACTGCTTTTTTTCCTGCTAAATGTCTGCTTTATATTTTTTGCTCTCAACTTTTACTTTTGGAATTTAATTATTTATTTTTTACTTTCTTGATTTAATTTGATATTATTTTGGGGAGGATTAGATCATTGATTTTCAACCTGTCTTCTTTTCTAAGATGTACATTGAAGGCCTCTAAGCCCTGGTTTAGCTGAATTTCAAAGGTTTTGTCCTTGCTCTTTTTTTTTTTTTTTCTGGGGCGGGGGAGCGGCGTGCAGTTCCTGGTCAGGCCCCACAGAGAAGGGAGCCATGGGCAGCCCAGGGCGTCTGGGAAGCAGGGGGCCGCTGACTAGGGTTCCCAGGAAGCCCTGCTTCCTGCATCAGTGTCCTTGCTCTTTTATTATTGTTCAGTTCAAACTATTTTCTATTTTTCATAGTGATTTATTCTTTGATCCACAGGTTATTTAGAAATGCATTGTTTAATTTCCAAACATTTGGTGGGTTTTAGTTATATTACTGTCATTTTTATCTAGTTTAACGTTACTCTGATCAGGTAGCATACTTTGTATAACATTATAACATTATTTTAATCACTTGAAACTTATTGAGATTTGATTTGTGGCCCAAATGTGGAGTATTTGATAAATATTCCATGTGCCTTTAACAAGAACATGTACTTGGAAGTTTCTGGAAGTGGTGGTGTGTATATGGCAATTAGGTTATTCATCATGTTGTTCTCCTATATACTTATTTTTTTCTCCACTTGGTCTGTCAATTTCTGTGAGAGGAGTGGTAAAATCTTCAGCTAAGTTTGCAGATGCTTATTTATCTTTTTATTCCTGCCAACTTTTGCTCTGTATATTTTGAAACTGAATTATTAGGTTCATATACACTTAGGAGTTTTTAGGTTTTCCTGTTGAATCGACACTTTAATCATTATGTATTATCCCTCTTCATTTCTAGTAATACTTCTGGCCTTAAAATTTCCATTGCTTTGTTTAGTTATGGTCATTCTAGCTTTCTTCTGGTTAGTGACCACGTGGTATATCGAATTTCATCCTTTCACTTTCAATCTTTCTCTACCCCTCAATTATCCTTATACGTAGAGTGTGCATTTGGTAATACCCAGCATACAGATGGGTCTTGGTGGTCAGCCAGTCTACCATTTTTGTCTTTTAATTGGAGTGTTTATTCCGTAACATTTAATAAAATGAACTGATGTCGTTGGGTTTAAGTCTATCAACCTACTATGTTTTCTACATGTTCTGTCTGTTTCTTATTCCTCAATTGATTTTTCTTTTTCTTTTTTTCCATTTATTTTTATTAGTTGGAGGCTAATTACTTTACAATATTGTAGTGGTTTTTGTCATACATTGACATGAATCAGCCATGGATTTACATGTATTCCCCATCCTGATCCCCCCTCCCACCCTCCCTCCCCATCCCATCCCTCTGGGTCTTCCCAGTGCACCAGGCCCGAGCACTTGTCTCATGCATCCAGCCTGGGCTGGTGATCTGTTTCCCCATAGATAATATACATGTTTCGATGCTGTTCTCTCGAAACATCCCACCCTCGCCTTCTCCCACAGAGTCCAAAATTCTGTTCTGTACATCTGTGTCTCTTTTTCTTATTTTATGAATAATCAAGTGTTTATACATTTGATCTATTTAGATCTTAATGTCATGATTTAAAAAAATTATAATATCATTTTAGTGGTTTCCATGGACTGGAGATTTCAGTATGAATTCCTGACTTATTGCTGTCTATCTTAAGCTAGTACATTTATCACTTCCCAACCAGTGTGAGAACCTTACAAAAGTCTAGCTCCGTTTATCCTCTTTGCCCTTTATTTTAAAGTTCCCACATTTTTTTTAACGTCTATTTTATAACGTCACAGCACATTATTATTTTTGTTTTAAACAGTCAACGTGCATTCACAAAAAATAATGTAAATATATTTTTAACCACTTAATTACCTTTTTGTATGCTCCTCACTCTTTCCTGTAATTCTGTGTTTCCATCTGGGGCTATTTCTCTTTGTCTTAAAGAAAAAGATCTCGTAAAAAAAAAAAAAAAAGATCTTGCTTCCTGGTTCTTGTATTGCTGGGCAGCTAGTGACAAAACCTCTTAACTGTGTTTTTCTAGAAATGGAAAATGTCTTTGTTGTTCATTTGCTCAGTCAAATAAACAAAGTTTACATGAGTTAAACAAAGTTTAACTCTTTCCAACTCCATGGACTGTAGTATGCCAGACTTCCCTGTCCTTCACTATCTTCTGGAGTTTGCTCAAACTCAAGTCCATTGAGTCGATGATGCCATCCAACCATCTCATCCTCTGTCGTCCCCTTCTCCTCCTGCCTTCAATCTTTCCCAGCATCAGGGTCTTTTCCAGTGAGTCGGCTCTTTGCATCAGGTGGCCAAAGTATCGGAGCTTCAGCTTCAGCATCAGCATCAGTCCTTCCAATGAATATTCAGGGTTGGTTTCCTTCAGGATTGACTGGTTCAGTCTTCTTGCTGTCCAAGGGACTCTTCAGCAAGAGTTCTTTGTCCAAGAGTCTTCTTCAGTGCCACAATCTGAAAACATCAGTTTACCGTCATCTTTTTCTTTAAAAAATTTTAAAATATTGAAATAATTATAGATTTACTAGAGGCTGCAAAGACAGAACACCGAGAGCCTATGTACTCTTCAACCAGTTTCTCCAATAGTTACATCTTATATAATTTTAGTGCAAGATCAGGAAACTGACATTGGTACAAAGTATATGGATAGTTCCCTGCCATTTTATGACACCTGCAGATTCATGTAACCACTCCTGTGGTTACAGAACTGTTCCATCATCACAAAGACCTATTGGTACCAGCATCCTACCAGCTTCAGAGAAACATAGAAAGCTTCCTCCTTTTGAGTCTTTTTACCTCCATCATTTTTAACAGAATTGTCAAATATTTCTTTTACTTACATAGAAATCCACATCAGGCAATGTTATACTTTTTGGTTCTCCTATCAGACATAGTTTAGAAGTCTCAAGAAGGAGGAGAAGAAGAGAGAAGGAGACTCTGTTGTAGTTACTCACTTTTTGCTCTTTATGTTGTTTGCTTTACCTTCCTGATGTTCCAAGATTCCTCCTTTTGTTCCCTTTCTGTTTCAAGAACTTGCTCTGGCTAGTCTTTTGGGGAGATCAAGCTCTAGCAGAGTTGCCTTGCTTTAATTCCCCTCTTATTCCTGGTATACAGTCTGACTCCCCGGATGTGGTCCTCACTCCTTTACCTCTATGATGCAGTCTTTCTGCCGTCTCATCTGAAGGCCCAGGGGGTCTTCCCAAGCCCCTCAGTCTTGCTGGGGGTGAATTCCCACTTCTGTCTCCACTGTTCTTCATGGCTGGTGTTTCTCAGCTTAGCTCCTGAGTCTCCTGGATGGGTTTGCCATGATTTCTTAGAGTCTGACCCTAAGCAGTCACAGTGGGACAGTGACTTGAGGGGAATCGGGACAGAGGATTTTATGTTGACCTGTTCGTGGTCTTCTCCAGCTCAGAATCTTATCCCTTGCCTTATGTGACCTGGCCTAAGTCAAAGATGCCTCTGACCGCTGTATTCTCAACTCACAGGGTCTTCTGCTTTGTGCCTGGACTTGCTTTCCCAGCGTCGGGAATTAGAAATGCCCCTATGGAAAGAAACAGTGGGGAATTTCTGCGGCATTCACATCATGGACTTCTCTCTCTCCTCCTGCTGGGCATAACTTTCCAAATTCTGTCTGCCTCGGTGGTTCAGCGCCTTCACATGATTGCTTCCTATTTTATCCACCTTTTTCAGTTGTTATCAGTGAGATTAGCTCTGGAAGGCCTTCTATTATCCCTTCTCTGTTAAAATTCCTTTCTAAAATTCAATGCATTATACTCTCTGATGATAAAATTTCCCCAAATTTGTCTGATGGGAGCCTCTTCTATCTGTTTCTTGTGAAATCTTGACACGCCTCCATCAGTTTTGATTGCTTCTTTCTTTTCTGGCACAAATAATTTTGACTTTTCTTGCCCCAGGGTTGTTACCAACTTCTAGGCCAGTTCAGTGGAGAGAGTTCAAAAGCAAATATTTCAAAATGAGTTCATGTTAATGCTTCTCATTTCACCCCAACATCCTTTCCTATTCCAATTTTGCATCCTCTTTCTCCTACAGGAATCCTAGTTTTCAGTGACATCCCAATGCTTACTTTCTGCTCAGTCCTACAATACACAGAAAACAGTTTAAGAATTGCAGCCTCAAATCCACTACTGATAACAAACTTTTCAAAAAAGTTCAGAATCTCTTTTAGTTCTTATGCTCACACAGACAGGGCAATGTGTTAAAAAAGCACTTGAATGATTCCTTTTTTTCTTCTATGTGGTTATGTTATCAAACTGATAATAGTTATATGTACTTGTTTCTGTTTGTACTTGATTTCAGGGTATTTCCCAAATCGTGTTGATTTAATTAATTTTATGAATGTATAAAATTCTCACAGAGTCAGACTGAGTGACTGAACTGAACTGATGAATGTATAATATATGAACATGGTTCAAAAGACAAGTTGGTTTAAAAAGGTATATTCAGAGTAGTCCCATTCCACCTCACTTTCCCTTGCTATGAGCAAATCTGAGCATTAAAAAAAAAATACATATATATAAGATTTCTACTTTTATAGCTAACCAATTTCACTGGTTTCTGTTTTATTCTTCCTATTTCTTTTGCAGATCTCCATAATTTTCTGTATTTATTTGGGGGAAATTAGGCTGTTTAAACTTCCTGCCTTTGCTGAGATAAATTTTGATAAATTGTACATTCCTAGAAAAGTATCCATTTCATCAGTTCATCTAAGTTTTCGCATTTATTTTCATAGAGTTGTGCAAAGTTGTCTATTATGGTTTTTTGGAAACTCCTTTTTTGCAATATGTATTACCTTCTTACCATTTCTTTTATCCATGGCCACACCGCACAGCATGTGGGACCTGATAGTTCCAGGGATCAGACTTGTGCCCGGATGTGGTGGAAGCACAGAGTCTTAACCACTGGACCGCCATGGAATTCCCAGTCCATATTTTTCTTGATAACTAAGCACTTCTCTCTTTTGTAATTTTTTCCAAAAGATCAGGTTTTTGATTTATTAGGTAGCCCCATGGCTACTATTTTTCTTTTTTTATGGAAACTATTTTTTTAAATTTTTTTATTTTTTTTTCATTTATTTTTATTAGTTGGAGGCTAACTACTTTATAATATTGTAGTGGTTTTTGTCATACATTGACATGAATCAGCCATGGATTTACATGTATTCCCCGTCCCGATCCCCCCTCCCACCTCCCACTCTACCCGCTCCCTCTGGGTCTTCCCAGTGCACCAGGCCCGAGCACTTGTCTCATGCATCCAACCTGGGCTGGTGATCTGTTTCACCCTAGATAATATACATGTTTCGATGCTGTTCTCTTGAAACATCCCACCCTCGCCTTCTCCCACAGAGTCCAAAAGTCTGTTCTGTACATCTGTGTCTCTTTTTCTGTTTTGCATATAGGGTTATCACTATTTTTCATCTCATTAATTTCTTTTTAAAAATTGAGGTATAAGTCACATGGTGTACAGTGACCATTTAAAAATATACAATTTAGTAAGATTTGGTGTTCACAATGTTGTGTAATCATTTCTCTCTCTAGTTTCAAAAAATCCTCATCACCCCTTAAAAATACCCTGCACCCATTAAGTAATTATTTCCCATTCTGCCCTGCTCCTACGGTAATCGGCTTTTTGTCTTTATGCATTTGCTTATTTCGGATATATCATATAAAAGGAGTCAAATACTATGTGACCTTTTGTTTTTGCCTTCCTTCACTTACCATAATGTTTTCTGAGGTTCATCCAAGCGGTGGCATGCATCAGTACTTTGTTCCTTTTTATAGCCAAATATTTCATTGTATGGATAAACCATATTTAGTTTATCTATTCACCAACTGATGGGCATTTGGTTTTTTTACTTTACCTTTTGGCTGTTATAATAATGTTGCTGTGAACATTCATGCCCAAGTTTCTGTGTGGACATATGTTTTCATTTCTCTTGGGTAGAGTCCTAGGAGTGGAATTGCTCAGACAAATGGTAACTTTGGGTTTAACATTTTTGAGAAGTTACCAGAGTATTTTGCTAAAGTGGCTGCATCATTTCCATCCCCACTACCTCATCCGTCTCTGCTTTTTTAGCGCCATTATTTTTTTTATTGCACATTCTTTAGATTTACTTTGTTGTTCATCTTCTAGTTCTTTGGGGTTGGGAATGAAGCTCACTTATATTCATTGTTTCATTTTTATTGATTCAAGTATTTGCTTCTTTTAAATTGAAGTATTGCTGACTTGCAATGTTGTGTTAATTACTGCCTTGCAACAGAGTGATTCAGTTATACACATGCATACATTCTTTTTTTATATCCTTTTCCATTATGGTTTATCCCAGGAGTTTGGATATAGTTCCTACGCAGGAGGCCCTTGCTGTTTATCTGTTCTAAATGTGATAGCTTGCATCTACTAACCTCAAACTCCCAGCCCATCCCTCTCCCTCCCCTCTCTCCCTTGGCAGACACAGGTCTGTTCTCTATGTTGTTATTGTTCGGTTGCTAAGTCATGTCCGAATCTTTGTGACTGCATGGACGGCAGCACAACAAGCTTCCCTGTCCTTCACGATCTCCCACTGTTTGCTCAAACCCATGTCCGTCGTGTCAGTGATGCTATGTAACCATCTCATCCTCTGCCACCCTCTTCTCCTTTTGCCTTCAACCTGTTTTGCAGATAGGTTCATTTGTGCCATACTTTAGATTCCACATATAAGTGATATCACATGGTATTTGTCTTCCTCTTTCTGACTTACTTCACATTGTATGATCATCTCTAGTTGCAGCCATATTGCTACAAATGGCATGATTTCATTCTTTTTTATGACTGAGTAGTATTCCACTATATGTATGTACACTGTATGGACCACCATTGTCTGTTCATCTGTTGATGGACCTTTAGGTCATTTCCATGTTTTGGCTATTGTGAATAGTCCTGTTATAAACATAGAGGTGCATGTATCTTTTTGAATTACAGTTTTGTCTGGATATAGGCCCAGGAGTAGGATTGTAGGATCAAGTGGTAATTCTGTTCTTAGTTTTCTGAGGACCCTCCGTACTATTTTCCATAGTGGCTGCACCGACTTACATTCCCACAAACTGTGTAGAAAGGTTCCCTTTTCTCCACACCCTCTCTTGCATTTGTTATCTGTACATCTTTTAATGATGGCTGTTCTGACTGGTGAGAGGTGATACCTCTTTGTAGTTTTGATTTGCATTTCTCTAATAATTAGTGATGTTGAGCATCTTTTCATATGCCTACTGGCCATCTGTATGTCTTCTTTGGAGAAATGTTTATTAAGGCCTGCCCATTTTTCCATTGGGTTGTTTTTTGTTGTTGTTGTTGTTGAGTTGTCTGAGCTACTTCCATATTTTGGAGATTAAGCCTTGTCAATTGCATCATTTGCAAATCTTTTCCCCATTCCATAGACTTTTTTTTTTAATAGTTTCTTTGCTGTGCAAAACTTGTAAGTTTGATTAGATCCCTTTTTGTTTATTTCTGTTTTATTTCTGTTACCTTGGAAAACTGACCTAAGAAAACATTGTTATGATTTATGCCAGGGAATATTTTGCCTTTGCTCTCCTTTAGGAGTTTTATGGTGTCATGACATATTTAAGTCTTTAAGCAATTTTGAGTTTATTTTTGTGGTTAGTGTGGGGGTGTGTTCTAACTTCGACGATTTACATGCAGCTGTCCAACTTTTCCAGGTGTCGCTAGTCGTAAAGAACCCACCTGCCAATGCAGGAGACATAAGATGTGGGTTTGACCCCTGGGTTGGGAAGATCCCCTGGAGGAGGGCATGGCAACCCACTCCAGTATTCTTGCCTGGAGAATCCCATGGACAGAGGAGCCTGGTGGGCTACAGTCCATAGAGTAGCAAAAGAGTTGGACATGACTGAAATAACTTAGCATGCACACACATGTCCAGCTTTCCCAGCTCCATTTTCTAAGGAGATTTTTCCCATTTTATATTCTTGCCTTTTGGCCAAAGATTAATTGGCCATAGGAGTTGTTGTTCAGTCACTCAGTCATGTCTGACTCTTTGTGACTCCATTGACTGCAGCACGCCAGGGTTCCCTGTCCTTCACCATCTCCTGGAACTTGCTCAAATTCATGTCCACCGAGTCAATGATGCCGTCCAACCATCTCATCTCTGTTGTCCTTGTCTCCTCCTGCCTTCAGTCCTTCCCAGCATCAGGGTCTTTTCCCGTGAGTCAGCTCTTTGCATCAGGCGGCCAAAGTGCTGGAGCTTCAGCTTCAGCATCAGTCCTTCCAATGACTATTCAGGACTGATTTCCTTTAGGATGGACTGGTTGGATCTCCTTGCAGTCCAAGGGACTCTCAAGAGTCTTCTCCAACACCACAGTTTGAAGGCATCAATTCTTTGGCGCTCAGCCTTTTTTACTGTCCAGCTCTCACATCTGTACATGACTACTGGAAAAGCCGTAGCTGTGACTATAGGACCTTTGTAGGCAAAGTGGTGTCTCTGCTTTTTAATACGCTGTCTAGGCCTGTCATTGCTTTTCTTCGAAGGAGCAAGCATCTTTTAAACGTCACGGCTGCAGTTACTGTCCACAGGTGTGTGGGTTTATTCCTGGGCTCTTTGCTCTGTCCCAGTGAGATGCATGTCTGTTTTTGTACCAATATCACGTTGTTTTGATTGCTTTAGGTCTGTAATATTGCCTGAAGTCTGAGGTGGAGGGGTTATGCCTCCTGCTTTGTGGTTCCCCCCCATCCCCAGATGGCTTTGGCAATTCCAGGCCTTTTATGGTTCCATATAAAATTTTGGATTATTTGTTCTAGTTCTGAAAAAATGCCATAGCTAATTTGATAGGGATCAGATTGTCTGTAGATTACTTGATACAAGTATTTGAAGTCATGAATTTTCTCTGTCTTTAAAGCACCCGAAAGATGAGATGTCATTATTTTTAAAGCAATCCTGCCATTTTAGTTCGTATGTTGCCTTTCACCTGAGTGTTGTCTGAGAGGAATTTTGAATTTCCAGACAGAAAAAACAATTTTGAACATGTTTTAAATTAATTTCCATCTTAAATAATGCCTTATATTCAATGAAGTTCAATCGTGTGAGTTCTACATTATGAAAAGTATTGTGATGTGTGCGTGCGTTTTGGTGCTTGTTCCTTGGATGTTGGAGGAGAAGGTGTATTCTCTTTTATTGTGATGTTAATTTCATACAAAGCCATAAGGTCTGCCTTATCTTACTGACAACATTGCTCAGTTTTCTTGTAACGTTCCTGGCTCTTTTGTTGCTGCTGCAGCTGTTGTTTGCTTGACCGAGAGCAGTGTGTTTAGCTTCCTGTGAGTGCTGTGACTCTGTCCATTTTTCCTCCCCTCTCCTGTAGCTTTCTCTCTATGAAGGTGGTTACTGTGTCATTTGTTGCATAGGCATTCCTATTAAATCCCCTCAGGCCTAATAACACACCACCTTTGTCACATTTAATGCTTTCTGGCCTGAATTCCACCTTGTCTAACATCAGAATCGAACCCCTGCTTGTTTATTGTTTCCATTTGCTGGTCCTGTGATTTCCAGTCTTTCTTAAATCACTTGGCCTGCAGCTCTGCGAGCTGATTTGAAATCTTTTCTTTTCGTGGGTGACTTAAGCCTATTCGCACTCACTGCTATGACTGGCTGGTCTCCGCTTTGCCCTCTTATTGTAGGTGATATTTACAGTATATATGGTATTACATTTATTCTATATCTCTATGTGTTCTGTATTCTTTGATCCTATTTTTTAAGGTGCACCTTCCTTTATTCTTATTTTTTTTTCTTTTTGTAATCAGCTTTATTGAGATCTATTTCACATACTGAACATTTTATCCATTTAAAATGTGCAGTTCAATGGTTCTTGGTGTATTGCATTATTCATTTTTAAAACTTATGGTAAATATATACACTACACAATTTATCATTTTAACCATTTTAAAGTGTATGATTCAGTGGCATGAAGTACACTTATAATATTGTGCAACCATAGCCCCTATTTCCAAACCTTTTCATTACCCCAAACAGAAAGCAATAACCATTAAACAACACCCCTCATCCCCTCCCTCCAGCCCCTGGTGGCCTCTAGTGGACGTCCTGTCTCTGTGACTTTGACTGATCTCAGTACATCTTATAAGTGGAATCATACAGAATGTGTCCTTTTATCTCTGCCTCATTTCCCTCTGCATAATGTCTTTCAGGGTTTAGCCTCATTGCAGCATGTTTTGGTTTTGCATTTCATTTGCAAGTTAGCGAAGTCTATGTTTTGGTTTGATTGGCTATTTTTATTCTAGTATCTTTTACAATGTCTAATTAGCTGAGGTTGTTACTGAACTGGCATTTCTATAGGTCAGAAATGGTCAGATATTGGTCATTTCAAACGGTGCAAACTAATATTGTTTGGTTTGTCAGTGTTAAGTGACATTCGGTGTCTCCCATCTATTATTTATGTGGCAATCAGTGCGTTTATTCTGTGTCCCCCCTTTTCTCTCCCTTCTCTTCCCACTTTTAATTGCATTTTTTTTTCTATTTTGTCAGAACATGTGTGTTTTGTTTCCTCTCTGATCTCTGTCTTTGTATTAGTCTCAGATCTGTAGTTAAACGTATCTAATGCTTGCCGCTGGGCTTCCCAGGAGGCACTCGTGGTAAAGAACCTGCTTGCCATGCAGGAGACATGAGACTCAAGTTTGATCCCTGGGTTGGGAAGATTCCCTGGAGGAGGGCATGGCAACCCACTCCAGTATTCTTGCCTGGAGAATCTTATGGACAGAGGAGCCTGGAGGGCTACAGTCCATGGGTTTGCAAGAGTTGGACACGGCTGGAATAACTTAGCACAAAGCACAAACACAATGCTTGCTGCCAGCCTTCTAGTAGATTCTCCCAGAAGGGCTTGAGAGAGTGATATTCCCTGGGTTCTTGCTGATTTGAATCTGCTTTTCACAGCCTGGATGCTTGAAGGACGGCTCAGC
Source organism: Cervus canadensis (assembly GCF_019320065.1). Lineage (NCBI taxonomy): Eukaryota > Metazoa > Chordata > Mammalia > Artiodactyla > Cervidae > Cervus > Cervus canadensis. Next base: position 4,521,834 of record NC_057402.1, on the reverse strand, counting down.
CTGATAATCCCTATAATTTCCCATTAAGCTCATTGAGGTGTCCACGCTGTCAGGTTAAGTTCACCATTTTTTTGAAGCCAAGTGGGATCTGCTAAGTGAGTCATTTACACTTTTCCACCCCCATTTCCTCTCTCAGCTCTATCAACTCTTGACAAATCTCATTCTTTGGACAGCCGCTCCGGTGTGGAACCGTCAAGCCTGTATTCTGATGCCATTTCTTCCACCCACATAACTTGGAAACAGACAGTCCTGTCACAGCTGCAATTGTATTAGAGTCCCCGTTTGATCATGTCATTTAATGTGGAAGTCACATCTGCATACAAACTTTTGGTACAAGAGGCTGTGAAGAATGCTGTGCACGACTTGAATCCCAGGGTTTTCCAGAACACACTCTTGATGCAGAGCTGTGGTACCTTTCATTGGTCCAGCACATCTGTACGGGACACAGCCGGGCCTCTGGAAGGTACTTTCCATCTCCAAGTATTAATTTACCAGTTGCAATGCTTCATTCCCAGTAATTTGTTTGGGGACTATTTTCAAGAGCCAACCGTGTCTCCCAGTCTGTTTCCTTCAGGGATTCCAATTAACACCATTAACTGAGTCCAATTAGTGATGCATTAATATACAGATTCATCAATCAGCAATGAAAACTTTTTTTGGACTTAATAAACCTTTGGATCAGAGTTGTCTTTGTCATCTGACATGTCGTCAATTCGTTTACTAATAACGTTATCCGAAAATGTCACCTTTTCCATTTCCTTCGCTTCATTAGTCTCAGACACAGTGTTGACAATTTCCAATCAGGCTGTTAAAATGAGCGATTCTGCAATTATGTGAGTCATTTCGGCTTTAGCTCTTAATTGCTCGACCTTGTAACTGGCTCCTCGGGTTCCATCGGATACGGGGGCAATCGATCTCGGCAGAGAACTTTGTTCCTTAATTCGAGCTTGTGGATGCCGATTAAAGGTCACTGCTTTTTTCCTGCCCAACACGCCTGGTGCGTGGTGAGGTGCTGGCGAGGTCTGCTTGGCTCGCTTCCTCGCTGGATAATTCTTGCGGCCAAATAAGACATTTAGGCCGAGGGGGGGATAATTGTCAGGGCACACGAATCCCAATGTGCAACAATTCTCATTATGTTGCCTAATTAACGACTTAGACTTTTGGGGGAAATAACTGCTTGTCTTGTGACTGTGATAACTTTCCAGCTTTAATTAAAAACTTGTCAATTATGGAGGGAATATAAATACCTGCAAAAGTACAACCATGTAGATATGAAATGCTTAGGGAGACCCAAGGCCTTTGCAGCTTCTAAAGATCAATTTTTCATGGGTTTTAAGAAAAACGGTTTTCATTTCCTGCATCATTAAATGTTTAGAAAAATAAAAATTAAAATAATCATAAGCTAGGGATAAACAAAATAGAATGCAGTAAAATGTTGATTTGTTTAACAAATTTAATTCAAGGATTAAATTTCTGAGAAATTCACAAAATGTGACTATTACCTATGTACCTACTTTATGTATAATAAAAGGCATTTGAAAAGCTAGATTTCCTGGTGTTATAATGGCTCACAATCCTTTTTAATGAATTGATTTGCTAAAGTATGTTAAATTATTATTTTTTAAACATGTAAGCATTGTTTCTTAATATCTAAAACCAAGTAACAATACATTATGAAACTTCACTAAGGATCAGACTTTGGCTCATTGTAAATATCAATTTTAAAAAGTAAATGAAAACGAAGTAGTGAGCGGGAAAATTGGCGAAGCCAGTTATGCTTTACTCAACGAATCCCAAGATTCATCATCATCAGGATAAAGAAAAAAATCCTACAGACCTCCAATGACAGAATTAAAAATTGTGAAAAATAAAAGCAAATCCAAAAGAACAATGCATATTTTCATACATCTGCAAAACAAAAGATTTCACTGATACACAGGGATGATGACCCAAGTCCCGATCTGGCCCGTCCATTAATGGGACGGCCAGGGTCCTGCCAACGGGTGTGGCCATCAGGGTGCTCTTTGGAGGAAGGGCCGTACATACACTCTTAGGAGCCAGAGTGGTAATGACTGCCTTAGGGAGCTAGGCTAGACTGAATCTAGCCTAGATTTTCCCCCTAAGAAGAGGAGTTGCTGAAAGAAAGGAACCACCTTGGCTCCTGTGGCCACTGCCATCTTGGTTCCAGTTTGCAGACAAAATCAGCGCTGAGGAGGACAGACTGGGAACGCAGAGCGGAGAGAGGGATGGAACCTGAGTCTCTGAGGACGGCACTGAACTGCTGAGTCAACCCACCCTGAAACCCGCTGGACCTCTGGATTGTCGTCGGAAATAATTCGAGTTCTCGTCACTGAAGCTTGAATCGGGGTGTTTCTGTTCCTTGTAGCCAAAGACATCTGGATTGAGGTGAACAAGCTGAATGTTTGTTCAATAGGTAAGGGGGAAATTAAATGAGAAGGAGACGATTAAGGGACTGCAGTAGGAGCTGTCTACGGCAGCTCCCCGGTGGCTTCCCTGGGGGTTCAGATGGTAAACGATCAGCCTGCAAGGCAGGAGACCCAGGTTCAACTCCTCGGTTGGGAAGATCCCCTGGGGAAGGGCGTGGCAATCCACTGCAGTATTCTTGCCTGGAGAATCCCATGGACAGAGGAGCCTGGTGGGCTACAGTCCAGGGGGTCAAAGAGAGTTGGGCACGACTGAGCAACTAAACACTCTGCCTGGAGAGAGAGCGAGCTGGAGTCTCCCTTCCCCAGGGTGGTGGCTGGTGTGGGTCCTGGTGGGTGGTAGAGCCCAGCCAGGCTGGCACTTCGCAGCAGGGATGTCAGAACGGGCCTCAATTTTCAAGAGTTTAAGGCTGGTGAGAGAACCAAACAGTTCTGCAAAGTTTTATTATGATTCAGAAAAGAGTGGCAGTGTTTTGGTGTGGGGGCGGAAGGGAATGAGTGATCACTCTTCTCCGAGACAGGTTTCATCTTCCGAACATTCGATCAGAACATGAATGATCGGCAAGTATTAAAAGCTCACCTTTAAAGGTCAGTGCACAGACAGGCGGGCTGCGTGGGCCCGCCATCCGCCTTGGGTAGCCGCGGCAGAATTCATTAACTTGTCACAGCCGTCTCAGTCTGTCAGATGTCTTTCCGCAGGACATAGGTTATCCTCAATGACTCCCCAACTGGCTGAGCCAAAATATGAAGCCACACAAGCCCGGAGAATGTGGAGTGTGGTGGAAGAGATGGCCAGTGCTTAATCCAATTCCATTGACTGTATTCTAGAACTCGACTGAGAATAACCATAGCTAGCACACACTGAGTGCTTACCCAATGCCAACACCGCACCAAGCCCTCAATCCCTAATTTTTAGAATCACTCTGGGAGGCCTAGGGGCTGAGTTCCATCTAAAGGAAGGAAGGCTTGAGACCTCTCTGGTGGTGCAATGGATAAGAACCTATCTGCCAATGCAGGGGACATCAGTTTGATCCCTGGTCCAGAAGACTCCATGTGTGGCAAAGCAACTAAGCTCATAGGCCACAACTACTGAGCCCACACGCTCCAACTACTGAAGCCCTTGTGCCTAGAACCTGTCCTCTGCAACAAGAGAAGGCACCACAATGAGAAGCTGGCACATCGCAGTGAAGGGCAGCCCCCTGCTCTCGGCAACTAGAGAAAGACTTTGCAAAGCAACAAATAGCCAGCACAGCCAAAGTAAATAAACAAGTAACAGTAATAAAAAAAAAGGGGCTTGGATGGTTAGGGGATGTCCCCAGACATGACAGAGCTGGATGTTACCTGCAGATAGTATGGGCCTAGCATCCATAATCTTAATTGCTACACTCAACACTGGCTTTCCACACCCCCCCGCCCCCCCCACCAAAGCAGACATCATGCTAGCCCCTAGGCAACCAGGAGAGAAGAAGTTGGTGTGTGTACGTGTGTGACAGATACACACCTTCACAACAACAACAATGATACACATAACAAGTTATCAGGAAAGAGGTAGGGGGCTCAGATCAGCTTCAGGTAGCTGAAGCAGATGCCCACCAATCACCTGTGATCAGGTGCAACAAGGGCCCCCATTCATTCCTCCCAGGGGCTGGGGAGGGTGCCCCGGAGGCTGACCAGGAGAGCGCAGGGCAGTCAAACACCTGCAAGCAAGGGGAGGTACAGGCTGGGCCCCCACATAATGCCCTCTCACTTGGGAAAGTTAAAGCTGGCTGGTCGCCTCCCCAGAGTGTCAGTTGGTACTTAACATACAGTCAACAAAAGTGATTGAAAAATCATGGTTTTTTGACTCTAACAGAAATGTCCGTTCGAGGACTTCCCTAATGGTCCAGTGGCTAAGACTCCACGCTCCCAAAGCAGGGAACATGGGTTCGATCTCTGGTCTGGGGACTAAGATCCTGCATGCCATGCAACACGGCCGGGGGGAAAAAAAAAACGCGGGTTCACTGTGGAAATTTTGGGAAGTGCTGAAGCCTGTAAGTTAGAACATAAGGTTACTCACCACTCTCCAGGAGAGCTGAAAACCTCCTGGGGTCCCTTCTTTCTGGCTTTCTTCCCTCTCCATCTGTTTCCCTCCTGTGTCCACATTCTGTTTATTCCACCAGCATTCACTGAGCACTTACTAGGTCCCAGCCACTGCTGCTCCACAGTCAAGATGCAGGAAAGAGCAGAGTCTCTGTTTTCCTGGCTTAGGTCTAGAGAGGGAGGGGATGAAAACTGCAGTGGGTACCCCATTGCTCGAAGGGGTGGGGGCGGGGGCCGCAACTTGGGGGGGGGTCCGAAGGAGACACGAGGGAGCCGTGGCAGGCCCTGGGAGAAGCGTGTCCGGGAGGAGGGATCTGCCTGAATAGAGGACCTGAGGAGTGGGTGTGCTTGGCGGTTGGGGGACAGCTGGTTGGGGGGGGGGGCAGCCTCCGTCCCAGTTTCTGGAGCAGGGGGACAGGAAGTGGGAGAGGGGAGAAGGGAGGGGGGCCGGGCCGTTAGAGACCCGGATTTGATGGGCGCTTTGGAGACAGCCTCGCGGGCCAGGTGGGATGAGGACCACATGCGCATCTTCGAGGGAGGCAGCTTCCTCCTCTGAGGGGTCCGGACCTGCGGCGACCCACCTATGTCGTCGAGCTGCCCAGTGGCTTACAGACCCAGGGAGCAGCTCTCAAAAGAGCACCCTCGCAGCTGGAACCTGCCCCGCCTCCCGGCCACACCCACCGACCCCTGGCCACGCCCACCCACCACTGGCCACACCCACCCGCTCTGGCCTCACCCATCCTACCTCTGGCCACACCCGCCCGGCCACACCCACCCAACCCCTGGTCACATCCACCCCGCCTCCAGTCACATCCACCCCGATGGGCTCTGCGGGACCAACTGGCCTGGGATTCCGTCCTGCAGGCTCTGGTGAGTTACCATCTCCAGAACCTGGGGTTTCTCCTTATTGCTTCGTTTCTCCTGTTTCTCACCGTTTCTCCTTCTCACGCCATCTCCAGTGGCGACTGCATCTGGCCTCTGTGGACTCAATCCCAAGTTCAAGGTAACTGTCTCTGGGACCTCTCCCCTTGGATACCACTCACCTTTAATTCAGCACATGATGAATCCAGCACTCTGCTGTCCCGAAGTTTGGTCCTCCCCAGTGTCCCCTACACCTGGGAGCCACCCACGAGGTTCATCACCCCAAGGCCATCCCCACTCTGAGTCATCACTCAAGGTTTGTGTCCAGGGCGCTGGAGTCTGTTCACTCGGCTCCTTCCACCTTGGTCCTCAGGAATCCAGAAAGGGCCCTCTCTGGTCCCCCAGGGCAGCTTTCTCAAGGCACCCCCCCCCCCCGCCCCCATCCCAGGGTCCCTCTCAGTCTACAAGGAAGACACACAGGGAATTTTTAAACCACACATTTCTGATCTTGCCATCTTCCTTGAAACCTTTGAATATCAGGCTTCCCACTGCTCCTAAGATAATGATCAAAATCCTCAACAAGGTCCCCCTAGTAAGTGCTCTCGAAGTGCCCGCATAGCTTCACTCCTCAATGTAATGAATTAATCATTGCTCCTAATGCAGTGAATTAATCGTGTGTGTGTTGGTTTAATGTCTGTTCTCCACTGGAGTTCAGTTGCCTCTGCTGAATTCTCAGCGCCCAGCACAGTGACATGTTTACATGTAGAGAAACAAGCGCATAATAACCACTAACATTTTGGGTACTTACTATCTTCTAGGCACTGAGCTAAGCATTTTGTTTTAACCTCCGCAACCCGGTGAGACGTGCTGTCCTCATTGTTTCTGAGAGGACACTGAAGCACAGGGAGGTTAAGTAACTTGCCCAAGGGCACACAGGAAGGGTTGGACCCAGACAGTCTGTCTCCTAGGCCACGCTCAGCAATAAACAAAAAGATACGTTCATTCATTGTGGGAAATACCAGAAAATGCAGAGAATTAAAAAAGAGAAGTCATTCAGAGGGGACCACTATTGCCTTTTGGCAAATTTCTTCCTAGACTTTTTCCTGTGCTTAAAAGGTCTAGAGGTCCCTACAATTCTACTGAACACGACTGGCCTCATTCTGCAGTGCTCTGTAATCTGCTCTTTTCGCTGGACAGTGTGGTGAGACCATCTTTTTAAGGAATTACCGATGATAATATTTTTGCAAACTATTCATTATTTTATTTTTGGCTGCGTTGGGTCTTCATTGCTGCACGTGGGCTTTCTCTAGTTGTGGCGCGCGGGCTTCTCCTGGGGGCGGCTTCTCTTGTTGGGGAGCATGGGCTCTAGGGTGTGCGGGCTTCAGCAGTTGTGTTGCACGGGCTTAACTGCCCTGCAGTATGTGGAATCTTCCCAGACGAGGGATCGAACCTGTGTCCCCTGCACTGGCAGGCGGATTCTTAACCACTGGATCACCAGGGAAGTCCTTATAGTAATATTTTTATTCATATTCCAAGGTATGGGTGAACCATGATTTGCTCAACTCAGCAGGCCCCCTGTGAACACGAGGTGCTGGTCCACTCTGCCTGTTGACCACATTGTAGCAGTGATCGCTGGAGGAGCTAAGTGGTCCTGCCTATCTGTACTTCTTTCCCATGCTCACCTACCTCACGTGGAGGTGTGGATGCGAGGGCAGGCATGGTTTTAGACTTGGCATGGGTGGTGCTAGAGCCCTCCAGCCCTTAAGGATGGAGTGACCCGCATTCCTGTCCGCTGCCTCGAATCACCTCCTAGTGCAAAATCAAGTCCACACCTGTCCCCCCTCTTCCCCTGCCACCTGCCTGGGTTGCATTCTTGACATACAGTTATGTGGAAAAGACTTGGAAAATTGGGAAAGAACCATCATCTCCCCTACCTTCCTCCAACCCCTGCCCCACGCCATGCCGTTCCCCTCTGAGGCTCACACCTGCTGAATCACAACCCAGCAGCAGCCAGGCTCAGGAGTTGTTCAGTTGCTCAGTCATGTCTGACTCTTTGGGATCCCATGAACTGCAGCACGCCAGGCTCCCCTGTCCTTCACTGTCTCCTGGAGTTTGCTCAAACTCATGTCCACTGAGTCAATGATGCCATCCAACCATCTCATCCTCTGTTGTCCCCTTCTCCTCCTGCCTTCAGTCTTTCCCAGCATCAGGGTCTTTTCCAGTGAGTCAGCTCTTATATCAAGTGACCAAAGGATTGGAGCTTCAGCTTCAGCATCAGTCCCTCCAGTGCATATTCAGGGTTGATTTCCTCCAGGATTGGCTGGTTTGATCTCCTTGCAGTCCAAGGGACTCTCAAGAGTCTTCTCCATCACCACAGTTCGAAAGCATCAATTCTTAATGTCCAACTCTCACCTCCATACATGACTATCGGAAAAATTATAGCTTTGACTATATGGACATTTGTTGACAAAATGACGTCTGTTTTTCAATACGCTGTCTAGGTTTGTCATCGCTTTTCTTCCAAGGAGCCAGCATCTTTTATTTTCATGGCTGCAGTCCCCATTTGAAGTGATTCTGGAGCCCGAGAAAATAAAGTCTGTCACTGTTTCCATTGTTTCCCCATCTATTTGCCATGAAGTGATGGGACCGGATGCTATGATCTTAGGCTCAGGTGGCTGTCCTACAAATTCCAGGGCAGAGCATTGGCCCAGAAGGTAGAATCTGTCTTCCTGCCCCTAAATCTAGAATGCAGCCAGGATTGTGCATGTTCCATCAGAAACTACAGGTGATCTTTTTTTTCACTCTTTTCAAATCCAGAAGATTCCTCCAGCTGCTGAATTAGGACTATTAAGAAAATGTTGGATTCCTGTTAAAGATGGGACTTTGCCTTTAAAAAAAAGAAAAGATTTTACAAGTTTTCAAATACCATGGAACAACTGAGCAAACTTAGCATGAAAGTGGGCCCTGAGGTGACCCCTGCTGGCCTGGTTTGAGGGGACATGAGCTTGGGGTGGAAACCGGTGGGCTGGGATCTGGGAGTGGAGGAAAAGGGGGAGGCTTGGGAATAAAAAGGAACTCCTCTCCGGAGTGAGCTTCCCAGATGGCTCAGTGGTAAAGGATCCACCTGCCAACGCAGGAGATGCGGGTTCGATCCCTGAGTCCAAAAGATCCCCTGGAGGAGGAAATGCAACCCACTCCAGTATTTTGCCTGGGAAATCCCATGGACAGAGAAACCTGCTGGGCTAGAGCCCACAGGGTCGCAAAGAGTCAGACACGATTGAGTCTGACACTTTTCCCTGAGATATCAAAACTAGAAAATGCCAGGCTGGCATGCTTGTTGGCTGTAAAAAAAAAAAAAAAGCGGTGGTGATGGGGGTGGGGTGGGGTGTGGGTAGGTTTGGGTGCCTGTGTGACAGGCCGCTCCCCATCATACCTCCCGTAATCCTCACAGGAAGCCGCCCAGGGCCGAGTCATCGCCCTCATTGTGCAGTGGAGGAAACTGAGGCCCGGGAGACAGAGGGATGTGCCCTGGAGCGCGGAGAAGCTGCCAACCCCACCGTGAGATTAAACATGCAGGATCCGCTCTGGGCGGTGCCTGCTTTCTAGCAGCTTTCTTCTCCTCCTCTGCAGAGAGGGCTCTTGGGGGCTCAGGCTTCCCTAGAGGGAAGTAAATGTCAACTTAGCTGTGCTTAGTCGGGGAGGGTTATCACGCGCCAGATAAAGTAACTGTAATTCCTACTTCTGCCAGCAGGGGGTTTGTGTCCCCACAAGCTCTCCTCTGGCGTGAAATATCTTTATTTTGATACCAACCTAATGGATGAAAAATACATCCTGGCTTTTGGAAACAAAAAACAAAAAACAAACCACTATCTTTTCCGTTTAAAAGTAACACATACTCATTAAACACACTTAGGAAACTATAGTCACAAACTGTTCTGCTCCCAATGCCTGGAACAGGTGGTCCACAAACATCTGTTGAATAGGTGAATAAGGAGAAAAAAATAGCACGGTCTACTAATAGAAACAGTTCTGTGAACGTTTAGGTGTGTGTTTTTCTCTGAGCGTCCCCACCGCCGCCCCAGGGTTGAGATTTGTTTATGTTCATTATGGTCTCCTGGGGAAGACACTGTTTTTATCCTGTTTCTTTCACTTCCCATCATTTGACACAGGCTTCCCTCTTTCAGGTAACATTTTAAATATCTCAGTAATATCTTGGTAAGTGTGTGAACCACAGTTTATTTGAATCTTCTGTTGTTGAACTTTCAGGCTGTTTCCAGTTTTTCTCTTGATAAATGATGGGGCTGATATCATTATGCAGAGAGCTGTTTGCAGATTTCAGCTTGTTTCCTAAGGAGAAAGTCTCAGAAGAAAGATGAACTTGGTCAAAGGGTTTTTTTTTTTTAAAAAATCTGATTTCATATTTCTTAAGTATGATGCATCTTATGAAACAACTTTATATCTGTTGGGAAACCTGGTTAAGTTCTTTTTTTTTTTAATATTTTTAAAAAATGACTTGTTCTGAACAATATCCCGAGCTTTCAGAAAACAGTGGCGGATATGAAAGGAGATTTGTTCCCTTCGAGCTCTTAGGGGGAGATCTGGCTCAGGAAACAGACACATCAGATGCGTGCATTTATCTGATGGTTGCCATGGGAACAAGTCATGTAACACAACGCTCTGGTTAGAGCACTGATCAGTAAGGGAGGGGGGAGATTGAAACAAATTAGCTGGTGTGTCAGCCAGCGGAGAGATAACAGCGATAATACAGAATGTTCTGTCTGCCCCCCTCCTGAGACAGGGGTCCGGGAACATGAGGCAGGGCTGGGATGCAGGGCAGAGAATAGAGTCATAGCAGGCTGAGGAAAACTGTTCCCCAAATCAGATGCTGGGGCAAGAGGGGGCCCCAAGACGAGACTGGGGAGCTGGGCTCCCAGGGGCAGGGGGACAGAAGGTTATTCGGGAAGCAGCTGGGGTAGACCCCAGGGTCTGGGTACCACCTGTCCAGAGAGGACCCGTGACTCCCACAGGCACGCTGCAGGGCCAGTCCCGGCCCCAGCTCTCTGCAGGGTGATGGGAATCCAGCAGCAGACCCACCCTCGCGTGTGCTTCGGGACCTCCCAGCCCGGGCACATCTGGGGATCTGTGCTTCAGCCTGGGCAGACAGCGGAGACCCAAGTGGCTGGGGCGTGACTCCAGGGTCAGATCACAGCTCGGCCACTTGGCAGGCTCCTCACCTGTAACAAGTTAGGAAAATGACGGGAATGTAGCCTTAGACCAGGACCCAGGGAATAAGGGGCGCTCAGTGGCCGTTGCTATGACAATCATCTGAATGAGAGGCAGAGTCTGATGGGAGTGAGGGAGGGTACTCACCAAGAACCGTATCCTGAGGGTGGACACAGGATCAATGCGGGGAGGGGGGCTGTGTTTAAGGACCAAAGAATGGCATGGTATTTGGCCGGGGTTCCTTGGGGAGCAAGACCATCACAAAGTGAGGGGATGAGGGACCAGCCGTTGCCGCGCCTGTCCACCTCTGACCCTGAGGAAGTGGGGAGGCGGGTAGCACTGGTTCAGGGGGCAGTGCGCATCCTGAAAGTTCTGGGATGACTTGTGGAGAAGTTGACTCAGACCAGCTGCGTTTCCCAAGGTCACCAGGCTGGGAGAAGAGGAAGCAGGTGGGGGTAGGGGTTGTCTCTCAGAGGCTGCCCAGCGTGGTTGGGGGTGGGTGGGTGGAGGCCCTCCCCAAATGGGTGTTAATTAGGACCCATTCATCAGAAGGCAATTGAGCAACATGCATCCCAAACCTGAAACTGTCCTGGTTTCTGGTTCAAGAGTCTGATTCTGGGAATCCTTCCTAGGGGAACAGCCCTAAACCCCAAGATGCCTGCTGCGGCATTATTCATGACAGGACCTGGAAGCACCCTCTCTGCCCACATCACGCAGGGCTTAAGTCAGCAACGATTCACTTCCTTGCTTTAACTCAGGTGTCCACCAAAGGTGCGGCCACTGACCCCATGCCTCGTGTTCTGGGCATGGATGGGGGCGGGGGTGGCATTCCCCCCACCCCTTGTGGGAACCAGAAGAACCTGGGCTGGCTGTCCAGTGGCCAAGGGCTCAGACCCTGGACTTGGCAAGCCTTGGTTCCAACCCCTACCCTCCCTTCCTTATTGTTGAGCTGGGCAAGTGCCTCAGTGTTCTCAACTGTAGGATGGGTGGAGGGAGCTGTGCCCACAGCAGGATGCCTGTCAGGGAGTCAGCCTCAGGAAGTGATAACCTTACCTGTTCATACTGTGTGTGCCTGGAACAGGCTCTGGGGGGGTTGTGGGGGGCAATTTGGAAACCTAGCTGTTACCCAGGCCACCGGCAGAGGAAGAGAACAGCCTTTGGCGCCCAGTACAGCTGGTGGGCTGGACTCAGCTGTGTGACCTCAGCCAGTCACCTAACGTCTCTGAGCTTCACTTGGCTCCCGTGTCAAGTGGGGATTTCTTATCTCGGGGGGCGCTGAGCGCGGTGTGGGGGGATTGGTGCTCATAGCTCAGCAGGGAGCCCTGGCCAGCCTGACGCCAGCAGGAGCTGCATTTTTCCTTTGGTGGGGAACAGGCTCTTCCAGGGTCAGGCACCCCACTCCTAACGGACTTGGGCCGCGGAATGCCTGCGTGTCGCGGGGGGCCGTCTGCCAGGCGCGGAGTAGCGGGGCGACCCGCACCCCTAGCGGGATGAGCGGCTTCTGGAAAGAGCGGCGGGAGCCTCGCGCGGCCGGCAGGGGGCAGGATGTCCCCGCGAGCCGGCCGTGTCCTCGCGTCACCCCGCCGCCTCCAGCCCCCCCGCACCTCATTAAAGGGCCCAGCGGCTCATTTCTGCGGAGGGAGCGCCGGGGGAGGGAGCGCCGGGCGGCCCTTCCCCGGGGAGCCCTCTCCATCAACGCCGGGCCCCATAATTTACATTTAATTTGTGAGCGGTTTAAGGTTTAATTTTTTAAAAACCGAATGATTCATTACCATATTAATAAATAATAACATTTATTATTCTCCTAATGAGTGTCCGACATACAAAGGCAATTACATGTCTTATGTATTTTCTCAGGAGTTGAGACAGCAGAGCGTTAATTACGGAGATTCACGCGCCGACCATGTTCTGATCCGGGGTCCTGATCCCGTCTTTGTCTCGGTCTGAACCAGCTCCCCCCTCCCACACACACCTCCCCCCAGCTTCTACAGCCCCGGGAGTTCAGGGGAGAGGGGGTGGGTCCCCCGACCCTGCTCTAGTTTCCCCAGGCCTCCAAGCCTCAGACCCCTGGACCCCGGCAGGTGCCAGGCCACTGTCCCCCCTGCCCCATCCTTCCGCGGCCCCCTCCCCGACGTTAGCCGGAGGGGGTTGGAAACCGAAGGCCTGAGTCAGGAAGGACCTGCCCTCCCCAGTTCGTGCCCCTGTGCCTGGTTCATTCCTTCCTTCCGCAACTGCCCACTGAGGGTTGGGGTTGTGGGGGTCCTCGTGGCTGCGCACGTGGGGACCCTGAGTCTCGGGGGAGAAGCTCGGGGACCCGCGTTCGGTGCGGGGCAGAGCCGGAGCTTCACGTGGTCTGTTGGCCCCTGCAGGTCAGAGCAGGCCCTGCGCAGGCCCTGAGGGCCGCGGGTGTGTGTGTGTGTGTGTGTGTGTGTGTGTGTGTGTGTGTGTGTGTGTGTGTGTGTGTGTGTGTGTGTGTGCACTCAGTAGTCTGACTCTGCAACCTGTGTGTCTATGTGTGTATGTGTATCTGTGTGTGTGTCTATGTGTGTATGTGTATCTGTGTGTGTGAGCGTGCACGCACTCTATACTGTCCAACTCTTTGCTACCCCATAAACTGTAGCCCTCCAGGCTCCTCTGTCCATTGGATTTCCCAGGCAAGAATACTGGAGTGGGTTGTCATTTCCTTCTCCAGGGGATCTATTCCAACCAGGGCTGGAATCTGTGGTCTCTTGCGTCTCCTCCATTGGGGGTCTGGGCAAGTCCACAGTGAGCCTACGCCCCTGGCTGGTTCATTGTAGCTTCCCTTCTTCCCCTGTCAGAAAGCTGTTCTTGCTGATTTTGGAAAATGTAAAAGTTTGAGATAAAGGAAAACCAGATAGCAAAGTAAGCCAGCAAGCAAGTCTCCATAGTCCATCACCAGGGGCAGCGGGAGGGCCCAGAGGTTGCTATGTCCTGGTATTTGAAAGGGCGAGGCTCCCAGGGAAACTGCCAGGAAAGGGGATACAGCTGTCCCCCACTCCCCTGACCTTAGACCCTCATCCCCTTTTGGGAGGGCAAGGTCGTCCCTGCTTGGGGCTCAGGAAAAGGAGGTCAGAAATGGAGGCCCATCCCCTGGTCTGCATCCCATAATATGGGTTTTTCATAATATGGAAAACTACCAGGAAATTCCCCCACCTCGAGATCACCAGGCATTTGGGTTTGTATCCATCTGGGACTTTTTCTGTGCAAATGCTCAAAAACAGACTCTCTTCCCCCAATAGGCAGGAGATCGTACTCCACATGCAGTCTCCTATCTTGATTCTTTTTTCACTTATGTTTTATCACAGGCATTTCCCTATGTCAGAGAGTCAGTCTTGAAACACCAGCGTTTGCTCAGCTGTGTAGTATTCCACCGGCGTGCTGGGCTCCGCCGGGCCCTGCTGTCTTCTGGACCTTTCCCCTTTCACAGCAACACTAGAGCAGCTGTCCTTGTGCGTAAGGATTCCTCTGTGGGAATCCTTGATTACCTCCTTAGGGTCCATTCCTAGAAGTGGCATTACTGGGTCAGAGGCACCAGTGCCTTGAAGGCTGCTGGCCCCCTCCACCAGCGTGCCTGCCAGCGGGGCACACCCATGCACACTCCCAGGGCCCATGTCATAGCTCCACCCTTGGCGCCCTCACCAAAGCTGACTGAGTTATCACCTGATGAGCTCTTTGCAGCACAAACCATTTTCAAGGTGCTGTTCTACTTGTCCTTTCACCGGCTTATCCTGGGAAGCCTGGAATCTAGGCAGGCTGGTCTCGTTCTCACTGCTTCATAGATGGAGCGACTGAGGCGACTGAGGTCAAGTGCATTTGGCTCGTAAGACTTTAGAGTCTCTTTTAGATCTCAGAGGTCATTAAGGCCTCCTTATGTTTCAGATGATGGAGAAAGACTCAGTGAGCTGTGACAGGGAGAGCACTGTCTCTGGAGTCTGTCTCTCCACCTACCCAATCACTCATCCATCCATCCATCCATCCACCCATCTAGCCACTTACCCACCACCCACCCATCTACTTATCCATCCATCCACTTACCTACCCATCCACTCATCTACTTATCTAGCCATCCACCCATCCATCCACTTACCTACCCATCCACTCATCCATCCACCCATTCATCCACTAACCCACTCAGCCACCTATCCATCTACCCATCTATCCACTTACCCACCTATCTACCCATCTATTTATCCATCCACTGTACACTCATCTATTCAATAAATATTTACTGAAAACCAGCTTTGATTTAGGCCCAGGTACAGGGAACTTTACATGAACAGCTCAGGCTCTGGCAGAGAAGGCAGACCAGAATGAAATGCCCACAGCTGTGATGAGTTATCCGCAAGGCGTGGGTTAGGTTGTTACAGAAGCACATGACAGGGAAGCCAGAGCGAGCTGGGCAGGGGTCAAGGGACCCTTCCTGAGAAGGATGAAACCTGGTCCCCCAATGGCACGCAGTTTGTGACCTTGGGTGAGTCCCTGCGTCTCCCAGCCTGCTTCCTCCTCTGTGTCAGGGAGGAGCCAAGCCTTGGCTTTGCTGTGGGCTGGGAGGCCGGTTGGTTAGGACAATGAGGGTGAAGGGGCAGGTCAGGGGGTGAATGGGAGGTACATTTGGGTGCTGCTTATTCTCGAAGAGTTAGAACTAACTAGGGGTCAGTGCCAAGTACCATCTTGCTCAATCCACACAGAGTATTATTGTTATTAGTAGTACTACTACCTTCTGAATTTTTTTTTCAGCAAAGCAAAAAGTCTATGATCAATTATGATTATATAAATCATCAGGCAATGTTTATTGAGACCAGAACTATTTCACAAACAAACTAGTCTTAATTTGGTTATATTTGGTAAAAAATGAGGGTAATCTAGGAAGGAAAAGATGTTTCAGTGAATGTTAAATTCCAATTTGTTAATGGAGGTCTGCATCTACTAAGAGTCATTTTCTGGATAGTTCTCTGCTGTTATGGCTGTTGTTCAGTCCCTAAGTCCTGTCTGACTCTTTGAGACTCCATGGACTGCAGCACATCAGGCTTCCCTGTCCTTCAGTATCTTCCAGAATTTGTTCAAACTCACATCCGTGGAGTTGGTGATGCCATCCAACCATCTCATCCTCTGTCGTCCCCTTCTCCTCCTGCCCTCAATCTTTCCCAGCATCAAGGTCTTTGCCAATGAGTCAGTTCTTCACATCAGGTGGCCAAAGTTTTGGAACTTCAGCTTCAGCATCAGTCCTTCCAATGAATAGTCAGGACTGATCTCCTTTAGGATGGACTGGTTTGATCTCCTTGCAGTCCAAGGGACTCTCAAGAGTCTTCTCCAACACCACAGTTCAAGAGCATCAGTTCTTTGGTGCTCAGCCTTCTTTATGGTCCAGCTCTCACATCTGTACATGATCACTGGAAAAACCATAGCTTTGACTATATGGACTTTGTTGGCAAAGTAATGTCTCTGCTTTTTAAAATGCTGTCTCGGTTTGTCATATCTTTTCTTCCAAGGAGCAAGAGTCTTTTAATTTTGTGGCTGCAGTCACCATTCACAGTGATTTTGGAGCCCAATAAAATGAAATCTGTCACTGTTTCCACATTTTCCCCGTCTATTTGCCATGAAGTGATGGGACCAGATGCTGTGATCCTCATTTTGTGAATGCTGAGTTTTAAGCCAGCTTTTTCACTCTCCTCTTTCACTTTCACCAAGACGCTCTGTAGTTCCTCTTCACTTTTTGCCATTAAAGTGGTGTCATTTGCATATCTGAGGTAGTTGATATTTCTCTTGGCAATCTTGATTCCAGCTTGTGCTTCATCCAGCCTGGCATTTCACATGATGTACTCTGCAGATAAGTTAAGTAAGCAGGGTGACAGTATACAGCCTTGACATACCCCTTTCCTAATTTTGAACCAGTCCTTTGCTCCATGTCCAGTTCTAACTGTTGGCTTCTTATCCTGCATACAGATTTCTCAGGAGGGAGGTAAGGTGGTCTGGTATTTCCATCCCGTAAAGAATTTTCCACAGTTTGTTGTGATCCACACTGCCAAAGGCTTTAACATAGTTAGTATAGCAGAAATAGATTTTATTTTTGCAATTCCCTTGCTTTTTCTATGATCTAGGGGATGTTGGCAATTTGATCTCTGGTTCCTCTGCCTTTTCTAAATCCAGCTCCTACATCTGGAAGTTCTTGGTTTACATACTCCTGAAATCTAGTTTGAAGGATTTTGAGCATAATCTTGCTAGCATGTCAATGTAAAATTTAATTAAACTATTAAAGGGCACTCCAACTTTGTTACTGAAGCTTATCTCAGTAATCTATCTTTGGACAAAAATCAGATGCCTCATGACCTGCAATCAGGACTAGAAAAAGACATGATTTAAGACACTGTCTCTGACTTGGCACTTTGTGAATTTTTATCATGGGCCAGGCATTATGCTGTCATGTATTAATCCATTAAACCCACCACCAGCCCAGTCGAATAGGCAGAAATCGCCGTACCCACTTTAAAGACAAGACCACTAAGGCACAGAGTGGTGAGGTAACTTACCCAGGGTCATGCACCCAGGAGGTGGGCGATCTGGAATTTGAACTAGGCAGCCCGATACCAGAGCGTATGCTTTTGACCCTATAGAGATGTATGCTCACTTCCCTGTTCTTATTGCAGGAACATACATTGTACACATGAGGAAACCTAACGTTCCCAGGGATCCAGTGAATAATTCAGGCCTATGGGACTCCCAGTTGGCCCTTTTCAGGCCCTACCTGCCCTGAGTCACTAAAATAGCACCTGTGGGGCCTCCTCCCCCACTTTCGGTGTGAGATGATGTTTCTCCTTACTCCACAGGCACTGGGATCTGCCAAGCATACCCTGAGCTCACAAGAGACGGAAGGGAAGTGCAGACAGACTCAGGGACAGAGATTGAGCTGTGTGGTTTTGCACAAGTGTCTCACCTTCTCTGAGCCTTCCATTCCTAAGGGTGATCCAGGGAAACCATGGGTGTGAAAGAAAGGGATGAGAGGGAAAGCACCAGAAACATCAACCGAAACTGTCATTCACTCACTCATTCAATGAACATATATTCTATGTTTGTATATTCTATGAACATATATTCTATGCCCTACTGTGCACCAGGCCCCTTCTAGGCACTGGGGTTCCAGGAGTATTTAATAAGAAGGTCAGGATCATGACCTCAGGGCACTGACAGTCTTGAGAGGGAGGCAAACAGTGATTGAACAAATAAATCATTACCTAACATGATGTGAAGACTAAGTAATATGAAGAAATTCAGGGTGAGGGGGGACTGAGAATAATGGGAAGGGAGGTCCCAAAGGTGCTGAAGAGGTGATGTTTAAACATTGAATAGTGGGGGCAAGTCACATGACTGTCTCCAGAGACAGCATCCCAGGCAAGGAACAGCAAGTGCAAAGGCCCTGAGGCAGGTGTTAATGTAGTGAGTTTGAGGAACACCAAGGAGGCCGATGAGGGGACACACAGTAGCAGGAGATGAGGTCAGGGTGGGGTTAGGGGTTAGATCTGGTTTGGCCCTGGGAGGAGGACTGTGGAGTAAGCTGGAGTGACTGGGATGTCCCTGGTGGGCTTTGAACAGAGCAGTGAGTTTAATTTAATTAATCCTAATTTAATCCTAGTTCAGATTTAATCCTTATTAGGATTAATCCAGTTTAATGCTAATTAAACTCAGGATTTCAGAATGCTTCTGGATGCCCGAGGAACAGGCGGTGGGCAGGTGGGGGAGGGACACTGCAGTGATCTAGGTGAGAGGCAGCAATGGCTTAGACCAGGGGGCTGGTCGTGGGGGGTGGGGACTGGCAGGATGTGGGTAAACCTCGGGCACAGAGGAGACAACAGAACTACATGATGGGTCGGAGGCTGGGGTGAAAAAAAGTCAAGGGCAATCGACTCCCAAGTTTGGGTCTGAGCCCTGGAAGGAAGATCATGTCATTTGCTGAGATGAAGAGGGCAGGTCGGGCAGGGACAGGAGCTGGTGATGCTGGGTTAGGATGGACCTGCCCACTTACTGTTCCACCAGCTGTCCGTCAGGCAGGTGGCCACTCACATCTGGAGCTGGGTGGGGGGGTGCCATCCTGGAGGTGGAAAACAAAAGCTTTTCCCAGAGCTCGGGACAGTCACTCCTTCCTCCCCGTCTTGCTCTGAGAGCCAAGAGTGACCCCTAGGCTATCTGTATCTTGTTCTCACGTCCACTTCACTCCTTCTTCCGAGTGATGGCCCTGTCACCCCAGAACTGTCTTTCTAAGTCACCCATTTGACCAGATGCCTCCCTGCCTAGCACCATCTATGACGCCCTGCTGCCCGTGAGCAGACAGGCCCCCAGGGCCCCTGCCCCTTCTCCTATCGCTGCTCTCACCACTCTTGGCCGCCCATTTATGCTCTGGCCAAACTTCCTAGAGTCCCCCCCACCCCCCCACCCCACCAACACCCAGACTCTCCTTGCGTCCAACACTGCTGTCCCCTCTGTCCCCTCCACCAGGAACTGCACCCCCATACCTCCCCACACGCACCTTCTACCTGGCTCTGAGTGTACCATCTGGGTGGCCAGGGCAAGGGACGTCTTCCCCAAAGCTTAGCTCCCTCATCTGTAAAATGAATGTAGCTGCCTCACAGGTGCTGGGAGGCATCAAATGGGTGATGCACCTGGCTTGGGTAGTACAGTGTCTGGCACATGTGCCAAATAAATATTAATGTACAAGAACACAGAGTTTAGGTGCCACTTCTTCCTGGAAAGCCTCCCTGGTTGACTGAGTCCCTCTTCGGAGGCCCCAGCATTTTTCACACTTCATGTCAGTGTCTGGTTGACTTTCATTTCGGGAGCAACCCCAGGGTGGCGTCTGATTCTCTTAAGCCTGGTCAGGGCTGGCACAGAGCAGGGTGAGAGAAAGAATAATACAAATGGCCGAATGCCCTGTCCTCAGAAGTAGACAGGCTGTCCATCCACTCCCATGACTCTCTCAAGAATGGGGACAGAGGTCTTACACCTCTGTGCCCATGAGGATGCTGGGGTCCCGAAGGGGTAGGGAATGGGCCCACCAGCTTGCAGCCAAGGGTCTCTGGCTCCAGGTCCAGCCTCATAGGTTGGGCTAAGACAGTGCCTCAGATGCCCGCCTGCAGGATGGGGTGTGGCTGGGCTTTGGGAGTCCAAGATGGCCAGTGCTTTTCCCTTCTGCCCGGGGTAACACAGAGCTTCCCAGAGGAGGACATGGCTGAGCCCGGCCTTGAGAAAGCAACAGAATGGGCCAAGCAGTGAAGGAGGAAGGGCGTTCCAGGAACAGAAAACTGCAGGTGCAAAGCTGTGGAGGTAGCAGGTGGGGCAGTCACTTGATTGACTGGAGGGAGGGTGACGGTCTCCTGATTGGCTGGAAGGAGAGTGAGAATATCCTGATTGGCTAGAGGGAGCATGAGATTCTCCTGATTGGCTGAAGGCAGGGTGAGATTCTTCTGATTCGCTGGAGGGAGTGTGAGGGTCTCCTGATTGGCTGGAGGAAGTGTGAGGTTTTCTGATTGACTTTGAAGCTGTCCCTTGCCCCCAGGGCCTCAGGTGCAGGGAAGCTGGAGGAACAGCATCCATCAGACATGTTGATGTGCCTTTTCCACCAAGTATCCTGTTCTTCCTACTTTCTCAGACCTCCCAACAGTAAGAGGGCGTATTGCTCCCCCACTTAACGGATGAGGGAAGCAGGGCTGTACATAGTGTGAGCAGGACTTTGGAAAAACACGTTTTGTGGGGCCTCTGACTAGACCAGCAATTTGAGTAAAGGGCTTCCGGGCCCGCGAGCGGTTTAGTCACCGGTCTAGAAGTCGTCTTTCCTTTCACTTAAGTGAAGACGCCTCTTGGGGTGGAGGTCCCAGGTCTTCCCACTCAGGTCCAGGAATCCCCCGTCTCTCCGTGTCTTCACCGCCAACCGTGCTGGGCCAGGTAAGAATTCCAGGTTTCCCGTTTCCCATCTGGAGAAAAAGGTAGCAATGCAGCCAGGACTCTCTGGAGCCTGCTTGCTTTGGAACTGACAGCCCACCTCGCCTCCGGGTCCCTGATGCTGTCTGCTTACTGCTGACGGTGACCCCAGGGGTGCTGGGTCTTCCATGCCCCCCACCCCCCACGTGACCCGGTGAGGATGGGCCTTCCCCATTCTCCCAGAGGTTGCTGCTGCTCTTGGTTGATGGTGACCCCAAACGCAAGTCATGCCCACACAGGGCAGGAAAATGGGAAATAATAGCCTGTCTTCTGGGCTCGTTAATTTCACCACTGGGAACTCTGCAGCCAAAGCAGTGTAAACGCCGCCTCAAAGCGCGCGTGGCTGCCGCGGTCCTGGACGTGTCCTCTTTCCGCGCCCTCCCGCGTCCCAGGGTGGGTGGGGGCCGGTGGTCTTGCGGGCACTGGTCTCATGATGTCCCCACTCGGACTGGGGCGGGAGTAGACACGGGTGGGAGGGGCCTGGTGGTCTTGCGGGCACTGGTCTCTGAGGTTCTTGGCAGGGGGTGGGGGAGGTGGTGTGGCCACCCACCACAGATGGTGGCATGTGGTGTGGGGCCTGTGGACAGAGCGGTTGCCAGCACAGGTGGCCCAGTTTAGATGCCTGCTACCCTTCCACCCTTCTCACACGCGGAGGCTGGAGCAGAGAGGAAGGACCAACACCTGGGCTCCCGCCCAGGTGGGAAGCTGGGCCTCGAACTCTTCCTTGTGTTGGATGTAAATGAGCATAATCCCAAAGGAGAGTGTCCACGCCATTCTGATGGCCTAGTTTCAGGTGAGCTCACGAAAGAAAGAGTGTGCTGCCGCTAGAAGTGATCCACTTGTCAGGCTTCCCTCCTAGACGGGGGCCTGGCCATAGCCCTAGAATACCTCTTAGATGACACGCCCAGGGTCCACTGGGCATCTTGTCTACCCCCGCATGGCATGGCAGTTGGGTGGAGGGTTGGAGAGTGCTCCAAATGGGAACAAGGGCTCTTGAAAGTCTCAATCTGGGCTTGGGGCACTGGCCTGGATGGCCCTGCCAGCTCTGGCTTGTCCCAGACATCACAGGGGGCACCTGGATGTTTTTGTGGGAAGTTGTGTAACGCTTGGCTCCCCCCGAGACCTGAGGCCTGGTCCGGGGCCCTGCTGGCTAGAGTCTAAGAGGGCTCGGAGATGGTAAGTGCTTTGCTGGAGCCACACAGCCTGCAGGTGGTGGAGCTGGTGCTTATGTCCAGAGCTGCTGGAGAAGATGCTGGAGAATGTTCCTAGCCCCAGTGAAAAATTTCAGAGAGGTGCTGATGGGACAGTTATTTATGGAGGGGGTATGAGAGAACCCCTGGCACATTTAAAACCATTTCTCAAGCCGCCTCAGTCCTGACTTCTCTTTTGGGCTGTTTCAGAGCCCAGCTGAGGACTGGCTTGTCAGAGAAGCTAATTCTGACTAAAGTGTTAATAGCTGAATGTGCCATCCATGTGCTTGGTGATGGGGCCTTTCAGCCTTTACCTGAGGAAATGTGGGCAGGATGGAGAGGCCCGAGACCCATGTGTGACTCCTTGCCCCCCATTCCGCAACCTGGAGGCCTCTGTAGATGGCAGTGGGCTGCCCGGGACCCCAGTGTCATGCCTTTTGATTTGGGCTGTTTCCTGGATTGATAGAGTCCTGACCATTGGTCAGATGGCAGCATCTGGAGTCCTGTGCAAAGCCCCCCCCCCCCCCCAGCCTACAGTCTGGGGTCCCTGGCCCTGGGAGCCTCACTTCTAGGTCTCTCCTCCATGTCATGCCTGGGGGTCCCTGCACCCCCCTCTTCCTGCTCTAAGTGTTTCACCCCTCTGGGACCTGCACAGAAATGAGAATAGCAGGATCACAGTGACCTGCTCCTTTGGGGCAGACAAGCTGTCTCAAAGGCAGCTCACCCAAGGCCCTTGACCCCCAGCTCCCCATCTTGAGCCCTGGCTGAGAGGTCTTTTTTTTTAGTTTATATTTTAATTTAGGTCCAATCGCTATGCAGTGTAGTATTAGCTTTTGCCGCACACCAACATGAAGGTCATCACAGAGCGCGGAGCTGGGCTTCCTGTGCTAGCCAGCAGCTTCCCACTAGCTATCTGCTTTGCACACGGCAGTATGTATATGTCGCTGCTACTCTGTCAGGTCAATCCACCCTCTCCCCCCGGCCACTATGTCCACAAGTCCGTTCAGCTGAAGGGTCTTGTGGATGCACACAGTGCAAATCATGGCTCCCACTGGCTCAAACCATTATGCGTGGGATGAGTCCAAGCCGTGGAGAAACCTGCAGGCAATGTCCTTGTGCTCTGGCTGGAGGGGACTGGGGAAGGTCCCTGGGAGGAAGGCCAGACGGGGGCAGCCCAAGGCCCACGAGCGTGCCCTGGGGCCTGCACTCTCCGTGGGGCTTACCCTACCCTGACTCTCACCTCCCCTGGGAGCTGTATCTTCACCTCTGACCCCCTGGGGAGGGTGGCCCATATTCCTCAGACACCCCAAGTCCCAGCCTCAGCCTGCCACCCTTGCCCATCCCCATTTCCAGAGCTTCCTTGAGGTTATGTCCTGGCCCCCAAATTAGCCTTAGCGTCTGCCACTGTTTTTTCAACCACCCGAGTTGAGAGGACACTTACAGGGGAGCAGGGCGTCCAAAGATGGGAACCACACACGGGAACAGTCGTGTGTGTGTCAGGAGGTGGAGATAGGACCACTGGGCCGTTTGATTCAGTCTCACAGCTCTCTGGGCTGGGTCTGTCCTGCACTCCTCAACTCCTAACCCGTAGGCCCAGGAGCCCCAGCTGCTGACTGTCTAGCCTGCTCTGTGTCTTGGGCAAGCCCCTGGTCGGGCCTCAGGAAGTGCTTTCTCCACTTCCCCTTCCCCCCCACCGCCCCCCACCGCATCCTGGCTTCTCAGCTTAGCTGGCAAACGTGATGCCTTTGGCTTCCTGAGCGGGTGGTCCCCGCTGCTGCCGTGTGAAGAACTCTGAGCAGAGGTGCGGCTCCTCCCCGCAAGGTGCTGCCCTTTTCCCTCCAGGTGTCCCCTGATCTGTTCCCCCTGGGAGAGGATACAGGGGCCTGGGGCCCCCTCCTCCCCACTGTGGTCAAGGTGCTCCCTTCCTGGCCCTGACTTTATTTTGCCCCGAAGTTTCCTGCCTGGACCAAGCTTCAGCCTCTTGGCAAGCCCCAGCCGTGGAGCTCGGCCTTCCAGGCTCTGTTGCTCAAGTCGGCCAGAGAGAACGTCCTGTGATGTGAATAAACATGACATCTGCCAGATAGATGGTTTCACTTCTTTCTCCTCAATCACTTCATTTCATTATTTTTTTCCTAATTACAATGCCAGGACCTTCAGGATAATGTTGAATAAAAATGGGGAGAATGGACCTCCCTGCTTTGTTCCCAATCTTAGTGGGGGGAAGTGTCAAAATCTGTGTCAATATTATTAAGTGTGATGTTAGTGTATGTTTTTCTTAGGTCAGATCTAGGGAGATTCCCTTTATTCTCTAGTCATCAGGTATGGGTGATAGGTTGATCATGTTTTAAAGGTTCTCCTTTCTTCCTTTAATAAGGTAAATTACAATGACTTCAAAGGTTAAAATAGCCATATACTCCTGGGATAAACCTCCAAGGCCTACTTTATATATTATTGGATTCTATTTGCTATTAAGAGTTTTTGTGTTTATGTATTCACGAGACATGTGCGTGCATGCTAAGTCGCTTCAGTTGTGTCTAATTCTTTGCGACCCCGTGGACTAGAGCCCACCAGGTTGCTCTGTTCATGGGATTCTTAGGCAAGAATACTGGAGTGGGTTGCCATTTCCTTCTCCAGGGGGTCTTCCCAACACAGAGATTGAACCCCCGTCTCTTACATCTCCTGCATTGAGAGGCAGCTTCTTGACCACGGGTGCTACCTGGGAGGCCCTTCATGAGAGACACTGGTTTGTAATTTTCTCTCTTGTTTTGCAATGTGCTTATGAGGGTTTCGTATGAAGATTATGCCACCCTGCCTCCTGGCAAAAAGAAGTGTTCCCTTTATCCTCTATTTTATGAAAGAGTTTGTATAAATTTGGTACTTCTCCTTCCAATGTTTGATCAGTTCAGTTTAGCTGCTTGGCCGTGTCTGACTCTTTGCGACCCCATGGAATGCAGCACACTGGGCTTCTCTCTCCATCACCAACTCCCGGAGCTTGCTCAAACTCATGTCCATCAAGTCGGTGATGCCATCCAAACCATCTCATCCTCTGTCGTCCCCTTCTCCTCTTGCCTTCAATCTTTCCCAACATCAGAGTCTTTTCCAATGAGTTGGTTCTTCACATCAGGGGGCCAAAGTATTAGAGCTTCAGCTTCAGCATCAGTCCTTCCAATGAATATTCAGGACTGATTTCCTTTAGGATGGACTGGTTGGATCTCGTTGCAGTCCAAGGGACTCTCAAGAGTCTTCTCCAACATCACAGTTCAAAAGCATCAATTCTTCAGCGCTCAGCTTTCTTTATAGTCTAACTCTCACATCCATACATGACTGCTGGAAAAACCACAGCTTTGACTAGATGAACCTTTGTCAGCAAAGTAATGTCTCTGCTTTTTGGTATGCTGTCTTGGTTTGTCATAGCTTTTCTTCCAAGGAGCAAGTGTCTTTTAATTTCATGGCTGCAGTTACCATCTACAGTGATTCTGGAGCCCAAGAAAATAAAGTCTCTTATAATTTCCATTGTTTCCTCATCTATTTGCCATGAAGTGATGGCACCGGGTGCCATAATCTTAGTTTTTTAAGTGTTGAGTTTTAAGCCAGCTTTTTCACTCTCCTCTTTCATCAAGAGCTCTTTAGTTCTTTGCTTTCTGGCAAAAGGGTGGTGTCATTTGCATATCTGGAGTTATTGATGTTTCTCCCGGCAATCTTGATTCTAGCCTGTGCTTCATCCAGCCTGGCATTTTGCATGATGTACTCTGCATATAGGTTAAATAAGCAAGGTTACAATATACAGCCTTGATGTACTCCTTTCCCAATTTGGAACCAGTCCGTTGTTGCATGTCTGGTTCTAACTGTTGCTTCCTGACCTGCATACAGGTTTCTCAGGAGGCAGGTAACATGGTCTGGTATTCCCATCTCTGTAAGTATTTTCCACAGTTTGTTGTGATCCACGCAGTCAAAGGCTTTGGTGCAGTCAATAAAGCAGAAGTAGATGTTTTTCTGACTTCCAGGAAGTCAGGAAGTCTCTTGGTTTTTCTATGATCCAGCAGATGTTGGCAGTTTGATCTCTGGTTCCTGTGGCCTTTTCTAAATCCCGCTTGAACATCTGGAAGTTCATGTATTGTTGAAGCCTCGCTTGGAGAATTTTGAGCATTATTTTGCTAGTGTGAGATGAGTCCAATTGTGTGGTAGTTTGAACATTCTTTGGCATTGGCTTTCTTTGGGATTGGAATGAAAACTGACCTTTTCCAGTCCCGTGGCCACTGCTGAGTTTTCCAAATTTGCTGGCATATTGAGTGCAGCACTTTCACAGCATCATCTTTTAGGACTTGAAATAGCTTATCTGGAATTCCATCACCTCCATTAACTTTGTTCGTAGTGATGCTTCCTAAGGCCCACCTGACTTCACATTCCAGGATGTCTGGCTCTGGGTGAATGATCACACCATCATGGTTATCTGGGTCATGAAGATCTTTTTTGTATAGTTCTGTGTATTCTTGCCACGTTTTCTTAATATCTTCTGCCTCTGTTAGGTCCATATCATTTCTGTCCTTTACTGTGCTCATGTTTGCATGAAATGTTCCTTTGGTATTTCCAATTTTATTGAAGAGATCTCTAGTCTTTCCCATTCTAGTGTTTTCCTCTATTTCTTTGCACTGATCACTGAGGAAGGCTTTCTTATCTCTCCTTGCTATTCTTTGGAACTCTGCATTCAGATGGGTATATCTTTCCTTTTCTCCTTTGCCTTTAGCTTCTCTTCTTTTCTCAGCTATTTGTATGACCTCCTCAGACAACCATTTTGCCTTTTTGCGTTTCTTTTTCTTGGGGATGATCTTGATCACTGCCTCTTGTACAATGTCACGAACCTCTGTCCATAGTTCTTCAGGCACTATCTAGCAGATCTAATCCCTTAAATCTATTTCTCACTTTCACTGTATAATCGTAAGGGATTTGATTTAGGTCATACCTGAATGGTCTAGTGGTTTTCCTTACTTTTTTCAATTTAAGTCTGAATTTTGCAATATGGAGTTCATAATCTGAGCCACAGTCAGCTCCCGGTCTTGTTTTTGCTGACTGTATAGAGCTTCTCATCTTTGGCTGCAAAGAATATAATCAATCTGATTTCAGAGTCAACCATCTGGTGATGTCCATGTGTAGAGTCTTCTCTTGTGTTGTTGGAAGAGGGTGTTTGCTATGACCAGTGCATTCTCTTGGCAAAACTCTGTTAGCCTTTGTCCTGCTTATGTACTCCAAGGCCAAATTTGCCTGTTACTCCAGGTGTTTCCTGACTTCCTACTTTTGCATTCCAGTCATCTGTGATGAAAAAGACATTTTTTTTTTTTTGGTCTTAGGTCTAGAAGGTCTTGTTGGTCCTCATAGAACCATTCAACTTCAGCTTCTTTGGCACTAGTGGTTGAGGCATAGACTTGGATTACTGTAATATATATATATATTTTTAAATATATTTATTTATTTTATTTATTTATTTGGCTGTTCCCGGCCTTAGCTGCAGCATGTGGGATCAAGTTCCCTGACCAGGGATTGAACCCTGGCCCCCTGCATTGGGAGCGCAGAGTCTTAGCCACTGGACCACCAGGGAAGTCCCGGATTACTGTAATATTGAATGGTTTGCCTTGGAAATGAACAGAGAGCATTCTGTCATTTTTGAGATTGCACCCAAGTACTGCATTTCGGACTCTTTTGTTGCCTATGAGGGCTACTCCATTTCTTCTAAGGGATTATTGCCCACAGTGGTAGATATAATGGTCATCTGAGTTAAATTCACCCATTCTGGTCCATTTTAGTTCATTGATTCCTAAAATGTCGATGTTTACTCTTGCCATCAATATAATTCACCAATGAAAACATCTGGGCCTGGAGTAGAGTGGAGTATTTAGATTTTCTATTTCATTCTGTGTTAATTTTGGTAAGTTTCATTTTTCAAGGAATTTGCCCATTTCATTTAAGTTGTTGAGCTTGTTGGTGATAAAGTTGTCTGGTGATAATCTCTTTTATTATTAATTAATTTGGCTGGGTTGGGTCTTAGTTGTGGCACTCGAGATCCTTGTTGCAGTGTGTGGCCTTCTTCCTCTCATTGTGGCGTGTGGGCTCGTAGCTGCGGCTCAGACTCTCCGCTTGCGGTGTGTGGGCCTGGTTGCCTGAGGCATGTGGGGAGTTAGTTTCCTGACTGGGGACTGAACCTGCATCCCTTGCATTGGGAGGCGGATTCTTAACCTCTGGACCACGAGGGAAGTCCTCTTTTGAATTTCTAGTATTGGTAATTTGTACCCTCTCTCTTTTCTGTGGTCAGTCTCACTTTTGTTCATCTTTCCAAAAAACCATCTTTTGACCTGTTAATTTTCTCTATCGTTTTCTACTTTGTTAATTTCTGCCCTTTTATGATTGCTTTCCTTCCACTTCACTTCACTTTGCACTTCTTTTTTAGCCTCTTACTGTGTAACATTAGGTCCTTGATTATATTCTTGTCTTCTTTTCTTTTTAAGCATTTAAAGCTATATTTTTCCCTCTAGGTACTGTTTTAGTTGCATCTTGTAGACGTTATGTATTTTCATTATCATGCAGTTCTTGTGACTCTTTGATCTGTTGGTTATTTAGAAATGTGTTATTTAATTCCAAAATATTTGGGGATTTCCTAGATATTGTATTCTTATTGGGTTTAATTCTATTGCTGTCAAATATTCTCTGATTTTGGTCCTTTTAGATTTATTGAACCTCATTTTATAGCTGAGCATATGGTCTACCTTGGAAACGAACAGAGATCATTCTGTCACTTTTGAGACTACATCCAAGTACTGCATTTCGGACTCTTTTGTTGTCTATGATGGCTACTCCATTTCTTCTAAGGGATTCCTGCCTGCAGTAGTAGATATAATGGTCATCTGGGTTAAATTCACCCATTCCAGTCCGTCTTAGTTCTCTGATTCCTAGAACGTCGATGTTAACTCTTGTCATCTCCTGTTTGACCACTTTCAATTTGCCTTGATTCATGGACCTAACATTCCAGGTTCCTATGCAATATTACTCTTTACAGCATCGAATCTTGCTTCTATCACCAGTGCCATCCACACCTGGGTGTTGTTTTTGCTTTGGCTCCATCCCTTCATTCTTTCTGGAGTTATTTCTCCACTGAGCTCCAATATCGGGCACCTACTGACCTGGGGAGTTTATCTTTCAGTGTCCTATCTTTTTGCCTTTTCATACTGTCCATGGGGTTCTCAAGGCAAGAATACTGAAGTGGTTTGCCATTCCCTTCTCCAGTGGATCACATTCTGTCAGACATCTCCACCATGACTGGAATGCACAAGTAAGAAGTCAGGAAACACCTGGAGTAACAGGCAAATTTGGCCTTGGAGTACATAATGAAGCAGGGCAAAGGCTAATAGAGTTCTGCCAAGAGAACGCACTGGTCATAGCAAACACCCTCTTCCAACAACACAAGAGAAGACTCTACACATGGACATCACCAGATGGTTGACTCTGAAATCAGATTGATTATATTCTTTGCAGCCAAAGATGAGAAGCTCTATACAGTCAGCAAAAACAAGACTGGGAGCTGACTGTGGCTCAGATCATGAACTTCTTATTGCCAAATTCAGACTTAAATTGAAGAAAGTAAGGAAAACCACTAGAGCATTCGGGTATGATCTAAGTCAAATCCCTTATGACTATACAGTGAAAGTGAGAAATAGATTTAATGGACTAGATCTGTTAGAGTGCCTGATGAACTATGGACAGAGGTTCGTGACATTGTACAAGAGGCAGTGATCAAGACTATCCCCAAGAAAAAGAAACAAAAAAGCAAAATGGCTTTTTTTGTCTGAGGAGGTCATACAAATAGCTGTGAAAACAAGGGAAGTGAAAAGCAAAGGAGAAAAGGAAAGATATTCCCATCTGAATGCAGAGTTCCAAAGAATAGCAAGAGAGACAAGAAAGCCTTCCTCAGCAATCAATGCAAAGAAATAGAGGAAAACACTAGAATGGGAAAGACTAGAGATCTCTTCAAGAAAATTAGAGATACCAAGGGAACATTTCATGCAAAGATGGGCTCAATAAAGGACAGAAATGGTAGAGACCTAACAGAAGAAGAAGTATTAAGAAGAGGTGACAAGAATATACAGAAGAACTGTACAAAAAAGATCTTTACGACCCAGATTATCATGATGGTATGATCACTCACCTAGAGCCAGACATCCTGTGAAGTCAAGTGGGCCTTAGGAAGCATCACTACGAACAAAGCTAGTGGAGGTGATGGAATTCCAGTTGAGCTATTTCAAATCCTAAAAGATGATGCTGTGAAAGTGCTGCACCCCATGTGCCAGCAAATTTGGAAAACTCAGCAGTGGCCACAGGACTGGAAAAGGTCAGTTTTCATTCCAATCCCAGAGAAAGCCAATGCCAAAGAATGCTCAAACTACCGCACAATTGCACTCATCTCACATGCTAATAAAGTGATGCTTAAAATTCTCCAAGCCAGGCTTCAGCAATACATGAATCGTGAACTTCCAGATATTCAAGCTGGTTTTAGAATAGGCAGAGGATCCAGAGATCAAATTGCCAACATCCTCTGGATCATCAAAAAAGCAAGAGAGTTCCAGAAAAACATCTATTTCTGCTTTATTGATTATGCCAAAACCTTTGACTGTGTGAATCACAATAAACTGTGGAAAATTCTGAAAGAGATGGGCGTACCAGACCACCTGACCTGCCTCTTGAGAAACCTGTATGCAGGTCAGGAAGCAACAGTTAGAACTGGACATGGAACAACAGACTGGTTCCAAATAGGAAAAGGAGTATGTCAAGGCTGTATATTGTCACCCTGCTTATTTAACTTATATGCAGAGTACATCATGAGAAACACTGGGCTGGAAGAAGCACAAGTTAGAATCAAGATTACTGGGTGAAATATCAATAACCTCAGATATGCAGATGACACCACCCTTATGGCAGAAAGTGAAGAAGAACTAAAGAGCCTCTTGATGAAAGTGAAAGAGGAGAGTGAAAAGGTTGGCTTAAAGCTCAGTATTCAGAAAACTAAGTTCATGGCATCCAGTCCCATCACTTCATGGCAAATAGATGGGGAAACAGTGGAAACAACGCTGACTTTATTTTTCTGGGCTTCAAAATCACTGCAGATGGTGATTGCAGCCATGAAATTAAAAGATGCTTACTCCTTGGAAGGAAAGTTATGACCAACCTAGATAGCATATTAAAAAGCAGAGGCATTACTTTGTCAGGTCTGTCTATTCAAGGCTATGGTTTTTCCAGTGGTCATGTATGGATGTGAGAGTTGGACTGTGAAGAAAGCTGAGTGCCAAAGAATTGATGCTTTTGGACTATGATGTTGGAGAAGACTCTTGAGAGTCCCTTGGACTGCAAGGAGATCCAAGCAGTCCATCCTAAAGGAGATCAGTCCTGGGTGTTCATTGGAAGGACTGATGTTGAAGCTGAAACTCCAATACTTTGGCCACCTGATGTGAAGAGCTGACTCATTGGAAAAGACCCTGATGCTGGGAAAGATTGAGGGCAGGAGGAGAAGGGGACGTCAGAGGATGAGACTGTTGTATGGCATCACCGACTCAGTGGACATGGGTTTGGGTGGACTCTAGGAGTTGGTAATGGACAGGGAGGCCTGGTGTGCTACAGTTCATGGGGTTGCAAAGAGTCAGACACGACTGAGTGACTGAACTGAACTGAACTGATATGGTCTACCTTGGTGAATGCTCTTGAAAAGAATGTAAACTCTGTAGTGGTTGGATGTAGTAATCCATAAATATCAGTTAGGTCAAGGTGGTTGATAGTACCTTTCAAATCATCTCTGTCATTTATGTATGAACTGGACATGAGTTGAGTGAATTCTAGGAGATAGTGAAGGACAGTAAGCCAGGCATGCTGCAGTCCACGGGGTCACAAAGAGTTGGACATGACTTACCAACTGAACAACAACATTATTCTATCGGTTACTGAGAGAGTGGACTTAAAATATCTAATGAAATTAAAGAGTTGTCTACTTATTTTAATTCTGTCATCTTTTGATTTATATATTTGAAGTTGTATTATTATATGAATACACAGTTATGTTTGTTATGTCTTCCTAATGAATTAATCCTTTTATCTCTGTGAACTGGTCCTAATTATTGCTAGTAAAACCCTTGGTCTTGGAGATTTATTTTATCTATTGGCATTTTTAATTATAACTTCTTATATTTTAAAATATTTAATAGTTGCTCTATGTGGTAAAATATACATTCTTAACTTTTCACAGTTTACTTAGAATAAATAGTTTATCACATCATTTAAAACCTAGAAATCTTGCAACCATATATGTCCACCATCACCACCCTATCCTTTATGTGATAGTTGTTGCACGTAATATGTCAACAAATGTCGTAAACCCCACAAGAAAGTAGGATTTGCTTTCAAACGTTGCAACTACTTCTAAAATAATCAAAGGATTTAAAAAACATTTACTAGACATGTATCATTTCTGGTAAATATATATCATCTTTTGGTAAAATTCCTCTAATGGCAGAAAGTGAAGAGGAACTAAAGAATCTCTTGATGAGTGTGAAAGAGGAGAGTGAAAAAGCTGACTTAAAACTCAGCATTAAAAAACCAGGGTCATGGCATCTGGTCCTATCACTTCATGGCAAATAGAAGGGGAAAAAGTAGAAGCAGTGACAGGTTTCCTTTTCTTGGGCTCTAAATCACTGCAGAGGGTGACTGCAGCCATGAAATTAAAAGACACTTGCTCTTTGAAAGAAAAGCTATGACCAACCTAGACAGGTATTGAAAAGCAGAGACATCACTTTGCTAACAAAGGTCCATCTAGTCAAAGCTGCGGTTTTTCCAGTAGTCATGTATGGATGTGAGAGTTGGACCATAAAGAAGGCTGAGCACTGAAGAATTGATGCTTTTGAACTGTGGTGTTGGAGAAGACTCTTGAGAGTCTCTTGGAGCGGAAGGAGATCCAACCAGTCCATCCTAAAGGAAATCAGCCCTGAATATTCATTGGAAGGACTGATGCTGAAGCTGAAACTTCAGTACTTTGGCCACATGATGTGAAGAGCTCACTGGCAAAGACCCTGTTGCTGGGAAAGATTGAAGGCAAAAGGTGAAGGAGATGACAGAGGATGAGATGGTTGGATGTCATCACCAACTCAGTGAACATGAATTTGAGCAAACTCTGGGAAATAGTGGAGGACAGAGGAGTCAGGTGTGCTACAGCCCATGGGGTCACAAAGAGTCCGATATGACTTAGCAACTGAACAACAACAAATGTGTAATTTCTTGAGGCTTTTTATTTCCTCCTGAAGATCTGAGTTTCCATTTTGTATCATTTCCCTTCAGCCTGAAGAACTTCTTTTAGGATCTCTTGCAGTACAGGTGTGTAAAGTATGAATTCTCTTAGTTTTCTTTGATCTGAAAATGTTCTTATTTCACCTATGATATAAAAGAATATTTTATTTGGATTTGTATCTGAGTTCTGAGTTGGAAGTTTCTTCTTTCAGCATTTTGTAAGTGTTATTCTACTGTCTTCTCATCTCCCTATTTTCTGATGAGAAACCAGTGATCATTTGAATTGTTGTTCTATTGTATGTAATGGTGGTTTCTTCTGGTCTTTTATGATTTTTCTCCTCTGTTTTTCGTCTTCTGCAATTCTGCTGTCATGTGCTTGAGCCCCTGCCCCCCCTTTTTTTTCATCCTGCCTGTGATCTGCTGAGCTTCTTGAATCGTTAAATTTTTGCCTTTCACTACATTTGGAAAATCTTGAGTGTTTTTTATTTTTTCTTCCTCATTTTGTCTACCTTCTCTTTTTGTGACTTCAATTACACTTAAGATTTGGCCTTTTGATAATCACTCCATGGGTTCCTGAAGAACTCATTTCTTTTCAATCCTATTTCTTTCTCTTCTTCAGAGTGGATAATTTCTATTAATCTAGAATAAGTAAGTTTGAGGTTACTCACTCTTTCCTCTTTTATTCTGTTATAATTAATGAGACAATATTTTTACATCATTATTAACTAATGACTATGGTTCACTCAGACATCATTAGTTTTTACCCAATGTCTCTTTCTGTTCCAGGATCTTGTCCCACCTATTTTTCATGTCTCCTGAGTATCTTCTTGGTTGTGAGAGTTTCTCAGACTTGCCTTATTTTTGATGATCTTTTTATTAGCAGGTTAGTTTATTCCTCTTCCTTGGTTTTTATCTCGTTGCAACAAAAGCTTGGAACAGTGGACCAAAATGTGCAGGACAACAGACAAGTTATAGCTCCATTCAGCTCAAGCAAATAGATCTTTTATTAGTCTTGATGGAATCTTGCTCATCCTTCATAGCCAGCTCTTGGCTTGCCCCTTTTATATATCCAGTCTCTTTCAATGGTTATGGTCAGTGCAAAGGAGGGCTTGCACCCACCACCAGTCAGTGAGAGGGAATGCAAAGGAGCATATGCTCAAGGCTGATTGACAACTATGTTACATAACAGCAAGTTCTGTTGTTTATGTCTCCCATAATTCCGTCTGTTATAATTAGATATAGAACATTTATGAGCCCTTAATAGACTGCTAACTGCCTAACTGCCTAAGGTTTCTTGGGGAAGCCCCTGTGGTCATTTTGTATCCATTGTGTGCCTAGGGCATGTTCAGGAGTGGAAAATCTCTGTGGCTATTTGTAGCATATCTGTGAACTCTGCTGTCTGGGATGGAGTTTAGAGATCTGCTTGCATCCCTTTCAGCCAGGCCTCGCCTCCTTGCTCATGTCTAACTTCCTACCTACCTATCTATTTTTGGGGAGAACTGGTTAGGTGTTTTGTAGAATGAGATTTTTCTGATGTCTTCCTGAAGATTATACTGGATTTATCAGTTTGGGGAGGAAAACTAGAGATGAACTGCCATTCTCATCACATCATATCAAGAGTACATTTTTAGTTAATTTTCATGAAAGGTGTAAAGTCTATTTCTAGTTTCTCTCTCTCTTTTTTTTAATATTTGACTGTTCAGTTGTTCTAGCATCATTTGATGAAAGAGTAAACTTTCTCCATTGTATTGCCTTTGCTCCTCTCTCAAAAGTCAGTTGACTGTATTTGTGTGAGTCTGTTTCCGTTTTCTCTTTTCTGTTGTACTGACGTGTTTGTTCTTTGACCATACCAGGCTGTCTTGATTATGTAGCTTTATAGCATATCTTGATGTCGGGTAGTATCTGTCCTCCAACTTCGCTCTTCTTCAGCAATGCTTTGGCCATTCTGGGCCTTGTGTTTTCATATAAACTTTATTCAAATTTTCTATTTATTTTGTAATTGAAGTATAGCTGATTTATAATGTTATGTTAGTTTCTGGTGTATGGTAAAGTGATTTAGTTATGCATATCCATGCATATTCATTTTCACATTCTTTTCCATTGTGGTGTGTTTTCATATACACTTTAGAATCCTTTTTTCAGTATCTACAAAGTAGCTTGCTAGGATTTTGATTTGGATCATGCAGATTCAGTAGATAAAGTTGGGAAGAATTAACAAGCAGTCAATCCTAAAGGAAATCAGTCCTAAATATTCATCGGAAGGACTGATGCTGAAGCTGAAACTCCAATACTTTGGCCACCTGATGCGAAGAACTGACTCACTGGAAAAGACCCTGATGCTGGGAAGGATTGAAGGCAGGAGGAGAAGGGGGCAATAGAGGATGAGATGGTTGGATGGCATCACCGACTCAATGGAGATGAATTTGAGTAAACTCCGGGTGTTGGTGATGGACAGGGAGGCCTGGTGTGCTGTGGTCCATGGGGTTTTGAAGAGTTGGACATGACTGAGTGGCTGAACTGAACTGAACATCCCCAAATATTGAGTAGTTAGAAGTAATTGTTTAACACAGAATATCCACCATTTATTTAGGTATCCCTAGATCTCTTCATCAGCGTTCTATAGTTTTCTACATATATAGATCCTGAATATGTTTTGTTAGATTTATGCCTAGGTGTTTCATTTTTTGGTGCCATTGTGAATGATGTTGTGTTTTTAATTTCAAGTTCCAATCGCTGGAACTTCCCTGATGGTCCAGTGGCTGAGACTCTGCATTGCCAATGCAGGGGGCCTGGATTTGATCCCTGGTCAGGGAACTAGATCCCACATGCCACAACTAAAAGAACCCACATGCCACATGAAGATGGAGGATCCTGTGTGCCACAACTAAGACACAGTGCAGCCAAATAGATAAATAAATCCTAGGCTTCCTGGTGGCTCAGCTGGTAAAGAACCTGCCTGCCAATGCAGGAGACACAAGAGATTTGGATTTGATCCCTTGGTCGAGAAGACCTGCTGGAGAAGGCGTTGGCAACCAGCTCCAGTATTCTTGCCTGGAAAATTCCATGGACAGGGGAGCCTTGTGGGCTATAGTGCATGGGGTCTCAGAATCAGACAGGACTGAGTGCATATGCACACCCACACAAATAAATAAAAATGAATATTAAAAATTAACACATGCTCATCCAAATTAAAAAAAATTTCAATTGTTTATGCTTTCATAAGGGAAGCAAATGACTTGTATTTTAAAATTGTATCCTTTGACCTTGCTATATGTATTTATAGTTCCAGGTGTGTGTGTGTGTGTGTGTCTGAATTCTTTGGGGTTTTCTTTATATTATAGATAGTCATGTCAACTATGAACAAAGACAGTTTTATTTCTTCCTTCACAGTCTATACATTGTACTTTCCTTTTCTTAGAGCAATAGCTGAAACTGCCAGTATGATGTTGAACAGGTATAGTGAGAGGGAAAATTCTTGCCTAGTTCTTAATCTTAGAGAGAAAGCATTAGTTTCTCACTCTTAAGTATGATGTTGACTTTTTTTGTTTTTGGTAAATGCACATTAACAAGTTGAAGCTCCTCTCTATTCCTAGTTTGTTGAGAATTTTTAAAAATCACCATGAGTGTTGGATTTTTTCAGATGCTTTTTCTGCATGAATTAACGTGGTCATATAATTTTTCTTCTTTACCCTGTTGATGTGATGGATTACATTAATTGATTTTCAACTTCAGTTGATTTCAATTAGCTGAACCAGTATTGCATACCTACAGTAAATACCACTTGATCGTGGTATATGGGCTTCCCCGGTGGCTCAAGTGGTAAAGAGTCCTCCTCAGTGCAGGAGACACAGGAGATGTGGGTTTGATTCCTGGGTCAGGAAGATCCTCTGGAGGAGGACATGGAAAACCACTCCAGTATTCATGCCCGGAGCAGCCATGGACAGAGGAACCTGGCGTGCTACAGTCTGTGGGTCTCAAACAGTTGGACATGGCTGAAGCGATTGAGCACTCACACCCTTAGTATTTTATTCTTTTATGTATTATTGGATTCATTAGATGATCTTTTACGATTAACTTTACTTTCATGAGACACATTCTGTTGTTTTCCATTCTTATAATATTTTTATTTGATTTTAGAATTAGGATAATCCTGGCCTCATGGGTGAATTAGGACGTATTCCCTCTGCTTCCGTTTTCTGGAAGAGACCATACAGAATTGGTATCATTCCTTCCTTACATGTTTGATAGAATTCATCAGTGAAATCCTCCACGTCTGGTGTTTTCTTCTTTGGAGGATCATTAATTACTGATTCAATTTCTTCAATAGGCATGTCTATAGAATAGACTTATTTCATTTTTCCAACTTGATTGCGATATAACTGACAAATAAGAATAGGCTGGTTTAGGTGATCTTATTCTCCTTAGGGTGGACAGAGGAGCCTGGTGGGCTACAGTTCATGGGGTCGCAAAGACTTGGACACAAAGACTTGGACGAAAACAACAAAACATTCTCCTTGTGTGAATTTTGGGAGACGTGTCTTTCGAGAAATTGGTCCATTTTATCTAAGTTGTCATATTTGTGGATACAGAGTTTTTCTAGTATTCCTTTATTATCTTTATTCTTTTAATGTCCATGAACCAGTTGTGATTAACTCTCTTTCATTTCTGATATTAGTAGTTTGTGTTTTCTGTCTTCTTTTCTTGGTTAGCTCTGCTAAAGGGTTTATTAATTTTATTGATCTTAAAGAACCAGCTTTCATGTTGCTGATTGTCTCTACTATTTTCCTGTTTTTGATTCCATTGAGTTCTGCTCTAATTTGTTATTTCTTTTCTTGTGCTTGTTTTAGGCTTAAATTGCTCTTCTTTCTCAAGCTTCCTAAGATGAGTGCTCAAATTACTGATTTTAGGTGTTTCTTTTAAAAATTTTTAAAAAATTAAATAATTCATATGCATGTTTTAACCTTTTTATTTTGTATTGGGATATAGGTGATTAACAATGTTGTCATAGGTTCAGGCGGACAGCAAAGGGCCTTGGCCATCCATATGCATGTTAGATGTTTCTTTTATAATGCTTGCATTTAATGCTGTATACTTCTCTCTAAGCATTACTTTCACTGCGTCCCACAACATTTGGAAGTTGTGTTTTTATTTTCATTTAGTTAAAAGTATTTAAAAGTGCCTCTTGAGACGTCTTCCTTGACCCCTGTGTTATTTAGACTCCTGTGTTGTTTAATCTCCAAATATTTTTGGACTTTCCAGGTATCTTTCTATTGTTGATTTCTTATTTAATGCCATTGTGGCACGAGATGAAACATTTATGACTTCCATTCTTTATTTTTTATTTATTTTTTTACCATATGATCATATCATTTTTATTTTTTTTTACTTTAGATACTTTATTCTTCCTAGCCATCCTCCAGAAAGGTCAAGAGTTGTTTAGTCCGTTCCTAAGTTGCTTTCTTACACAAAATCCATGTCTCATTTTGGAAGCAAAAAAGATTTTCCTCTTAGGTTGTAGTTTCCCTGTATGCCTTGGATATTAGGATGTCTATAAAATCATCATTCTTAGATTTTAATTTGGGGGATCCTTCAGGATGCTACAGTCCTAGAGGGCAGAGCAGAGGTCATGGTTTCTGTCTTTACTTTCCCTCTTTTAGTTGGCATTTGTGCATGAAAAACAAATAGGAAGAAAATCTGGGTATTCAGTGCATATCTCCTGCCAACAGAACTGGGCAGCCGTTTTATAAATCTGAAAATTACTACTATCAGCCTTCAATGCATTCCTTCATTTTGGTGGAAAGATTTCTTTATTTCCACCAAAATGACTTCCATTCTTTAAAATGTGTTAAGGTGTGTTTTATGGTCCTGAATGGGGTCTGTTTTGGTGAGTGTTTCATGTGAGCTTGCAATGTGTGTCTTCTGTTGTTGGCATATTCTAGAAATGTCAATTAGATCAAGTTGACTGATAGTGCTGTTCATGTCAACTATATCCCTAACTGATCTTCTGTATGCTTCATCTATCGATTACTCAGAGTGGTACTGAACGCTCCAACTATAATGGCAGACTTGTGTGTTTCTCCATGTAGTTCTGCTTTATGCATTTTGATGTCCTATTGGTAGGTGTATACACAATAAGGATTATTATATCTTTTTGAAGAATTGATCTCTTTACTATTATGTAATGTCTCTTTTTATCCCTGATAAATTTCCTTGCTCTGAAGTCTGCTTTGTCTGAAATTAGTAAAGCTATTTAGCTTTTTTAAAATTTGTATTAGCCCAGTATATCTTTCTCTGTTCCTTTGCTTTTAGTCTGTATGTGTCATCATATTGAAAATGGGTTTCTTGTTGATATCAAACAGTTGGGCCTTATTTCTTTAATCTACTCTTTAATTGGTATATTTAGATTATTCATATTTAAAGTGATTATTGATAGAGTTGGATTAATATCTACCATATTTGTAACTGTTTTTCTTTTTTGTACTTGGTCTGTTTTTTTTTTTTCTTCCCCTCTTTTTCTGCCTTCTCTGGTTTTAACTGAGCCTTTTTAAAGAGCATTTTTATTTGTTTATATTTATTTCTGACTGTGTTGGGTCTTTGTTGCTGCGTGGGCTTTTCTCTAGTTGCAGCAGGCAGGGGCTACGCTCTAGATGCTGGGTGCAGGCTTCTCTTCGCAGTGGCTTCTCTTGTTTGGGAGCATGGGCTCTGGGACACCTGGGCTTTAGTAGTTGTGGTTTCTGGGCTTAGTTGCTTGGTGGTGTGTGGGATCTCCCCAGATGGGGGATTGAACCTGTGTATCCTGCATTGGCAGGTGGATTCTTTACCACTGAGCTACCACAGAAGCCCCTGAACTGAGCATTTTTAATTGTTCCGTTTTCTCTCCTTTCTTAAGTATGTCAATTATGCTTTTAAAACATTTTTGGGGTTCCCCTAGAGTTTGGAATTTCCATTTATAACTAATTTAAGTCCGTGTTCAAATAACATACTTTGTCACATGTAGTAAAATTACCTTATAATGGAGTATTCCCAATTTCTCCCTGCTATAGCTTTTAAATTATCTGGCATTAATTTCACTTATTCATGAGCTATTAACACAAAATATGTTATTAGTATCATTACTTTAAATAAACATTTATCCATCAGCTTAACTAAGAATAAGAAAAATAAAATATTTTATTTTACCTTTTAAAAATCCTCCTCTGATACTTTTCCTTTTTTAAAGAAAATGTCGTTTCAAGTTTCTGACCTATATATTTTTTTCCTTCTTTTTGAAGAACTTTTTAGAACATTTTTTTTTTGCAAGGCAGGTCTGGGGATGAATTCCTTCCATTTTTATTTGTCTGAGAAAGTTTTTGTTTCTCTTTCATTTTGGGAGGGGGTACATCCTGCTGCCTGTGGGATCTTAGTTCTCCAACCAGGGATCGAACCGGCACCCCCTGCAGTGGAAGCACGGGGTCTTAACCACCAGCGCACCAAGGAAGTCCCGCTCCTTCATTTTTGAAGGATAATTTTGCTGGAGATAGAGTTACAGGTCGTGGGCTTTTTCTTTGAACATTTAAATATTCCATTTCACTCTTCTTGCTTGCTTTCTGAAGGGAAGTCT
The DNA here is from genome assembly GCF_019320065.1 of Cervus canadensis. NCBI lineage: Eukaryota > Metazoa > Chordata > Mammalia > Artiodactyla > Cervidae > Cervus > Cervus canadensis. The sequence goes on along the minus strand of NC_057402.1, from coordinate 4,481,140 downwards.
GATGTACTTCTAATCCTTTTTCTTCTCTAGATAAGGTGTCTTTTACCTCTTGCTTCTTTCAAAATTTCCTCTTTTTCTCTAGCTTGAATATGAAATGTGTAGGTGTAGTTTTTGAGATACTTTTCCTCCTTGGTGTTTTCTGAGCTTCTTAGATCTGTGGTTTGCTATCTGTCATTCATTTTGGAAAGTTCCCAGCCATTATTACTTCAAATGCTTTTTCTCCATTCTCTATTCTTCTTGTGGTGTCACAGTGATGGGCATGCTTCATCTTTTGAAACTGTTTCACAGTTCTTGGATGTTCTGTTCTCTTTTTTCCATTTTCCTTTTTGCATTTCAATTCGGGAAGTTCTTTTGACATGTTTTCCAAGCTCACTGATTCTTGTCTTGGCCACAGCCAGTCCACTTGATGAGTCTGTCAAGGGCATTCTTCATTTCTTTTATAGTGTTTCCAATTTCTAGCATTTCCTTTTGATTTTTTCTTAAGAGTTTCCATCTTTCTGCTTACAATAGTTATTGATTATTGCATGTTGTCTACTTTTTTTTCCCTAACGATCTTAAGAGTATTGAATCATAGTTACTTTAATTGCTTTATCTGATAATTCTGAAATCTACGTCACAGACAAATTTAACAGGCAAGTGATAAATGAAAAGAGTATACTTTCAACATCTAATTGGACCAGGGATTAATGTCTAGAGTATACAGAGACTATAAGAAAAACCCTGGAAACTGCTGGGAAAATTTGGTTCAGTTCAGTAGCTCAGTTATGTCCGACTCTTTGTGACCCCATGGACTGCAGCATGCCAGGCTTCCCTGGCCATCACCAACTCCTGGAGCTTGCTCAAACTCACATCCATCGGTGATGCCATCCAATCATCTCATCCTCTGTCATCCGCTTCTCTTCTTGCCTTCAGTCTTTCCCGGCATCAGGTCTTTTCCAATGAGTCGGTTCTTTGCATCAGGTGGCCAAAGTATTAGAGTTTCAGCTTCAGCATCAGTCCTTCCAATGAATATTCAGAACTGATTTCCTTTAGAATTGACTGGTTTGATCTCCTTGCAGTCCAAGGGACTCTCAAGAGTCTTCTCCAACACCACAGTTCAAAAACATCAATTCTTTGGTGCTCAGTTTTCTTTATGGTCCAACTCTCATATCTGTTCATGACTACTGGAAAAACCATAGCTTTGACTATGTGGACTTTTGTCAGTAATGTCTCTGCTTTTTAATATGCTGTCTAAGTTGGTCATAACTTTCCTTCCAAGCAGTAAGCATCTTTTAATTTCATGGCTGCAATCACCATCTGCAGTGATTTTAGAGCCCCCCAAAATAAATTCAGACACTGTTTCCACTGTTTCCCCATCTATTTGCTATGAAGTGATTATACCGGATGTCATGATGTTAGTTTTCTGATGTTGACTTTTAAGCCAGTTATTTCACTCTCCTCTTTCACTTTCATCAAGAGGCTCTTTAGTTCCTCTTCACTTTCTGCCATAAGGGTAGTGTCATCTGCTTATCCGAGGTTATTGATATTTCTTCTGGCAATCTTTTTTTTTTTATTAATTAATTTTAATTGGAGGCTAATTACTTTACAGTATTGTAGTGGTTTTTGCCATACATTGACATGAATCAGCCATGGGTATACATGTGTCCCCATCCTGAACCCCCCTCCCCCTCCCTCCCCATCCCATCCCTCAGGGTTGTCCCAGTGCACCAGCCCTAAGCACCCTGTCTCATGCATCGAACCTGGACCGGCGATCTATTTCACATATGATAATATACATTTTTCAATGCTATTCTCTCAAATCATCCCACCCTCGCCTTCTCCCACAGAGCCCAAAAGTCTGTTCTTTATGTCTGTCTCTCTCTTGCTGTCTCACATATAGGCTCATCATTACCATCTTTCTAAATTCCATATATATGCATTAATATACTGTATTGGTGTTTTTCTTTCTGACTTACTTCAGTCTGTATAATAGGCTCCGGTTCCATCCACCTCATTAGGGCTTCCCTGGTGGCTCAGAGGTTAAAGTGTCTGCCTCCAATGCGGGAGGTCCGGGTTTGATCCCTGGGTTCGATCCCTGGGTTGGGAAGATCTCCTGGAGAAGGAAATGGCAACCCACTCCAGTATTCTTGCCTGGAGAATCCCATGGTCCGGGGGAGCCTGGTAGGCTACAGTCCACAGGGTTGCAAAGAGTTGGACACAACTGAGCGACTTCACTTTTCACTTTATTTCTTTCATCCACCTCATCAGAACTGATTCAAATGCATTCTTTTCTCCTGGCAGTCTTGATTCCATCTTGTGCTTCATCCAGCCTGGCATTTCACATGATGTACTCTGCATATAAGTTAAATAAGCAGGGTGACATATACAGCCTTAATGTACTCCTTTCCTAATTTGGAACCAGTCCATTGTTCCATGTCCAGTTCTAACTTGCTTCTTGACCTGCATACAGATTTCTCAGGAGGCAGGTAAGGTGGTCTGGTATTCCTGTCTGCTTAAAAATTTTCCACAGTTTGTTGTGATCCACAGAGTAAAAGGCTTTGGCATAGTCAATGAAGCAGAAGTAGATGTTTTTCTGGCATTCTCTTGCTTTTTCCATAATCCAGCAGATGTTGGCAATTTGATCTCTGGTTGCTCTGCCTTTTCTAAATCCAGCTTGAACATCTGGAATTTCTTGGTTCATGTAATGCTGGGTGGTCAAGAATAGCTAGCATTTGCATAGGGATCACTGGGTTCTAAGACACTTACACAAATGTAAGAGCAGAACGTATATGACCTGTGAGAATCATGAGGAGTAGGTCTTGGATGGGTGGTGGTGGGTATTGAGAAGGGCTCTCTGGAGGTGATGGGTTTTGAAGAATGAATAGGAGTTTGCTAGGGAAGTGAGTGTGGTGAAGGCATTCTGGGCTGTGAGAACAGCCTGAGCAAATGTGTGGAGAGAGTGGTGTGCAAATCAAAGTTCTCACAAATACATGAGAGACAGTGGCAAGAGATATCGCCAGAAAGGCAGGCTGAGGAGTGACAGTGTGATCCTGCAGGCAGTAGGGAGCCACAGATGGTTCTTGAGCAGGTGCATAGTGGAGTGAAAATGCTAGTTATGGACACAAGGGGGACAGTCAAGGGGCAGAAGTTCTCCACGAAGTGGCCCGACAGAGGTTGTCTTCAGGTCTAGGTGGTGGTGTCACGAAGCAGGTAGAACAAGCGCGACTCTGTGACTTGGCACAAGGGCTGTGGGTGGAGCTGGGGGCTGTTCTCAGGCCTCTGGCCCAGAGTACTGGGCAGACGGAACTGCTCGTCAGGAGCGTGGAGGGACATGGAGAGCTGGCAGGGATGGGTCTGAGGACAGGGTGGCCAGGGGCTCCGGTGGGGGTGGGCTGCTGTCCATGATCTGGGCACTGGAGGATGGGAGGGAGGTCTTCGGGGGACTGTGTAAGGGTCACCTAGACTTAGTAGGTGATGGAGGCTGAGGAGGTGGGCAGCAGGCGTGGCTGGGGATATAAGGCTTCATGTCCTGGGCTCCGTGGCCACATCAGCTCTGTGACCTGGGCTTTGGGCTCTCTGTGACGACCGGCTCTGAGGCTGGTACCACTGTCCGCCACTTACTGGGCCTGCGGTGGGGTGGGATGGGGTGGGTTAAGCCCAAGCAATGAGGTCCTGCCTGGAACAGAGGCCTGGAGCTCTGAGCAGCCGGAAGATTTGGGGGGAGGCCACCAGGCCCAGGCCCACCTCCTTGGAGAGACAGGAGAGCAGGGGCCCACCCTAGGTCTTCGCCACTTTCATGCTGAGAGAGGGGCCTGGGCTCTGCTCCAGGCGCCCCCTGGGTCCCCCTGCCCTCCCCAGTGGAGGCTAGGGCGGCCTTCCGAGCCTGTCCGCTTGAGCCAGAGTTGTCACGAGGAAAGTTTTGATTTCCGCCTTGGTCTCTGTCCTCCCCCCTGGCCGTTCCCTTCTGCAAACCTCAGCGCTCCCTGCCCACCACCCAGAACCTCCCTCAGTCCATGTTTTCTGCTCCAAGAATGAGAAGGCCCACTCTTGAGGTTTGCCTGTTTGGCCTCCAAGGAGACCTGCTTTTTCTGCCTCTTCAACGCCTCCCCCCACCGCCCTGCTTCCATTTGCCTCTTTGCTGAAACAGCTGAGGTTGTCTCAACTCTGGACCGTCACCCCTGCTGTTCCCACTGCGGACAGAAATGTTGAAACCTTCAGGGATAAACTGACCAGACTTGTTCTCTGTGGCCCATGTGGACAGAGCCAGGACTGGGGCGAGAGTGGAAGAGTTATAGAGTGGACCTAACTCAGCCAAAGGAAAAACTATCTATCTGTGAGAAATGTGTCAGAAGGCTGTGTGCCTCCAGGCCCTCAGAGGGGTAAGATCTTTGCCCCTGGAGGAGTGAATGGAGCCGGGTCTGCAGAGGAAGGGTCCAGGTGATGGGAAGGCCTGGCTTTCACCTCTGGGTGGGGTGGGGTGGGGTGGCCCCACATCTGGAACCTGTGGATTTGCCGCTTCTCTAGGTTGAACCCAGGGACTTGGGTCTCAGAACTGGAAGGACAGGGTCCTCCTAGGAGGACCACAGTACTACCCCAGTCTACCAGCATCCTGACCCAGAGTCCCCAACTTCCTTCTTCACAATTCCCTCCCCTCTCCCTGTTTTCCCCAGAAAAAATTGAATAGCTAGAATCCCATAATGTAGGTAAGACGTGGGCTTTCTGATGGGCTGGGAGGGAGAAGAGCTGCTTACCTTGCCTTTTCCACAGGCCACTCCCTCTGAAAGGCTCCTTGGTGGAAACTTGTACTTCAGGGCCGGCCTGGGACAAAGGCCCTTCCCCCTCTGGCTGAAGACCTGCCTTCCCCTGGTGCCCCCATGCCCACCCTACCTTCCAGCCTTACCAAGCATCCCCTTTCTTATTATCCCACACACTTTTCCGCTTCAAATATCCAGTCCCGTTCTGCCTACTGGATGAACTCCTACACATCCTTCAAATCCCAGCCTGCTTTCTCCCTCTCTGGTAAGCCTCTGCTCCTATGTGTTAATTTTAATTTTTCCCGTGAGATCCCCCTACACTAGATCTACAGCTCTCCTAGAGCAGGCATTGCTTGGTGTCGTCATGATGGGCCCATGTGTCTGCTGTCAGCAAAGGACCACGTTAACACTTCTCTGAGTGTCCCTGGTGCCCTGAAGCTGCTGGGGCTGGAATGGTCTGGGGAGGGCAGGTGCTTAGAGAATATTTATTGATTCAATACATGGCTGGCTGGCTGGCTGGCCGGCTGGCTGGCCTGGCTGACCTCAGGCAGTGGGCCTAGAATGCTGAGCTCCAGGAGCAGATTTCTGTCCCTGGCTCCCCAGGGGCAGCGGGCACAGCAGTCATTGAGTAGGTGAGGGTCACATAGGTGCAGCTTCCAGCCCCACCCTGCCCTCGCCAGGTCCCAGATCTGCCTGCCCTGGTTAATAGGGCACAGCCCTGAAGAGAAGGAAACACTCCAGGGCCTTTCCAGAGAAGATTTAAAAGGTGCTTAGCACCCAGCTGAGTTCTGTCCTCCAGAGAAGGAAGGATTGAGAAGCGTTTGCTGTGAACCAAGTTCAGAGAGGTGGCCTAGTGATAAAGAACCTGCCTGCCAATGCAGGAGACATAAGAGACCCAGGTTCCATCCCTGGGTCAGGAAGGTCCCCTGGAGAAGGAAATGGCAATCCTCTCTAGTATTCTTGCCTGAGAAATCCCATGGACAGAGGCTCCTGGCGGGCTACAGTCCGTGAGGTCATAAAGAGTCGGACACAACTGAAGCTACTTGTGTGTAGTGTGTTAGTTGCTCAGTCATGTCTGACTCTTTGCCCAGAGGGACAAGGGGCCCCCCAGGACCCTGAGCTGTGGGAGGAGCTGGGAGGTGGTGGGGTCTGTGCCTCCCGACAGTCCCCTCCTCACGCAGAGGCTGGGGGTCAAAGGTCTGCCCAGGACTGGCTTGCAGAGGCGCTGAGCATAGATCCTCCTGACCCCAGGCTCCCTGTCCACCCCTGGCTGCCAGGCTCTCATGCAGGATGGGGGTGGGGGTGCCTGGACACACGGCCAGGATGGACGCATCCATTGCTTGCATGTGACATGTGGCTGACTGCAAGTTGGAGCAGGACCCCTCAGCCCAGAAAGTGGGGACGCTTTAGGGGTTGGGGGTCCGACAGGGGAGCTGAGTGCTGAGTGGGGAGGGTGCCAGCCTGGTGCTCCCCGCCCACCACCCTGCGCACACACAGCACCCTCCTGGGACACCTCCTCCCTCAGGAGGCCCAGAGGGTGCACGGAGCTGCCGGCCTCCGTGGGTACCTGCCGGGCCCCCTGTGTGCAGGAGGAAGGGGCAGCCTGGCACTTTCCATGTACAGACCTACGATTCCTGGGGTGCAAGGGGCGCTCATCCAGGGGTGTCCGGGCTCCTGGCTTCAGTCCTCCGGGGTGCTCCCCAGCTGTGCATGCTTGACAGTCACCTCACCTCTCTGAGCCTTCTATCACATGTCCTGGGACCAAAGTATTCCCACCTCCCCTGACCACCACGTAATGGGGCTACAGCCTGGTGTCAGCTGGGGCCTCACTCGCTCCTGAATTAGACGACCTGGGAAGTGAATAGACATGCAAGATGGACAACCTGGGTTTGATTCCCCACTCCAGGGATCCCTGACTGTGGGTCCCTGGGTGAGTCACCCATCTGATGGAGCCTCAGGCTCCTCTCCTGTAAAATGGGCATGCAGCCCTGCCCTCTCATGGCAGGGGCTCTGGGTGTCTGGCGTGATAAGTAGGAAATGTCAGGAGTGGGTAGGAGCTAGTCAGTGAGGGTCAGGGTGGCCTGGAGGGGTTGGTCTGGGGCCGGGTACCAGGGCCCCTAAACATCATTGTACGGTGAGACAGCTGTCTTTGCCTGGAGGCAGTGGGGAGCCATCACAAGCTTAATCAGGGTGGTGGTGATGCCCTCAGATTGCCTTGCTGGGGGGAGAGTGGAGACCATGAGATGGGAGGGGATGGACTTGGCAGCCAAGCCCAGGGTGATGGAGAGGAGGGTGTGGCTTTGAGAGAGGCACAGAAGGGCAGACACTAGGAAGATGGATTTTCCAGTCTGCTGGTCTCTGAATAGTGGTACTCTGGGTTGCTAGCTGTGTGATCTTGGCAAATTGCTTAACTTCTTTGAGTCTCACTGTTTTTCAGTTGTAAATCTGGAATTGTGATGTTGTTTTTCTGGGGGGCAGGGGTGGTCCATGAAGAAATATGGGTGAGGAGAAACACCAAGAAATTGGCAGCTGTGGTTATTTTTAATGGTTGGGGCTTAACTATTGAGACTCACAGGTACTGGCCTGGGAGGTGAGGGGTAAGAGTGACCATCAGTCGAGATGGTTTTTCAGTTGGGACACAGAGTGGGCTGCATAGGACAGACTCAAAATAACTGACTAAACGGGGGGTTTCCCACGTGACGCTACTGGTAAAGAATCCTCCTGCCAATGCAAGAGACACAAGAGACTTAAGTTTGATCCCTGGGTCAGGAAGATCCCCTGGAGAAGGAAATGGCAACCCACTCCAGTATTCTTGCCTGGAAAATTCCATGGACAGAGGACCCCAGAGGGCTACAGTCTGTGGGGTCGCCAAGAGTCAGACACAATGAGTGACTGAGCACATATAACACACACAGGGTGGACATTTATTTCTCTCCCATAGACGTCTGGGTTGTAGGGCCAGCTGTGCTCCGTGAAGCTGTCATGGCCCCTGCCATCCCTGGCATCTTGCCCTCATCTGCCTGGTCCAGGGTGGCTCCCATCTGGTCTGCATTCCCCGGGATGAGGGGAGGAGGAGAGGGAAGGTGAAGACCCGTGCTGTCTCTTTAAGAGCATGACCTGGAAGTGGAACATAAAGTTCACTTTGCTCACATCCCATTGGCTAGAAATTAATCACACAGCCACGCTTGGCCACAAGGAACACTGGGAAATGTAGTCTTTATTCTGGGTGAGCGTATGCCTGGCAAAAATCAGGGGTTCTATAGGGTGGAGGGAAAAAGAGAGCTGGATGACTCTACCAGAGACAGGACATGTGAAGAGAGGGGTGGATTGGGGTGCTGACAGTGGGAGATAGTTCCTTTTGGGCTGGATCAGTCTGAGGAGAAGAGAATTTACTCCTGAGGTCTCTGTGGCTGCACCATTGTGCCTCCACCCCTGTGTTGTCCTTTCCTCTTGACCGTCTTGCACACACATCCTCTTGTATCGTATGACACATGTGAGTCACGTTGGAGAGCCACTCTCCAGGTGGGAACCCCTTATTTGGTGCCCCTGGGGCTGGGCTGGGTTATCTCTTATTTACTCTGTGGTCCTATCTTATGCCCACTCTAGTGACTTTTTAATTTCATTTTAGGGGGTCATTTCCTGGGGCAGAGTCCCCAGTGCAGGGCGGACAATGACAGACTTGAGCTAAGTCCCCTCATTGCCCCTGACTGCCCCACAGAGTCGTGTGGCTGCCAGGGAACCCTGAGATCCTCTGCTTGCCTCGTCAGGTCCAGGGGCTTAAAGCAGAGAAGCCCTCAGTCTGCTGGAGACAGGGCTGTCTTCATTGCTCGGCATGGAATCCCCAGCACAACTTTCTGTTTCTCTGTCTCAACCTGGAAGTGTGCACACGCCTAGTCTGCAGCCAACAGCTTGCACTCCTGGGAGCCACGAGACCCTGACAGGGCTCCATACCATGGTCAATATAAATCTTAAAACACACTGCATGTCTTTTTTGCTTTGGCAGCTAGGAAGCTCCATGCCAACATGGGAGTTGTAGGAATTGTACCCTTAACTGACTTTCTGCTCTCCTTTCTTTATCTACATCTTTATTCTTCTTGTTTTGTGTTTTCTGACTTCATAGGTGCTTGGGGACACAGAAGGTAAGCTTCATTTGCTTATCTACAAGATGGGGAAAAGCCCATCTGCTTGGGTTCTTCTGAGGATCACAGGAAAGGAGGGTCCTCTGCTGAGTAGGCTGGAGGGGGCTGTTCTGCTGATGTTGGGGTTTGGTAAAGCCACACTCAGCTGTGGACTCCAGGGAGCCGCCTCTTTTGTGAGCGCCTGCAGCTCTTAGGAATGGGGCCAGGGATGCGACCCAGAAATGCTCCTGGTCCTGGGGGCTGAGTCCTGATACCCCCCCTTCCCCGAGAGAGTCAGCTCTGTGAGGTCCAGCTTGGGACCGAGACACGGTGTCTCTCTTGTTTCTTTCTCCTCTCCCTGCTCCTCACCCCAGATCCCTCCTCTCACCGAGAATGCTGATGGCGGGGCTCCCCGATCCGGGGCTCCAGACAACCTCTTCCCCTTGCCCCCCACCTCCTCCTGGATGCCCTCAGGCGTCTCCATCTGACTGGGCACCAGTGAGTGGGCAGGATCTCCCTCCCTCTGGGCCTCTGGAAACCCAGAAATGAGGGCAGCCCAACTTTCTGGAAAGGCTAGGATGTCCTGATATGTGTAAATTTCCCATAATAGACGCCTTATTTAATGGAGATGGGGCTGGGTGGGCACCTTCCCTCCTCTGCTTTGTGAAGATCTCAGGGTGCCCGTGAACACAGGCAACCCCAAAGCTGTGGCTTCATGGAGGAGAAGAGGGCTGCTCTCTGGGTGTGCAGGAAGCAGGAATCTGCGACTCCGCACGTGAGCTCTGGCCTCTGACTTCAAGTGCACCCAAGTGGGGCCACTGGAAGCTGTGGAAGAGCTGGGTCCACGGGGAAGGCCGGGGAGACACCTGGGGGGCAGATGTGAGTGGAGGTCATCCTTGTTCAAGAGACACCTTGGGGTAGGGGAGGGGCGCCCGGCAGGCTGGGGGTGGGCGGGTCAGAGACCCGAGCCCCACTGTCCTTTCCCCCTTGGCTGCCGTATTTTGTTCTTCTTGGGTCCCAACTCTGCAGAGCAGTGAGGCGTGCCCTCAGATATAGGACACTGGCCGCATGCTCTCATCGGCCACGGAGGACCCCCCAGCGTGGGCCCGCGAGCCGTGACCTGGCCGGTACGGATCTTCAAAGGGGGTGGCCCTGGGGCACCCCATGCCCGGCCTCCTCCGCCTGTTTCGTGTCCCGGGTCAGGTCTCTGGTCCAGGACCTCGCTGCTCTGGCTTGACCGCTCCCCGCCAAGGGCGCGGCACACAGGCGCGCGGTGACGGTACAGGCAGTGGGCGCCGTGGGGTTAAGCTGGTCCGAAAGTCGGCTGCGTCACAAAGGAGCTCTTCCCGGACTCAGGTGCAAACACTGCAGCGCCTCCAGCTCTGTCTCATGCCTGCCCTCCTGCCCTCAACACACGTCCCTCGGAGAGCCCGGCTACCCCGCGGCTCTCGTATCCCTCACCCCATCACTCGGAACCCCGCTGACCCGCCAGTGTGGAGCTCTGGGCTTGCAGGGTAGCTGCCCGGGGACGCCTTCACCTGAGTGACCCAGGAACCTGAGTTTATCCGCCCCGCGCGCCGTGTGTGCCCTCAAGTCAGTGTCACTGCCGCTTCCACCAGGTACCAACCTGACATCGCCCGCCCCGTCTCCTTCCGCAGCGGACCCGGCATCTTGACCCGGATCGCATGCTCTCGGTGCTTCCAATGCGTCTGCTCTCTGTCCTCTGCTCTGGCCAGGAGGCCATCATTCCTTTCTTTTTTTAAAAAAGAAAAATTTATTTATTTATTTGTGGCCTGCTGGGTCCTCCTTGTTGCCGCTGTGGTGTGTGGGCTTCTCACTGCAGCGGCTTCTCCTGCTGCAGGACACAGGCTCTGGGTAAGTTGCGGGGCACAGGCTTTGTTGCTCCATGGCACGTGGGGTCTTCCTGGACCAGGGATCGAGCCTGGGTCCCCTGCACTGGCAGGCGGATTCTTTGCCGCTGAGCCACCAGGGAAGCCCGTCCTGTCTTTATTAGGACCACATAGTTCTCTGGGGGTTGTTTCCCCAAACTCCAGTGAGATCTTTTCCTGCCCCGGGTGCCTCTGCTCAATGGAGTCCTTCGGGGCCCACGGTGTAGCTGGGACGTTCGCCGTGGAGCCTGCTCCTGGTGGAGCCCTATCCAGAGCTGGCGGCATCTGCGTGACCCAGCACGTGGGTGGAGCGGTGTCCGGGGTGGGGGTGGGGTCGCGGCTGTGGGGAGCGGGGGTTGCTGCTTCTAGAATCTAAACCACCAGGCGTGGTGCTTCCTTTTTCGTCATGGGAAGCGCACGCTGCAATAGTCTGTCCTTTGCTTTGGAGGGGTGGTCCAGAGCGCCCCTGACTGCTGCCTGTAAGAAGGGGGGAGGATGAGGCAGCCCCCGAGCATGTGTGTCTCACCAAGGCCTTTAGTGGTCTGGCTCCACCTTGCTCATTTGGCCCGATCAACTCAGTGCGGTTGATAAACTGATCCCTGTGGTTTGCTGTGGACCGGGACACAGGCTCTCTGGTCTGTATGATGACTGGGGCCAGGGGAGCTGGCCTGCCCCCGGGACTGTAGATGTATATTGTCGCTCTTCCCATGGGGATGCGCATTCTTTCTTTCTTAAAAAATATGTTTGTATTTGGCTGTGCCAGGGCTTAGTTGCAGCACATCGGATCTTCAGTCTTTGTTAGGGCATGCAGAATCTTCAGTTGTAGCATGTGAACTCCTGGTTGCGGTATGTGGGATCTACTTCCCTGACCAGGGATCGAACCCCGGGCTCCCTGCGTTGGGAGTGTGGAGTCTTAGCCACTGGACCTCCAGGGAAGTCTTGGATGTGCGTTATGCTAATCCTTCTTTTCGCTTGGGTTAGGAAAGGATGCATTTGCTCAGGTGGTTGCATACCTGGTCCCTGGGACTGTGTTCATCTGCTCTGGCAGAGACTGCTCCCCCCTCCCCGGCCCGGGCACAGCCCTGTGACCCAGGCTGGCCTTGATGGGGCCTATGGGGGGTTTGTGTCATCCTCCAGGACCTTCAGGAGTTGCCCTGAGGCATGGTGGGACTAACACGCATCCTTTATCTCCTTGAAGGTGGTACTGATCTCCGTCGCCTCCTTTCCTGGGATGTGATGCTGTTTCTGATTTGTGATGTTGGCTAAGGAGGGGTCGGTTTCAAAGCCTTCCAGTCTCTCCCATTGCTCTCACCCCAGAGAGCAGAACCAATGTGGAAAGGGCACCAACTGCTAAGTATGCTGACCCTGGGTGTTCATTTGGGGGTCAGAAAATTCACTTCTTGATGGGTCTGCAGAGCCTGTGGTTCCATGTAAGGTGGACTTTGGATGGGACTGCCCTTATTACCTGATGTTTGTAGGTCCCCATCTAGCAGGCACCTTCATGAGGCATCACGTTCCTGGTGTCCAAGCCAGTTCAGGCCCAATGTCCAACAGTCCTCCAAATGTTTGGGTGTTCTGCATTCCCCCTTGGGTTATTAGCCAATTAGATGGACAAGGTCCCTTTTGGAGGAGCACCAGGGAAAATACTGCCACATGTACTTGCTGGTATATTGTGGAGTCCTTCCTCCTTGGGGATCAGCCGACTCTTCAGTCATTGAGTCCCGAGTCTAAAGGTTGAGTCAGGAATGGGAGCCGGGCTGCAGCATGTCAGCAGCTCCTTTGGCACCTTTTCTGTTTGCTTATCCCTGTTTTCCTTAGACCTTAATCATAAAGTTGAGATCACTAGGCCACATTTCACATTCTTCTTTTCTAAACATATGCAATGGGCTTTCCTGGTGGCTCAGTGGTAAAGAATCCACCTGCTAATGCAGGAGACATAAAAGACTCAGGTTCGATCCCTGGGTTGGGAAGATCCCCTGGAAAGGGAAATGGCAACCTACTCCAGTATTCTTGCCTGGAGAGTCCCATGAACAGGGGAGCCTGGCAGGCTACAGTCCATGGGGTTGCAAAACAGTTGGACATGACTGAGTGTCCAAACCTGCCTACTCCCATCCTGGGGGCCCAGGGGCAGGTCCTGACGGCATTTCCATTCAATGGCTGGATGAGCTGTTAAGAGGCTGGGAGAGCTGGTGGAGGGGGTCTTACCTAACCTGTTGATTCCTTTCCTGGATTAGAAGGAATAGGGCTGAGAAATCAATTAGCTAAAGAAGGACTGACTCTCTTCCCCAGCTCCCCCTTAGTGAATTTGCAGGCCGACCACGCGGGCAAGACAGTGTTTAGAGAAGATTGGGAAAGTCAGCAGGCCTGCACGCCGTGGAAAAATAATGAAGAATCTGACCTTCTGCCTTAATGATTAACTGAGATGGCAGCCCGCTTTCCCTTTAGAAATCGTCACGGCTGAGCAGAATCTTCAGCGAGGTCTCTGCATGCAAGTCTCTCATTTCCCCAGATTGCCAGCTTTTCTGAATAAAGTCCTCGCTTCTCCACCGAAGCCCACCCTTCGGGTTATTGGCTGTTGAGCGGGGCGAGTGGCTGACCCTGCATTTGTTTACAAAGGTATCATGACTTTTCATTGCCGGGTCCTCCCCCAGCCGTCGGTCCATCTGTACGTGATTTCTTCTGTTGGCGCCACCTAAGAAGCGCCCTTGTCTGTCCTGTCTCCTTACTCTCAGTCGGGATGCCCTGCAGGCCTCACCCTGTGGCCAGCCTCCAGCCTGGCTGCTCACCACGATGACTGCAGAGCCCGGGCCCCTGGGGGAAAAGGGCCGCCCCCTGGCCTTGCGTGCTTGGGTCCCACTTCTCCAGGGCCATCCACGGGCCGGGCTCGTGACAGCCTGTCCTGCCTGCCGTCAGCCCTGGCTTCTTTACGGAGAACGACCACCCGGAATGTCGTGGTCGTGCAGAAGCCCCTTCGTCTCCGCACCCCTTCTGCCCTCCTGGCCTTTCCCCAGACCTCTCTGGCCTGGCAGCGTGTCCACTCCAGGTGCCCGTTTCTCGAGCCTTCGAGTCCCTTCACCACCGCCCGCCGTAGCCGTCCCGCCTTGTCGGCTTTGACCAGAGTGGCTGTCACCGGTTCTGGCTCCAAGAGTCCCCCTGGGTGTCTGCACCGTGTCCTGGGGTCCCTGTTGGAGTTGACCCTGCCTCTCGGGACAGGCTTCCGAGGGAGCCGGCCTCCCCCAGGCACCTCTGCGTTCCCGCTGTGATCAGCCAGGAGCCCCCTGGGGCCCTGGGGCCCTGCCACTGCGGTTCCCCCGGGGCACAGTCCTCCCTTATCCGCACTGTATCCCTGACTCTCATCAGAGGCCCGGGGGGCAGGGTGGGGTGCGGGCTGCCTGGAGGGGGACAGCCCCATGCCTTGTCCCCGTCTGCTGGTAGCTCCTACTTGGGGCCACGTCCAAGGACCTGAGGGCTGAGTCCCTGGGAGTGAGAACTCAGGGTCCTTGCTTTTTTTTTTTCTGGCTCCAAATCCTAGCAGGCAGGACCTTTGTTCCCCGGCCAGGGTTCGAACCCGTGCCCCCTGCAGTGGAAGCACGGGAATCCTAACCCATGGACTCTCGGGGAAGTCCCAGTTTTCCCAGCTTTGACATGACAGCCCCACGTTGGTCAGGTTACATCTTCCTTGAACTTCAGCCACTTAGACTCCTGGGCTCCAGGCTTGGTCTGCAGTGTCCCTCTGACCTGCTCTCCCGGGAGGGGAGAGCCTCAGCGAGGCTCCCCAGGGTTCACACGGGCTTGCCGTGGCCCATCATTCAGCGCAGCTTTTGTCCCCAACGTGACTCGAATGCGTGAACCCCAACACTGACACCCTCAGTGCTTCCCCACCCCGTTCTCCCCATGACTTTGCACCTGCTCCCCCGCGGGCCTGCCACCAGCCGGGGGCCTCAGTGCCGGGCGGCGGTGGGGGGGTGGGAGGGACCCTCTTTCTTGTCTTCTGGGGCTGTGCCTGGTGCCGACTGGCTAGGGTTGGCTCCTGGAGGTCGATGCTGAGATGGGTGTGGGTGCCAGATGCTTATCAGGGTCGGCACCTGTGCAAGGGATGGGGAAGAGGTGGGTTTGGAGCAAGAGGCAGGCCCTGGATGTGGGCTGCCTGGAGGTGGGGCTGGAGGAGGGGGCGGTCCTTCGTGGAAGGAGAGTGAGGGGTCCTGTCACCTTGGTCTCTCTGCACACGCCTTCCACCAAGTCCACTGGCCACCACTCACCCACCTGGTGTCCGCTCTCAAGGTGGGCGCTCTCCTGACGCCCCGCAGCGGGTCCTCCCCCGTCGAGGCTCCTGCCACGCTGAGCCACATGTGCTGGGTTGGCCTTGACCATCCTCTCCCCGATCACAGTCATCCTGATGGTCTTGTTGCCTGTGTCTCCAGAGCTGAGCATGGGAGGGGGCGCTCAGGGAACAGTGCTGAATGCGGCTCTGAGCATCCGCTCTGGGCTGGCTGCGTGGCCTGCATGATTTTATTCACCTTTCACCGAGAGCAGGTACAGGTAGCCCCATGTGGTCGTCGTTGTTCTGTTGCTAAGGCATGTCCGACTCTCTGTGGACCGCAGCACGCCAGGCTTCCCTGTCCTTCACCGTATCCCGGCGTTTGCTCAAACTCATGCCTGTTGAGTCGGTGATGTCATCCAACCATCTCACCCTCTGTCGTCCCCTTCTCCTCCTGCCCTCAATCTTTCCCAGTATCAGGATCTTTTCCAATGAGTCGGCTCTTCTCATCAGTGGCCAAAGTATTGGAGCTTCAGCTTCAGCGTCAGTCCTTCCAATGAATATTCGGGGTTGATCTCCTTTAGGATTGGCTGGTTTGATCTCCTTGCAGTCCAAGGGACTCTCAAGAGTCTTCAACACCACAGTTCAAAGGCATCAATTCTTTGGCGCTTAGCCTTCTTTATAGTCCAACTCTCACATCCATACATGACTACTGGAAAAACCATAGCTTTGACTATACGGACCTTTGTTGGCAAAATGATGTCTCTGCTTTTTAATACGCCATCTAGATTTGTCATAGCTTTTCTCCAAAGAGCAAGTGTCTTTTACTTTCATGACTGCAGTCACCATCCTCAGTGATTTTGGAGCCCAAGAAAATCCTCACAT
This sequence comes from Cervus canadensis, assembly GCF_019320065.1. Taxonomy (NCBI): domain Eukaryota; kingdom Metazoa; phylum Chordata; class Mammalia; order Artiodactyla; family Cervidae; genus Cervus; species Cervus canadensis. The sequence goes on along the minus strand of NC_057402.1, from coordinate 4,465,257 downwards.
TACAGATGGGAAAACTGAGACCCAGACCTTCCTGTCACAAGGCCACCACCCACAGCAGTCACAGAGGCCAGGTTAGGCACCCAGGTTCCCCTCTTTGCAAATGGCCCCTTGACTCATCCCTGGGCCCAGGTGTCTGTCTTCAGGAGATGCTGCAAACCTCAGCCGCAGACTATCTTTGAAAGACCCCCGAGCCCAAACTGGATTTATCCCTGCGGTCCCAGTGCAGGAGGAGCCACCCACGGAGGGGTTTGGTCCTCCCACTGGGGACCGTGGTCTGGACGCAGGAATATCGGTACCTTTGGGATGACGCACTGGGTTTTCTGCGGGGTGGAGGATGAGGATGAGGCCTGGTGGCCTGTAGGGGATCTGACCTCTGTGTCCCCTGACGCAGCCCCCTGGTGGAGCTGGCTTGCAGGCTGACCTCCCCTCCTGGATCAGCCACTGCCCCCGACCTGGCCCCCACAGCCGGTGGTCTCCGGCACAAAGCGCTTCCCCTCCCGGTCACGTGCCTCCTGTCACCCCGTCTGGTCCTGCAGAGAGGCTAGCTGACTTGGTTCCAGAGGCTCCATGGACCCACCCTGACCCTCCATGGTTCTTGGCTCCCTCCCGGTGCGACTTTGAACAAGTCTCTGCAGCTTCCATCTGTAAACTGGGGCCAGTAATGCCTGTTCCACTGAGAAAACCCTGAAAAAATTCTCAGGCTAGGGCTGTTCCAGCCGATGGTGGTGCCAGTACTGTAAGAGGGGAAGGTGCGATTCTTTGCAGGGAAAGAGGTTTGCCTGGGAAGAGTGTAAGTACTCCTTTGCCCTGAAATGGGAAGGGGGTGTGGGGTGCTGAGCCAGTGCTTTGGAAGTGGTGGATGTGGACAGACAGGAGGCTGCTACGGAGGCTAAAGCCCCTCTCCGGTGCCCCAGAGCCTGGGGTTAAGTGTTGTCCTTTCTAGGCTTTAAAACCCATCCTCCACCCTCGCTGGACCGGGGGTGGGGAGGCGCTCAGAAGGGCAGTGAGGTGGCCGCTGGCTGCTGTCCTGTGGGTATGGCTCACCAGTGGCCTTGCAAGCCAGCTCTCTTCCCAGGCCCTCATTTTCTCTGGCTTGGGAAACTGAGGTGCAGGGAAGTGAAGTGAAGTGAAAGTTGCTCAGTCGTGTCCAACTCTTTGCAACCCCATGGACTATTCGGTCCGTGGGATTCTCCAGGCCAGCATACTGGAGTGAGTAGCCTTTCCCGTCTCCAGGGGATCTTCCCAACTCAGGGATTGAACCCAGGTCTCCCATGTTGCAGGCGGATTCTTTACCAGCTGAGGCACAAGGGAAGGGGTCCAGGGAAGCCCTGCACAAGCCTTACCTTCCTCAGCTGTAACCTGGGGATTCAGAAGGGCCTGCCTTCCAGGGCTGCTGAAGGAGACGACACACGTGCCCGGTGCATGGCCGGCCCTCTGGGGGTCAGCTGCTGGTGTAAGCATGACTTTTGTTGTCATCGCACGCGTCACTTGTGCAAAAGGAAGGCCAGCCTTGGTGGGGACGTGTGTACCACACTCCTCCTGGCCTCCGCGTGGGCACGCAGACCGTGGCAGCTGTGCTGCTGAGACGTTGGCCGACTGACCCGGGTGCTCACCCTGCGTGTGCGTGGTCACTGCCGGCAACAGCCCAGCGGGGCGCTGCGCACCCCCGCTGCAAGGGGCACGGCCCGAGGTGGGGTGGGGGCTGGCGCGGGGGCGTAAGATGCGCTGGTTGGAAACCCAGCCACGGTTCGAACCAAGGAGACAGCCGTGCAGATGGGTCTTCCAAACCCTGAGCCGAATGGAAAAAGTAAGAGAAAGCATATGAGCTACTACGCAGCGCTGTTTATGTTAATTGAAATGACATGCAGACAAAACATAGAGGACCAGTCTGCCTGAGCACACGCCGTCAGACGGTGTCCGGGAAACACTTGGAAGGGCTGCCCTTTGCTGAGGTGGAAGGGGAAGGGAGGAAAGGGCCTGGAGACCGAGCAGCAAGCCAAGGGCCTGCGTGTGGATCCGTGATGGACCAGGTGCCGTCAACTGGACAGCAGCTCCACCTTTTGCGTGCGTGCTAAGTCGCTTCGTTCGTGTCCGACTCTTGCAGCTGAGATTAAAAGGAAAGTGAAAAAAGAGAAGAACAGAAGGAAAGACAAGTTCCCAGTTTGATGTGCTCCGTGAAGGCCAGAAAGAGATCCTGGCCCACGTCTGAGGTGGGGCAGTCACTGAGGTGCCTGGAGAGCCCAGGGGTGGCCCGCAGACACTGCCCACCACCGGGGAAGGACACGCTGAACCCCGCTTTTTATAGTGACAGCTCTTTCCCTCTGTGTCTTGTCTCCAAGCGTGGGGGTTTTTCTTGAGACAATGGCTCCCATTTTACAGAAGAGGAAGCTGAGATCTGGGGTGGATGGGGTGGCCCGAGGTCACCCCATCCACGAGGGCGGGCGGGGAAGGGGCTCTTGCCCGTGGATGACTCAGAAACGCCGAGCTCGCCCAGGGCCCAGAGCTGGCCAGGCTTGGACGAGCCCCGGCCAGCCAGCTCCCTGCCTCCAGCTCTTGTCCGCGCCCCCTTGGGACCGCCGAGCATTCATCTGACTCTAGGCAACCAGCATACCCAACAAAGCCCGACAACACACGCATGTTTTCCCCTGCGGCTCAGTGTACGGGCACAGCGGGTATTTACAGCAGCCCGGAAACGCTGCTCCGGCGCCCAGGCCTCTGGCGTCACTGCTGAGGACGATTCGACAGTGTGGAGAAGGCCTTTAGCAGCGATTGCGTTTATCGTATTAGCATTCTTGGAAGATGACAAATCCCCGTTACCTAAAGCAGCCACGTGACTGAGCCCCATGCCCGCTCCCCAATCTGGATAATCCTTCTGGATTCTACTGAACTCCCCCAACACCCCTGCCTCCCGACGCCCCTGCCTCCCGATGCCCCTGCCTCCTGACACCCCTGCCTCCCGCCTCCAAGGCCTGTGTTTGAGCTCCAGCAGTCGGCCAGAAGACGTCCAAGGTCTTCTCCAGGCCGTGCAAGGCCCTGCAGTGGCCGCGTCTGCAGAATGTTACTTCATCTCCCCCAGGCCCTCCCCACCCGCAGGTCCCAGGCCAGTGGTTCCTAGCACAGGGCCAGCGAGGCTGGGGGCAGACCCCCCGCCGGCTCCCCTCCGCCCCCAGGCCTTTGCCTGGGGTATTTCCAGACGCTTCTCCTAGGCCGAAACAGCCCGATGCACCTGCAGGCCTCGTTCACCTGTCCCCCCACGCCGGGAATAGGCCGGTGCGTCACAGTCTCTCCCAACATTCGCGGGCACAAGGTGACTTCCCAGGGGTGCGGCGAGGCCCTTTCTGCTTTTGAACTTGTTCCAGGGCTGCCTGCAGCTGGAGAGGAGGAAATGGGCAGGGGTCCTCCAGGGGCGGGGGAACAACCTGGGCACAGCCAGGCAGGGATGCTTCGGGGGCCCCAGCCTAGGATGGGGTGGTGGGCATTGTGCTTGGAGCAGGCGCCTCCAGGGCAGAGCCGGAGACAGAGCTTGGGTGCCAGACTTTGTTGGGGAAGGGGCCCGGGGGGGGAGTGGGGCTGGGGGTACAATGGGAGAGGGGAAGCCCCCACCTCGGGGGCGGCTGCTCGGGCCCACGGGGCTTCGGTGAGGTCTTAGGATCGAGGGCCCCCAAGTCAGTTCAGTTCATTCACTCAGTCGTGTCTGATTCTGCGACCCCATGGACTGCAGTATGCCAGGCCTCCCTGTCCATCACCAACTCCCGTAGTGGACCCAAACTCATGTCCATTGAGTCAGTGATGCCATCCAACCATCTCTCCCCAAGTAAGAGGGGCCAGTTCCCTGCTCTGACTTGCGGTGACCCGAGGTTGACTCCAGGGTGCTCACTGTTCCCAACTCTGAGTTGACACGTGTCATGCCAAGTGGAGTGGTGCCAGGAGGAGGTCACGGGGTCTCCCAAGGTGAGATGCCTTCAGGAGGCCCCAGTGCAGGCAGGCTGAGGCCTGCGTGGGACTCGTGACCACAGCTGTGACCCCCGGGTCTTGAATCACCCAGGACAGGTCCCATCCTGCCCCATGCTTTATTGCAAAAAAAAAAAAAACAAAACAAACCAAAAACCCACCTCCTCTACTGTAGAAAATTTGGAAAATATGAAGAGTGTAGAAAAGGTTATTAAAAATCTCTTCATTTCTTCCTGTTAATGCTTCCTTGTTATTTCTTTTCAACCTTTTTCGTCTGTGTACATGTGCTTCACACATAGGTATGTGTGTGTGTGTATGTCTGAGACCATGCAGATTTTGCTATATTGATCATAGATTTTATGCAGCTTTATTTTTCCCTTACTAACAGTTTCCACTTCTGATTCCACTTTCTCTTTGATGCTCTGGGTGCCTACTGGCCGGCCGTCAGCACTGGCCTGCTGTCTGAGACCTTCCCACTGGCCAGTCCTACAGAGACGCTGTGATTCTGGCTCACCGTGAGTGAGGCTTTGCTGTCGCTGGTTAACACATCCCCCCGCCCCCCCTGCCACCTCACCAGGCGGCAAGCTCAAGGGCTGAGTGCCATGGCAGATAAGCGAGAAAAGGTGTCACGTGTCAAAATTAATTCTTGGCACAGAGCAGGTGGCAGAATGTTAGCTCCTCCCACCCACCGGCCTCGAGAGAATAAAAGGAGTGTAACTGCTTCCACATGGCAAAGTGGGTCTCACTGATTCTCCCATCTTGGTGTCCAGCGTGAACCTTGGCATACAAGAGGGACTCAATAAATGTCTATTGTCAGAGTAAGCACTTGTTGTTCAGTCGCTCAGTTGTGTCCGACTCTTTGCCACCTCATGGACTGCAGCACACCAGGTTTCCCTGTCCTTCACCGTCTCCCGGAGCTTGCTCAAAGTCGTGTCCATTGAGTTGGTGATGCCATCCAACCATCTCATCCTCTGTCATCCCCTTCTTCTCCTTGTCTTCAATCTTTCCCAGCATCAGGGTCTTTTCCAGTGAGTCAGCTTTTCTCATCAGGTGGCCAAATTATTGGAGCTTCAGCTACACCATCAGTCCTTCCAATGAATATTTTGGGTTTATTTCCTTTAGGATTGACTAGTTTGATTTCCTCGCAGTCCAAGGGACTCTCAAGAGTCTTCTCCAGCACCACAGTTCAAAAGCATCAATTCTTCAGTGCTCAGCTTTCCTTATGGTCCAACTCACATCCATACCTGACTACTGGAAAAACCAGAGCTTTGACTAGATGGACCATTGTCAGCAAAGTAATGTCTCTGCTTTTTAATATGCTGTCTAGGTTTGGCATAGCTTTTCTTCCAAGGAGCAAGCATCTTTTAATTTCACGGCTGTGGTCACCATGCAGTGATTATGAAGCCCAGGAAAATAAAGTCTGTCACTCTTTCCATTGTTTTCCCATCTGTTTGCCATGACGTGATGGGACTGAATGCCATGATCTTCATTGTTTGAATGTTGAGTTTTAAGCCAGCTTTTTCACTCTACTCTTTCACCTTCATCAAGAGGCTTTTTAGTTCCTCTTTGTTTTCTGCCATAGGGTGGTATCATCTGCATATCTGAGGTTATTGATATTTTTCCTGGCAATCTTGACTCCAGCTTGTGCTTCATACAGACTGGCATTTCGTATGATATACTCTCAGTTAAGTTCAGTTGCTCAGTCGTATATGACTCTTTGCAACCCCCATGGACTGCAGCATGCCAGGCCTCCCTGTCCATCACCAACTCCTGGAGTTTACTCAAACTCATGTCCATCTAGTTGGTGATACCATCCAACCACCTCATCCTCTGTCATCTCCTTCTTCTCCTGCCCTCAATCTTTCCCAGCATCAGGGTCTTTTCAAATGAGTCAGTTCTTCTCATCAGGTGGCCAAAGTACTGGAGTTTCAGCTTCATCATCAGTCCTTCCAACGAATATTCAGGATCGATTTCCTTTAGGGTGGACTGGTTGGATCTCCTTGCAGTCCAAGGAACTCTCAAGAGTCTTCTCCATCACCACAGTTCAAAAGCATCAATTCTTCAGCCCTCAGCTTTCTTTATAGTCCAACTCTCACATACTGGAAAAACCATAGCCTTGACTAGACGGACCTTTGTTGGCAAAGTAATGTCTCTGCTTGTTAATATGCTGTCTGGGTTGGTCATAACTTTTCTTCCAAGGAGTAAGTGTCTTTTAATTTCATGGCTGCAGTCACCATCTGCAGTGATTTTGGAGCCCCCCAAAATAAAGTCTGTCACTGTTTCCCCATCTCTTTGCCATGAAGTGATGGGACCAGATGCCATGATCTTAGTTTTCTGAGTGTTGAGCTTTAAGCCAACTTTTTCACTCTCCTCTTTCACTTTCATCAAGACAATGAACTCTGCATATAGGTTAAATAAGCAGGGTGACAATATACAGCCTTGACGTACTCCTTTCCCAATTTTTGACCAGTCCATTGTTCTACATCTGGTTCTAACTGTTGCTTCTTGACCTGCATATAGTTTTCGCAGGAGGCAGGTAAGATGGTCTGGTATTCCCATCTCTTTAAGAGTAGCCATTGCCACAATGTATCAGACAGACTCTTTGTTGCCAACATCAGGAACAGAACTCAGATTGACTTAAACAAAAAATGACTTTCCAAATGAGGAAGTCCATGTGCAGCCTGGCTTCAGGAATAGCTGGATCCAGGAGTTCAACCCATGTCAATGGGACTCAGTGTCTCTTTTCATCCCCGTGCTTGCTTCTATCTTGGCTCTTTGAACAGACGGGGACAAGAAAGCCCTAAAACTCTATTTTTGTTATAGAGGAGAGACCTCTCACAATCTGTATGTAGATTTCCATACAGCAAGTCTCCAGGAAAAATGGAAGGCTGGGCCTGGGTCATGGACCTTGTTCTGTGGCTGGCAGGGCTCAGCCTCCTAGAGCCACACTGAACGTTTTCCCTATAGGAAGAGGGATTCATTATGAAAGGAGGGGTAGGAGTGATGGACAAAATGAAAACCACATCCACTACCTATAGCTCTGTTAGGGCACAGATGGTTGGGATGGGATAGCAGTAGATTTCTCTGAGGTGTCTGTAGTGGCGAGCCCTAAACCCAGTCCAGCGCTATGAAGTAAGTCATCACCGTCCCCAAATCCCACCTGCAGCTGACTGGTTCTGGGGAGTCAGCTAACCAGCTCTGCTGGGGGCCTCTGGGAAATTCCCTCCTCCCCCAGAGTCGCTGGGGGAGAGATGCTTCCTCTCTCCTATTTCTTCCTTGGGCCTTGTCAGGCCTGAGTGTGACACCAGAAGGGCTGCCGCTGTCTGGCCCCCAGCTCTGAGGGTGTAAGAGCAGGAGGTGGCGGACCTGGGCCCCTGGGGGCCTCCCCCCAAGGGGCCCTCATCTTGCCATGGAGCTCTCCCTGTTGCTGGCTGATGGTCAGGAAACCCATTTGAATAAGAGTCAGCTGTGATTTAAAAAAAAAACACAAAACTATCTTAAAACTCAACATTGAAGAAACTAAGATTGTGGCATCCAGTTCCATCACTTCATGGCAAATAGGTGGGGAAAAAGTGGAAAGAGTGACAGATTTTATTTTCTTGGGCTCCAAAATCACTGTGGACACTGACTGAAGCCATGAAATTAAAAGCCGATTGCTCCTTGGAAGGAAAGCTATGAGAGACTTAGATGGCATATTATCAAGCTGAGACATCATTTTGCCAACAAAGGTCTGTATAGTCGAGCTATGGTTTTTCCAGTAGTCATGTACGGGTGTGAGAGTTGGACCATGAAGACTGAGCACCAAAGAATCGATGCTTTCAAATTGTGGTCCTGGAGAAGGCTCTTGAGAGTCCTTTGGACTGCAAGGAGATCAAACCAGTCCATCCTAAAGGAAATGAACCCTAAATATTCATTGGAAGGACTGATGCTGAAGCTCCAATACTTTGTGGTCACCTGATGCAAAGAGCTGACTCACTGGAAAAGACCCTGATGCTGGGAAAGATTGAGGGCAGGAGTAGAAGGGGGTGACAGAGGATGAGATGGTTGGATGGCATCACGACTCCATGGACATGAGTTTGAGCAAGCTCCGGGAGATAGTGAGGGACAGGGAATCCTGGTGTGCTGCTATCCATGGGGTCGCAAAGAGTCGGAAGGAATTAGCGACTGAACAACAACAACAGCTGTGACTGGAGGCCGAAACCGCTCTAATTGATATCAGTTGTTGTGTTTTCTATGGCACCGAACAGAACTGAGATGTATGTTGCACAATTTGCTAGTTGAGTTCATGAGCCTTTGACAGCTCCATCGCATATCCGGAAGTTGTAAAACTGTTTCTCCTCTGGGAATGGGGCTGTGTGTGGAGGGTTTTTGCTGCACAGATGGGGTCCCCAAATTACCCATTAGAGTTGTGTAAAAGGAACATTCCTTACCAACTCTCGTAGAATTGCACAGATGCTGAAACCCACAGACCTAATAGAGCTGCAGCCTACCCTTCTCCAGGGTTCTGGATTATTTATGCTCAGGGGAGACCGAGAGGCTGGGTGACATGGAAAGCTTGATCTTGTCAAGGGCTCAGCTCACACTGAGAGGTCACTGAAATAACTGTTGAATTGATGGTCTTCCCCACTGCTGCTGCTGCTGCTAAGTCGCTTCAGTCGTGTCCGACTCCTTGTGACCCCATAGACGGCAGCCTACCAGGCTCCCCCGTCCCTGGGATTTTCCAGGCAAGAACACTGGAGTGGGTTGCCATTTCCTTCTCCAATGCATGAAAGTGAAAAGTGAAAGTGAAGTTGCTCAGTCGTGTCTGACTGTTAGCGACCCCATGGACTGCAGCCTACCAGGCTCCTCCGTCCATGGGATTTTCCAGGCAAGAGCACTGGAGTGGGGTGCCATTGCCTTCTCCAGGTCTTCCCCACTACAGACCATGAACTGTTGGACTGGGTGGATGGATGGATAGATGAGCGGGTGGATTTTGGATGGTTAGAGTCAGGATGGTGGAATTTCCTGATTTGGGGAAGCAGGTGTTCAGGCTGGGCTCTCGTTCTTTCAAGGAAGCCCAGCATTTTTGCCTGTAGTCCAGGAAGGCATGGGTTTCCTAGGTAGTTCAGTGGTCCCCTACACCCTGGGCTCTAGCAACTCTCAAAGAGGGGGCAGTGAGGATTCTGCGTGCCAGCTCAGGCCCCAACAACCTCACCCAGATCCTCCCGAGGCCCTGCTCTAGAAGGCTGGGGAGGAGGGAGTGGGAGGAGGGGAGAGTCAGGGGCAGGGATGCGGTGCCTGGGCAGACATTCCCCCTGCCCACTGAGTCCTGAGCTCCTGATTCAGGGCAGACTTCTTCCAGGAGTAAATGCCAGGACAGGGAGCAGGAATCAGGGAATTGTTTATGAGGTTCAGGATAGAGAAACATAGGCAGACTCAGCGACACGGCAGGGAAAATGCCAGGCAGGATGTCTGTGTGAGAAATTAGATTTCGTGGTGACGTTAGGAAATGGGGCTCCAGGGTCTCAGGGTCTCAGCATCCTACAGCCCCGGGGGGCGGCCTGTGTTCTGTGGGAATGGCTCCCGCCGGGGTCACACTGCATCGCTGAGCCTGCAGAGGTGGCCCCGTCATCCTCGGAGGGAACTGAATGTGGAAGCCTGGGGCTGTGTGTGTAGGCGTGTACATGTGTGTGCACGAGGGTGTGTGTGCCTGGGTCTCTGGGTAGAATGTCCCACGTGTGCACACCTGCCCGTGTGCCGTCCGTGCTTGCTTGCGTGTGCGTGTGTCTCCGTACACAGCAGTGAGAAGATGCACCTGAGGGGTCCAGGCCTCCAAATCCTCCTGGGACACGGCACCCTCACAGCCTGCTCCAGCAGGGTGGCTCCACACTCAACAGAGACGCTCTTCAAGGCTCTCAAGGTGCAGATCTCAGCTCCACCCACGTCTGAGTAACCAGAGTCCTCTGCACCCTGCGCCGGGAGTGTTTCTGAGCTTCGTGGAAGCAAGAAGCCATGCTGGACGCCGCCAGGAGGACCCAGTCAGTGCTCCCACCCCTCCCAGGCCACAGAAGAGGACAGTTTGGGAGAGAGGATGGGATACGTTTGGGGCTGGGACGGGGGTGGCCTCTGCCATCAGCTCCAGCTCTGGGAGGACCTGGGTCCCTGCCATCCCACCCCAGTGGCGCCCTCTGTCCAGGACATCTGACCGATCCCCCGTGTACTGGGTCCTGGGGATCCTCTCTCCTCGGGGACCCTGTAAACCACTGCCCTATTTCTCATCACTGTCTTGGAGCCCTGGCTCTCCCTGACTCAGTTTCCCCAAACTTCCAGGCTACAGCAAGGCACCCAGGCCTCTGTACAGTTGCTGGATACCCACCATGCCCTACCGACTGCAGCCAGAGGAACCTTCTAGTGGGTTATGATCAAGCCCCATTTAGACACCGGGACATCTCACTAAGCGGCCAAGGCAGGCCGTCCACCACAGTAATAGCTAACAACCTTTAGTGAGCTTGGCCACGTGAGCTGAGTGTACTGGGAACACCCGCAGTCACTTGAGTAGTGAGGTGCCACTTTCAGTCCTATTTTCCAGAGAAGAAATCAAATAACAGAGAGGTTAAGTCACTTGCCCAAGGTCACAGAGTCACGGAATTGGAGCATAGATTTTTTTTATGGTTTATTACAGGATATCTGGGCTTCTCAGGTGGTGCTAGTGGTAAAGGACCTGCCTGTCAATACAGGAGGCATAAACGACACAGGTTTGATCCTTGTGTTGGGAAGATCCCCTGGAGCAGGGCGTGGCAACCCACTCCAGTATTCTTGCCTGGAGAATCCCATGGACAGAGGAGCCTGATGGGCTACAATCTATAAGGTCGCACAGAGTCGGACACAACTAAAGCGACTTAACACATATGCACAGGATATCAAACATAATTCCCTCTGCTATGCAGCAGGTCCTTGTTGTTTATCCGTTTTATATATAATAATTTGTATCTGCTAATCCCAAACTCCTAATTTATCCCTCCCCACCTCTTTTTACCCTGGTAACCATACATTAGTTTTCTAGGTCTGTGAGTCCATTTCTGCTTTGCGAATAAGTTTATTTGTGTCATATTTAGGTTGTATCATACTTACATCACATGCAAGGGATGTCATTGAGATTTGCCTTTCTCTTTGTGACTCACTTCACTTCGTATGATCATCTCTGTGTCCATCTATGGTGCCGCAAATGGCACTGTTTCATTGTTTTTTATGGCTGAGTGGTATTGCACTGCGGGGCTTTGCTGGTGGTTCAGTGGTAAAGAATCCACCTGCCAATGCAGGAGACAGGGGTTCAATACCTGGACTGGGAATACCTGCCAGAGAAGGAAATGGCAGCCTGCGCCAGCGTTCTTGCCTGGAAAATCCCACGGACAGAGGAGACTGGCAGGCTACGGTCCATGGGGTTGCAAAGAGTCAGACAGGACTGAAGCAACTAAACAACAAAGTGTTCCGCTGTATGTACAGATCACGTCTACTTTACTCATTCATCTGGTGATAGACGTTTAGGTTGCTCTCCTGTCTTGGCTACTGTAAATAGTGCTGCTATGAAAATTGGGGTGCATGTACCTTTTCGAATTAGAGTTTTCTCTGGATATACTCCCAGGAGTGGGATTGCAGGATCCTATGTTAATTCTATGTTTAGTTTTTTTAAGGACCCTCCGTACTGTTCTCCACGGTGGCTGCACCAATTTACCTTCCCACCAAGAGTGTGGGAGGGTTCCTTTTCCTCCACACCGGCTCCAGCCTTTGTCATCTGTAGACTTTGTATGATGGCCCTTCTGACTGGTGTGAGTTGTAGTTTCGATTTGCAGGTGGAGCATAGATTTGAATTTATATCTGAACAACCCAGCTATGCCCCCATCTCCTGCCCCCTGAATGTGTCCCGACTCACAAACTGCAGCCCCATTTCTTGCCCTCCCTCTCCCTTCCACCTCTCCAAGAGGTGCGCCCTGTGACCATCCCATGGGGTGAAGCCACCTATGACGCTGTCCCTCCTGGGCTCCAGGTGAAGACTGCTCTGACTGAGGAGCCTGCTTCCCGTCTACGGGAAACTGACTCCGCCAGAGGCTGACACCCAGCGCCGGGCCAGGCACAGGCGCCCAGGAAAAACCAGGCGGGATCAGGCTGACCCTGAGCAGTCTCCAAGGAGGCGAGTGTGGACGGACAGAGAAACGTCCTGCAGCCAGGAACTGGTCCCCGGGGCACGCCCACCTTCCTGCCCTCAGGGTGTGCACCCCAGTTCTTTTCTTAGACTCTCCCCTTCTGGTTATATGAGATGGGATCTAGGAGCCCCCCAGACTCCCAGGCTTATCTGTGTATTGATGGGAGGTACTTATCTTCACAATCAAGTGGTAAAGAACCCACCTCCCAATGCAGGAGATGCAAGAGACTCGGGTTCCATTCCTGGGTTGGGAAGATCCCCTGGAAGAGGAAATGGCAACCCACTCCAGTATTCTTGCCCAGAAAGTCCGCATGGACCGAGGAGCCTGGCAGGCTACGGTCCATGGGGTCGCGGAGAGTTGGACAAGGCTGAGTGGCCGAGCGCAGCGCAGCAACACCGGTCTCCATGAAGACGGCACGTAGTGGCTGTGGGAGCAAAGCTGGTGTGGAAAGAAAAGCTCTGTCTTGAAAAAAAAAAAAATTATATCAGAGCATGCTTGATAAAGAATGTTGTGTTAATTGCAGGTGTACAACAAAGTGCTTCCATTATACTTACGCGTGTATCTGTCCTTTTTCAAATCCTTAGAAAAGGCCCCTTACACTCCATCAGTGAGGGGAGAGGAAACCCCCCCGTGATGGCTCCTTCCCGAATTCCGGGGATGTCACTTCCACTTGCATGAAGCTGGCCCTTCGGATGGATGCAGCCCCTGGGTGACTTCTCTGCCTCCCTCCTGCCCTGCAGCTTTAGAAAATCCCACCTGTGGGTGGTTTAGCCCAAGTGCTGCTGCCCATGAGGGGCTTCAGGCACGCAGAGCCGTGAGCGGGGGTCTGGGAACCGGGGTCGCCTCCTGGTAGGTGGGCGACCCCCCTCCTCGGCTCATGGATGAGGGGCTCGAATGCATTTCTCTTGGAGCCTCCTTCTGCTCAGGCATCTAGACTATTTATAACTCGAGGAATTATTTGCTGATACCCGCCGGCTGCTTTTCTTTCTCAAGTGGCCTGTGTAATATCTAAAAAATGAAAGGCGATAAAAAAAAAAATAGAGAAAGACTCCTTCTGTAAATGATTTATTTCCTAGAGGTGTCATGGCAATTGCAAACACTTCTGGAATCCGGAAGCTTTTAGACCTGGGCCATATTGTTCAGATCAGGTCTCACTGAGAGACGGGACTTCTCTGGAGTGGAGGGAGGGGTTGTCTGTGAGCAGTAACCCTGAAGGCACAAAACAGCAACACCCGCTCCCGGCGCTGAGTCCGGGCACAGTCACACCCGTCTTGCTTCATCAACTCCAGCACCAGAACCCTCTGATGTAGGTGCTACTTTTACTATTTTTTAACAAAGAAAATATTATTTTTTACAAATAAGATATACATATGTATATTTTAAACTTTATTTGTGTTGGTCTATAGCCAATTAACAATGTTGTGACAGTTTCAGTCGGGCAGCAAAGGGACGCAGCCACACATGTACATGTATCCATTCTCCCCTAGGAGAAGGCGGGAGGAGAAGGGGGTGACAGAGGATGAGATGGTTGGATGGCATCACCGACTCGATGGGCATGAGTCTGAGCACGCTCCAGGAGTTAGTGATGGACAGGGAAGCCTGGCGTGCAGAGAGTCAGACACGATTGAGCAACTGAACTGAACTGACCTGACTGTCCCCTAAACTCCCTCCCCTCCAGGCTGCCACATAACACCGAGCAGAGTTCCCCGTCCTCTGCTGTCGGTCCTTGTTGGTGATCCATCTTAAATACAGCAGTGTGGACTGTCCATCCCAGACTCCCTGAGTATCCCCTTCCTCCATCCGTCCCCTTGGCAACCAGAAGTTCGTCCTTTAAGTCTGTGAGTCCATTTCGGTTTTGTGAGTAAGTTCGTTGATATCATTTCTTTTTAGATTCCATCTATAAGGGATGTCATATTTACAAATAGAAGAATGCTTCTTACAAATCAGGAAACTGAGGCCCAGGGAGAAAACAGCGCTTCCTTGGTCACACTGTTCCTAAGTGGAGGGGCAACCTGCAGGCGGCAGTGAGGTCTGGCCCTGGGAGGTCCCAGTTCCGCCTCTGCTGCTTCCCGGGTGGCCTGAACCCCCACACTTCATGGCTGGAAGCCCTGCTGCAGGAAGCCTGCTCCCCGGGGCTCTGTGCTGATGGCTACTGGGGGGCAGCTGCAAGGTTGTCTGTGGGCCGAGACCCCAGGTCAGGGTCTGTGGCCCTCCTCCCGAGCGCCTGGGGCTGCCCTGTCTCCTAAACCAGGACACCCAGCTCTCTAGGAGCTGCCTTGGAGACGTGCCCCCGCAACAGGCTTGAAACCAAGAGCACGTGTTTCCAGCCGAGAGGCTCCCTGAGGCCCCTGGAGCAGCAGATCTGGGCAGGGGAAGGGGATGTCAGCGCTCAGGATTTGTGCCCACCCCTTGCACAGATGGAAACACAGTCTAGGGGAGGAAGGAGCTCGTCACACTGATGTTAGAGGTGGCAAAAGATTGCGTGACCAACCCAGGATTCTATTTATTCGTTTACTATTCTAGATATTTCTTATTTTAAATAATTTTATTTTATGTCTTTATTTATTGGCATGTGGGATCTTAGTTCCCTGACCCAGGATGGAACCCATGCCCATTGCATAGGAAGCATGGAATTTTAACCACCGGACCTCCAAAGAAGTCCCTATTCTAGATTAGAAATATCCCCTAGATTTTTTTTTTTTTTTTTGAAGTGCAAATTGTTTTCTTTTTTTTTTCCAGTGGGTTTTGTTATACATTGATATGAATCAGCCATGGATTTACATGTATTCCCAATCCCGATCCCCCCTCCCACCTCCCTCTCCACCCGATTCCTCTGGCTCTTCCCAGTGCACCAGGCCGGAGCACTTGTCTCATGCATCCCACCTGGGCTGGTGATCTGTTTCACCATAGATAGTATACATGCTGTTCTTTTGAAATATCCAACCCTCACATTCTCCCACAGAGTTCAAAAGTCTGTTCTGTATTTCTGTGTCTCTTTTTCTGTTTTGCATATAGGGTTATCGTTACCATCTTTCTAAATTCCATATATATGTGTTAGTATGTTGTAATGTTCTTTATCTTTCTGGCTTACTTCACTCTGTATAATGGGCTCAGTTTCATCCATCTCATTAGAACTGGTTCAAATGAAGTTCTTTTTAATGGCTGAGTAATATTCCATGGTGTATATGTACCACAGCTTCCTTATCCATTCATCTGCTGATGGGCATCTAGGTTGCTTCCATGTCCTGGCTATTATAAACAGTGCTGCGATGAACATTGGGGTGCACGTGTCTCTTTCAGATCTGGTTTCCTCAGTGTGTATGCCCAGAAGTGGGATTGCTGGGTCATATGGCAGTTCTATTTCCAGTTTTTTAAGGAATCTCCACACTGTTTTCCATAGTGGCTGTACTAGTTTGCATTCCCACCAACAGTGTAAGAGGGTTCCCTTTTCTCCACACCCTCTCCAGCATTTATTGCTTGTAGACTTTTGGATAGCAGCCATCCTGACTGGCGTGTAATGGTACCTCATTGTGGTTTTGATTTGCATTTCTCTGATAATGAGTGATGTTGAGCATCTTTTCATGTGTTTGTTAGCCATCTGTATGTCTTCTTTGGAGAAATGTCTGTTTAGTTCTTTGGCCCATTTTTTGATTGGGTCATTTATTTTTCTGGAATTGAGCTTCAGGAGTTGCTTGTATATTTTTGAGATTAATCCTTTGTCTGTTTCTTCATTTGCTATTATTTTCTCCCAATCTGAGGGCTGTCTTTTCACCTTACTTATAGTTTCCTTTGTAGTGCAAAAGCTTTTAAGTTTCATTAGGTCCCATTTGTTTAGTTTTGCTTTTATTTCCAATATCTAGGAGGTGGGTCATAGAGGATCTTGCTGTGATTTATGTTGGAGAGTGTTTTGCCTATGTTCTCCTCTAGGAGTTTTATAGTTTCTGGTCTTACATTTAGATCTTTAATCCATTTTGAGTTTATTTTTGTGTATGGTGTTAGAAAGTGTTCTAGTTTCATTCTTTTACAAGTGGTTGACCAGTTTTCCCAGCACCACTTGTTAAAGAGGTTGTCTTTTTTCCATTGTATATCCTTGCCTCCTTTGTCAAAGATAAGGTGTCCATAGGTTCGTGGATTTATCTCTGGGCTTTCTATTCTGTTCCATTGATCTATATTTCTGTCTTTGTGCCAGTACCATACTGTCTTGATGACTGTGGCTTTGTAGTAGAGTCTGAAGTCAAGCAGGTTGATTCCTCCAGTTCCATTCTTCTTTCTCAAGATTACTTTGGCTATTCGAGGTTTTTTGTATTTCCATACAAATTGTGAAATTCTTTGGTCTAGTTCTGTGAAAAAATACCGTTGGTAGCTTGATAGGGATTGCATTGAATCTATAGACTGCTTTGGGTAGAATAGCCATTTTGACAATATTGATTCTTCCAATCCATGAACACGGTATGTTTCTCCATCTGTTTGTGTCCTCTTTGATTTCTTTCATCAGTGTTTTATAGTTTTCTATGTATAGGTCTTTTGTTTCTTTAGGTAGATATACTCCTAAGTATTTTATTCTTTTTGTTGCAATGGTGAATGGTATTGTTTCCTTAATTTCTCGTTCTGTTTTTTCATTGTTAGTATATAGGAATGCAAGGGATTTCTGTGTGTTAATTTTATATCCTGCAACTTTACTATATTCATTGATTAGCTCTAGTAATTTTCTGGTAGAGTCTTTAGGGTTTTCTATATAGAGGATCATGTCATCTGCAAACAGTGAGAGTTTTACTTCTTCTTTTCCTATCTGGATTCCTTTTACTTCTTTTTCTGCTCTGATTGCTGTGGCCAGAACTTCCAACACTATGTTGAATAGTAGTGGTGAGCCCCTAGATATTTTTATCTAAAGCTATCACCACCAACCACCATTCGTTGAGTCTTGGCCCTCTGACAGGTACCTTCTATCCAAACCCAGGCAGTGAGGCAGGCATACCACCCCATTTCACAGAGGAGGAAGACTGAGGTCTGGGGAGATGATAACTACCCGTGCCTTGAGATTTTCATCCCGAGCTTGTGCGGATGTGCTGGGGGCTTCCGAAAGCGGAGGCCCTTGTTTCATCTTGTCCCCACACCCGGCTTATCCCTGAGGCCCACCCAGGACCCCGCTGGAGTCTTGAGCCCCGGGCGGCTTTCTTTCATCCGAGGAGATGCGGGGACCACTTTATTCGCCAGTGGCAGAGGCGGAAGCAGTGCACGCTCACGGTGCAGCTCAGTGGCCCTCCCCCCAGGTTTGGAGAGGTGGATTGAAAATCCCCCTTACCCACGGCTATATGTGGTATAACCCTAGTGCAGGGCGCCTGGGGGTGCAGAGTGGTCTGGACCAGTGTCAAGGGTGTGGTGGAGCCACGCTATCTGGGGGCCCCCAGGGGTTGTGGGCATTTACCTTCCTTTTCCGTTGACTCCTCCAAGGGCGGGTGCTGGAAGCTTGTAGAAATGAAGTCTTGGGGAGTGTGGTCCGTATTTTGGACAGGAAGTGCCAGCCCTGAGGCGGGGGCTAGAGTAGCCCAGCCCATGGTCACTTGGACGTGATGGGGGTGACGTTCAGGTACATTAGACAGGGTAGGAAATGAAGGGAAGCCCACCCCTGGGAGCCTGACAGCCTGGGGTGGGATCCCGACTCTGCCTGTTGCTAGTAGGGCAATGGAACCTCAGTCTTCCCACCTGCAAAATGGGAATTATAATCAGGTCTTCTTCAGAGTGTCACTGTTAAGATGCTTTTAGGGAGTCTGTGCAAAGTGGTACCTAGAGGTGCTCAGCCATTACGTGTCGGCTCCTGTGCGCCTGTTCCAGCCAGGCCCTGGATCCGGAGGGTCCCCAGGGAAGGCCTCTCAAGAGATCAATGTCACCCCATCTCAGGCCCCCTAGACACTGAGGACTTATTTATCGTTTCACCTGTTAACAAGTGAAATGCTGTAGGGTGGGGGAGGGGGCGTGTGCTCTGCTTTTCATGTTAAATTATGAAAAATACAGAGAAAAAAGTAACCACGACCATGGCCGGTTTCAACACATAGCAACCTTTGTTTTTGATTCTTAAACACGAAATCAACATTAATTACAGCCAGATCCCCTTTGCCCTCCTTCAGAACCCAATCCTCCACCTTTCCCCAGAGAGTATGCCCTTTTAAAGTCCATCCGTCTCTCCTGCACGTGTGTGTGTGACCTCACTGCGTCTGTGTGTGCGTATCCCTAAGTTTATCTTGGATCATTTGTGCACGTTTCATATACACGGTGTGGTTTTGTACACGCCCTCCGCCACTTGCTTTTTCCAGTCCACACCATTTTTGGGGACGGGGGCTGTGTTGAGTCTTCATGGCCCCACGCCAGCTTGCTCTAGTTACGGCGAGCAGGGGCTACTCTCTAGTCGCAGCCCGTGGGTTTCTCATCGCGCCGGTGTCTCTTGTTTCGGAGACAGGCTCCGGGGCGCACGGCCTCAGCACTTGTGGTGCGTGGGCTTAGTCACCCTGTGAAATGTGGAATTCTTCCCAATCTGTGTTCCCTGCATTGTCAGCTGGACTCTTAACCCCTGGGCCACCAGGGAAGTTCCACACCATTTTTTAAAATTGAGATACAGTTCACATAACATAAAATCAACCTTTTTAAAGTGGATACTTGAGTGACTTTTACTGCATTCGCAGAGCTGGGTGGTCGTCACCTTTATCTCCCAACACGCCAGTGAACCAGTCCTGGGTTCTCTGTCTGGGCACGTTTCCGTGTTGACAGCCTAGGTGGGAAGGGGTGTGGCTTCCTCTCCCTGGTTCCCAGTGAAGACGCAGAGTTTCCCAGTGCTGTTATGACAAAGGACCTCAATCAGGGGCCTAAATTAGGGACATCACCAGATGGTCAACATTGAAATTAGACTGATTATATTCTTTGCAGCTGAAGATGGAGAAGCTCTATACAGTCAGCAAAAACAAGACCAGGAGCTAACTGTCGCTCAGATCATGAATTCCTTATTGCCAAATTCAGACTTAAATTGAAGAAAGTAGGGAAAACCACTAGACCATTCAGGTATGACCTAAATCAAATCCCTTATGACTATACAGTGGAAGTGAGAAATAGATTTAAGGGACTAGATCTGATAGACAGAGTGCCTGATGAACTATGGATGGAGGTTTGTGACATTGTCCAGGATACACGGATCAAGACCATTCCCATGGAGAAGAAATGCAAAAAGGCAAAATGGTTGTTTGAGGAGGACTTACAAATAGCTGTGAAAAGAAGAGAAGCAAAAAGCAAAGGAGAAAAGGAAAGCTATTCCCATTTGAATGCAGAGTTCCAAAGAATAGCAAGGAGAGATAAGAAAGCCTTCCTCAGCGATCAATGCAAAGAAATAGAGGAAAACACTAGAATGGGAAAGACTAGAGATCTCTTCAAGAAAATTAGAGATACCAAGGAACATTTCATGCAAAGATGGGTTCGATAAAGGACAGAAATGGTATGGACCTAACAGAAGCAGAAGATATTAAGAAGAGGTGGCAAGAATACCCAGAAGGACTATACAAAAAAGATCTTCATGACCCAGATAATCACGATGGTGTGATCACTCACCTAGAGCCAGACATCCTGGAATGTGAAGTCAGGTGGGCCTTAGAAAGCATCACTACGAACAAAGCTAGTGGAGGTGATGGAATTCCAGTTGAGCTATTTCAAATCCTGGAAGATGATGCTGTGAAAGTGCTGGACTCAATATGCCAGCAAATTTGGAAAACTCAGCAGTGGCCACAGGACTGGAAAAGGTCAGTTTTCATTCCAATTCCAGAGAAAGGCAATGCCAAAGAATGCTCAAACTACTGCACAATTGCACTCATCTCACACGCTAGTAAAGTAATGCTCAAAATTCTCCAAGCCAGGCTTCAGCAATATGTGAACCGAGAACTTCCAGATATTCCAGCTGGTTTTAGAAAAGGCAGAGGAACCAGAGATCAAATTGCCAACATCCTCTGGATCATCAAAAAAGCAAGAGAGTTCCAGAAAAACATCTATTTCTGCTTTATTAACTATGCCAAAACCTTTGACTGTGTGGATTACAATAAACTGTGGAAAATTCTCAAAGAGATGGGAATACCAGACCACCTGACCTGCCTCTTGAGAAACCTGTATGCAGGTCAGGAAGCAACAGTTAGAACTGGACATGGACCAACAGACTGGTTCCAAATAGGAAAAGGCGTACGTAAAGGCTATATATTGTCACCCTGCTTATTTAACTTATATGCAGAGTACCTCTAGAGAAACACTGGGCTGGAAGAAGCACAAGCTGGAATCAAGATTGCTGGGAGAAATATCAATAACCTCAGATATGCAGATGATACCACCTTTATGGCAGAAAGTGAAGAACTAAAAAGCCTCTTGATGAAAGTGAAAGAGGAGAGTGAAAAAGTTGGCTTAAAACTCAACATTCAGAAAACTAAGATCATGGCATCTGGTCCCATCACTTCATGGGAAATAGATGGGAGACAGTGGAAACAGTGTCAGACTGTATTATTTTGGGCTTCAAAATCACTGCAGATGGTGATTGCAGCCATGAAATTAAAAGACGCTTGCTTACTCCTTGGAAAGAAAGTTATGACCAACCTAGATAGCATATTAAAAATCAGAGACATTACTTTGCCAGCAAAGGTCCATCTAGTCAAGGCTACGGTTTTTCCAGTGGTCATGTATGGATGTGAGAGTCGGACTGTGAAGAAAGCTGAGTGCCGAAAAATTGATGCTTTTGAACTGTGGTTTTGGAGAAGACTCTTGAGAGTCCCTTGGACTGCAAGGAGATCCAACCAGTCCATCCTAAAGGAGATCAGTCCTGGGTGTTCATTGGAAGGACTGATGCTGAAGCTGAAACTCCAATACTTTGGCCACCTGATGCGAAGAGTTGACTCATTGGAAAAGACCCTGATGCTGGGAGGGATTGGGGACAGGAGGAGGAGGGGACGACAGAGGATGAGATGGCTGGATGGCATCACCAACTCGATGGACGTGAGTCTGAGTAAACTCTGGGAGTTGGTGATGGACAGGGAGGCCTGGCATGCTGTGGTTCATGGGGTCACAGAGTCGGACACGCCTGAGCGGCTGAACTGAACTGAGGGGCCTACAACCATGGCTCTGTCCCCCCAAAGTTCTGGGGGTGGGAGTCTGGCTCTGGTGTCACTGGTCTGAGATGAAGGTGTTGGCAGGGTTGTGCTCCTTCCGAAGGCTCTAGGGGAGACTCTGTCTTTGGTTTTGCTTTTTCCAACTTCTAGAGATGCCTGCACTCCTTGGCTCAGGGCCCGTTCCTTCCTCTTCAAAGCCAGCCGCCTAGCATCTTCCAATCTCTCTCTCCTCTGACCCTCTTGTGGGGACCTTGTGATGACCTTGGCTCCAGTGAGAAAATTTCCAGGATCATCTCCCCAACCTCCAGGTCCTTCACTTCATCCCATGTGCAGAGTCTGTGTTGTCATGGAGGGGGACCAATCCACTGGGTCTGGGGCTTAGGACGTGGACACCCCTGGGGGCATTATTCTGCCCGTCACAGAGGTGAGTGGTGGGTATAATAAAGTGGTCTCTGCCCCATTATTGTAATGTGGTCTGCCACACGTGGTCTCTGCCATCTTCCTTTCTGCTCGGGCAATTTCCAGTTGCCACTCTTTGTCCGTCTCTCTACTGCATGTGAAAAGTTCCTTGTCTGTCTTGTTCTATTGGCTCTATGGGCCACAAATAGGTGTCAGTGCCTGCTTTGTCTTTTAAAAAAAAAAACAAAAACAGCCAGGCTGTCCGCACCAGGAACCATTGCTACCCTGAGGCCTTAAGGGGCAAAGAGAGGCAGAGCTGGATGGACAAAGCCCACCCAGGACAACCGTGTTGTCTCCCGGCCTCAGCCTCTGGCAGAGAGTTCACTGCGGCCGTGATGAAGGTCTGGAGGGAGAGGCATGAACACCAAGACAAGGGCCAACTTTGTTCACGGCATCTTCGGTTACAGAGAGTATTTTTTAATTTTTCCATAAAGCAATATTTCCTTTATGCTTTCTGTATCTTTTTTTTTCAATAGGAATATCTTCCCTATCCTTAGAGCATAAAGATATTCTTTAAAAAAAAAATTGCAAGTGGCTTAGTGGTAGGAATGCACCTGCCAATGTAGGAGACACAGGTTTAATCCCTGGGTTGGGAAGATCCCTGGAGGAGGAAATGGCAACTCACTCCAGTATTCTTGCCTGAAAAATCCCATGGACAGAGGAGCCTGGTGGGCTAAGGTCCATGGGGTGGCAAAGAGCCAGACACGACTTAGGGACTAAACAACAACAATAATACGTTATATGCATATTTTTATTTTTTAATTTATTTTTTATATGTATATTTTTAAATTGTGGTAAAGTATACATAACATAAAATTGGCCATTTTTAACCATTGCCCTGTGTGTAATTCAGTGACATTAAATACAATCCATTGATGAGCAACCATCCCCAGAACTCTTCATCTTGTGCAACTGAAACAGTATACCTGTTAAGATGCAATTTCCATTGATCCCTCCACTCAGCCCCGGACACCCACCGTTCTGCTTCCTGTCTCTATAAATTTGATTCCTCTAGGGGCATCATATAAGTGAAATACAACACCTGTCCTTTTGTGACTGGCTTTATTTCACTCAGAATAATGACCTCAATCTTCATGCGGGCCGTGGCCTGGGTCAGAATGTCCTTCCTTCTTGAAGTGAAGTGAAAGTCACTTTGTCATGTCTGACTCTTTGTGACCCGATGGACTGTCCATGGAGTTCTCCAGGCCAGAACACTGGAGTGGGTAGCCTTTCCCTTCTCCAGGGGATCTTCCCGACCCAGGAATCGAACCGGGGTCTCCTGCATTACAGGCGGATTCTTTACCAGCTGAGCGCTTCCTTCTTAAGGCTGAGTAATATTCCCTTTCAGTAGAGACTGCATTTTGTTTGTCCGTTCCTCCATCCATGGACGGGCCTGTTAAGTCACTTCAGTCATGTCCAACTCTGTGTGACCCCAGGGACTGCTACCTTCCAGGCTCCGACATCTACGGGATTCTCCAGGCAAGAACACTGGAGTGGTTTGCCACGCCCTCCTCCAGGGGATCTTCTCGGCTCAGGGACTGAACCCACATCTCTCATGTCTAACCTGCGTGGGCAGGCGGGTTCTTTACCACCAGGGAAGCCCATGCACGGACCCTTGGGTTATTTCCACCTTTTGGCTACTGTGAGTAATGCTGGTTTGAACGCGAGTGTACAAATATCTCTTTAAGAGCCCGCTTTCCGTTCTTCGGTGTGTGTACCCAGCAGTGGAATTGCTGGATCGAATGGTAATTTTGCATTTAATGTTTTGAGGACGTGCCATACTGTTTCCCACAGTGGCTGCAACCGTTTTACATTCTCACCGGCAGAGCACGAGGATTCCAACTTCCGCACACCCTCATCAACACTTGTTCCTTTCTTCTTTTTTAAAAATAGTAGCCATGCTAATGGGGGTGAGGAGGCATCTCATTATGGCAGGAGACATAGTCTTCCGAAAGTGTAACTCTTTGCTTTCTCTGCTGAGCTTTGGCCCACAGGCAACTTATTTTTGGGCAGGTGCAGAACAGGGACGGGCTCCCCAGGTGAGTCAACGGTAAAGAACCCGCCTGCCGATGCAGGAGACACAGGAGACGCGGGTTCGATTCCTGGGTGGGGAAGATCCCCTGGAAGACATGGCAAGCCACTCCAGTGTTCTTGCCTGGAGAATCCCATGGACAATCCTGAGGACCCACCGACTGCATGTGTACGCCATGTCCCCCCAGGGCACCAGCCTCTCTCTGGGTTCTGGGGTGTGTTGGTCTCTCCTGGGTCGTGGTCTTACTTTTTTTTGATCACGTTGTAAGCTGCTCTATTCTGTTCCCGTGGTTGTGCCGGGATGCTTTTCCAAAGACAGCCATCCCAAGCCCTGGGCCTGGATGGAGGCTTGTCCCCCAGCCCCTCTGCCCACCACGTGACACTTCCCTGTCCCTCCCCAGGGCCTCAGGGTGAAGCATCAGCGCCACAAAGGGCCTTCCAGCCTCGCTTTCATCCCTGCCTGTGCCTTCCTGGCTTTGAGGACTTTGCTGCCTTTGCCCAAACCTGCCAGATGGTCCTCGCTGCCCAGGCTCGGCGCACGTCACTTTTTCCCGTCCCAGAGCTACCAGATGAGCTCCCAGTCCTTCACGGTACTCCTCCTCCAGGCAGCCCTCCTTGATCTCCCACCTTGGGCTTCCCGCCTCCCAGGCTTTCAGCGCTGGTTGTTGGTTTCTGTTTCCCCCACTGACCTGACGGCTTTGTGAGGGTGGGGCTAGGCCTCCCCTGGGCCTCGTTCAGGCCTCATACAGGGGGGCTCGCTGAGGGTCTGGAGAGTGGAGGTGCGTGGTACACCCTCGCACACACTCTCACACGCAGCTGCCCTGCGTTTCTGGCTGAGCGAGGGGCTGTGCTGTCTCCTGGCCTTTGCACGGGTTCCTCCCCTGCCCTGACACCCCTCCCCTAACCACCCGGCTCTGCCTCAACCCGACGCCTACCTGAGCCAGCAGGGCCCTAGCACAGCGTGACGGCAGGTATCCACCTGCCATCATCACAGCGCCCGGCCTGGGGTGAGCAAATACCCCATAAGGCTGGTCCCCGGAGAGGTGGCCAAGTGCAGGGGGATCAAAAGTGTGTGTCCCCAGGATGTTACCTAACCTCACCCAGCTCCACTCTCCTCCTGGAGAACCGGGAGCAACTATAACTTGGTCCACTGTGCTATACCCCGAACAGCCAAGCCCCCTCCCAGGACCCACGGCTTGTGTGTCTGAGTGTGGGCATGTGGCTCATGTGTGTCTGAGTGTGCCAATGAGAGGAGCGTGTGCAGGTCTGGCTGGGGTACAATGAGGAGGCTGGCCCGGAGGGTCTCAGGGCCCTTTACTCTGGCCGTTGGGATCCACTCCCTGGGCGCAGGTTCTGGGCAGGGCCCCCTTTTTCAAAGGGTCCCACACTGGATTCAGTGCTCTGTGGTCACCGTCTTGAGGTTCTTTTTATTTTTTAAAATTGAAGTGTAGATGACTTACAATGTTGTGTTAGTTTCAGGTGTATAGCAAAGTGATTCAGTGATTAGTGATTAGTATGCATAGATGAATATATATATATATATTTCAGACTCTTTCCATTATAGTATATTACAAGATATTGAACGTAGTTACCTGATTTATACAGTAGGTCCTCACTGTTTACCTATTCTGTACATGGTAGTATGTATCTGTTAATCCCAAACTCTTAATTTATCCCTCCTCCCCCTTCCTCTTTGGTAACCATAAATTTGTTTTCTATGTCATTTCTATTTTGTAAATAAGTGATACCCACAATGAAGTATCACCTCACACTAGTCAGATGATCATCATCAAAATGTTTACAAATAATAAATGCTGGAGAAGGTGTGGAGGGAAGGGAACCCTCCGACACTCCTGGTGGGGATGTAAATTGGCACAGCCGCTGTGGAAAACAGTATAGTGATTCCTCAAAAACCTAAAAATACAACTATCATACAATCTAGCAATTCCACTCCTGGGCACATATCTGGAAAAAGATCATAATTCAAAAAGACTCATGCACCCCAGTGTTCATTGCAGCGCGATTTGACGTCCAAAACATGGAAGCAACCCAAATATCCATTGACAAAATGGTTAAAGAAGATGTGATATGTATACAGACATATACACATATATACACAACGGAATATTACTCAGCCTTTAAAAAGAATGAAATCATGTCATTTGCAGCTACCTGGATGGACCTAGAGATGATCAGACTAACAGAAGTAAGTCAGACAGAGACAAATATCATATGACATCACTTACAAATGAAATCTAAAAAAAGATGCAAGCTGAAATTCTTAGTCATTTTTGTCTTTGCATTGCGTTTTTTTCTTAATATATATCTATTGTATTGAAGTATAGTTGACTTACAATTTTCAGGTGCACACTAAGGTGATTCAGTTATAGGTATACACATATATTATTTTTGAAATTATTTTCTGTTATAGGTTATTCAAGATATTGACTGTCAGTGGAACTGGAAGGGACTGGGGAGCGTGGGTGAGCAGAGGAGATAGTACCACCCCCTGCTCCTTGCTGCCAAGCTCCCGCGCGGCATTTGTGATGCAGGGAGCGGAGGTTCTCAGGGCCCCGCATCACCCGGGGGTGGAGTCGCACTCAGAGCAAGGTGGATGCAGGTACTTGTGTTTGGAAGCTGTCAACCACTTGTCCTGAAAACGATGGCCTGGAGGGGAGTGGGCGATCGGGCATCACTCACAGCTCCCTTCCCCGCCACCCTGCTTTCCTCAGGGGCAGCCTGTCCTTCAAACACGGGGCACGAAGCGGGATGGAAACCGCTGAGTCAGTTTTGCTCAGTATTTCTACTGAGCGGGCGAGGATGAAACGCAGGTACAGGTCTGAGCTATGAAGTACGAACTGTGTAATTTTAGTGACTGTGTGTTGTGGATTAGTGCTCTTTTGAAAGTGAAAGAGGCCCTCCTAAGCGGCTCAGATGGTACAGAATCTGCCTGCAAAGCAGCAGACCCAGGTTCAATCCCTAGGTTAGGAAGATCCTTTGGAGGAGGGAATGGCAACCCACTCCAGGATTCTTGCCTAGGAAATCCTATGAACAGAGAAGCCTGGCGGGCTACAGACCATGGGGTCCCAAAGAGTTGGACACCACTCAGCCACTAACACACACATGGACGTGAAAGAGGGCTTCCCTGGTGGCTCAGATGGTAAAGAATCTGCCTGCAAAGAAGGAGACCCGGGTTTGATCCCTGGATTGGGACGATCCCCTGGAGAAGGGTATTTCGTGCTTGTGTGTTACGAATTAAATGCTCTTATGGATACATGCATGCTAAGTCACTTCAGTTGTGTTTGACTCTTTTGTGACCCTATGGACCATAGCCTGCCAGGTTCCTCTGTCCATGGGATTCTCCAGGCAAGAATACTGGAGTGGGTTGCCATGCCCTCCTCCAGGGCATCTTCCCAATCCAGGGATCAAACCTTGTCTCTTATGTCTCCTGCATTGGCAGGCGCGTTCTTTACCACCTGTGAAACCCCAAGTGCTCTGATACTTGCATTTTAAACTGGAAAAATGAATGGTAAAATTCATGCTTAACATTTGAAAAGGTCGACTTTATCAGTCAACTTGACAGGGCTGTGGGGTGTCCAGTCATTTGGCCAAACATGATTCCGGGTGAGTCTGTGGGGTGTATCTGGATGAGGGTAACAATGGGATCTGAATGGACTGAGAAAAGCAGATTGCTCTCCCAACGTGGGCGAGCCTTGTCGGATCAGTTGGGGGCTTGACCAGGACTTCAGGGATGGAGGGAGGGAGAATCCTCTCGCTCTGCCTGACTGTCTTGGGGCTGGAACATCCGTCTTCTGCCTTCAGAATACCCACACTCACACCAGGACTTACTCCATCAGCTCTCCTGGGCCTTGAGCCTTCGGATTTGGACTAGAACTTAACACATGACTGGTTCTCCTGGTCTCTGGCTTGCTCGCGGTAAATTGTGGACTTCTCAGCCTCCATGATCACATAAGCCAATTCGTTATAGTTAAATCTCTCTCCCTCTCTCCCCCTTGGCTGTGTTTCTCTGGACAACGTGAATAACACACAATTCAAAACGCTAATTTTTCTTTACTGATCATGACATTAAGTAACACATAAACACCGCAAGGTGAGGTGCCAGCGAAGAAAGGAAACAGCCTTTCATTTTGTACCCTAACTCCAGGAGACAGTGAAGGACGGGGAAGCAGAGAGTCGGACATGACTGAGCGACAGAACAACGACTGGCAGGAAGCTTCCTGCATTTTGAACGAAGGGCTGCATTTTCCTTTCGCTCCGGGCCCTGCAGATGACCCAGCTGGCGAAACTGATGGTCCTTTCTTCCTCGGCTCCAGGTCGCCAGGTATGTGGGGAGTCTGGGGGCCTCTGACTGGTCACAGAGGCCCAGCTGGCTGTGGAAGGTGAAACTCCAGATCTCAGAGACCACAGTTTCACCCACAGTCCTTTGAACTCTGAGCCTGCCCCTGACTGGCCCGGAGAGACTGCGTTGTTGTCAGCATCATTGTTACCACTCCCCTCCCCCAGGACTGTCACCTTCATTTTTTTAAAGTTTATTTAAAGAAATATGATTGCTATTACTATTTCTAAAGATTTACTCACTTATTTTACTTTTGGCTGCACTGGGTCCTCTTGGCTGCATGCAGGCTTTTTCTAGCTACGGCGGGCGAGGGCTGCCCTTCATTGCGGTGTGGGGGCTTCTCACTGCAGTGGGTTCTCTTGTTGTGGAACAAGGGCCCTAGGGTGCTTGGGCTTCAGTAGTTGCCGCCCACAGGCTTCGGTAGTTGTGGCACACGGGCTTAGCAGCTCCACGGCCTGTGGGACCTTCCCAGACCAGGCATGGAACCCGTGTCCCCTGCATTGGCAGGCAGACCAACAGGGAAGTCCTAAAAATGATTATTTGGCTGCATCGTGCCGCATGCAGGATCTTAGAACCCATGCCCTCTGCATCGGGACCATGAAGGTTTAACCAGTGGACCACTGAGGAAGTCCCAGAGCTGTCAAATTTAGAAAAACAACCAACCCAGGAGGTCCAGTTAAATTTGAACTTCAGATAGACAATGAATAATATTTTTTAGTATAAGTATATCCATGCATTATTTGGTACATACTTTTACTAAAACATTATTTGTTGTTTACCTGAAATTCAAATTAACTGATGTCCTTTATTCAGCAACCCCATCCCCTTTCTCCCTCTCAAATGTTTCTGTTCTCAGCAGCACCCCCCCCCCATCCTCCCAGCGCCCCCGCCTCCCCAACCTGGGTCTGGTCCAGGACTCCCCGTCTCCACCCAGAATCCCTCTCTGCCCTGACCTCTGGGTTTCTCCTCGCTACAGCCACTGTTTTTACTGCTTTAAATCCTATTTTTCTGTCATAAGAGCAATACATGTTCACTACAGAAAAATCACAGGCTCCAGACAAGCAACAAGAAGAAAGTAAGAAAACACTCATAATCTCGCCCACACAGAGACAGCTACTGTGAATTCCTTGGGGGAGATTTTTCCAGAGCTGCATGCGTGTGTTTCTCTGCAGATATTAAAAAAAGAGCCCGATTCAGACCTGCTGTCCTACGAGAGCTTCGTGTTCCTGTCACTGCAGAGGGAAGAAATGGTGTGCGTGGGGAGGGTCAAGGTCCTGGATCACTTAGCCACCGAGAGAGGGACTCTGTGTAGCCTGATGTCAGACCCCAGGGTCAGGGAGGCCGGTGGGCAAAGCCGCTTTCTAGTACACAGCCTTGCCTGTCATGTCTAGGGCCGCTATCACCAAGCACTGCAGACTGGACGGGAATCTATGCTCCTGACGGTTCTGAAGGCTGTCAGTCTGAGACGAAGGTCACCAGCGGAGCTGGTTTCTCCTGAGGCCTCTCTGCTCGGCTTTACAATGGAAGTCCTCTCTCTCTGTCCTCCCTGGGCGTGTCTGTGTCCCTACCTCCTCTTCTCATGAGGACACCGGTCAGATTGGAGGAGGGCCCACCTCAATGACCCCGTACTAACTGGGGTCAGTGTGAGTCGCTCAGTCGTGTCTGACTCTTCGCGGCCCCATGGACTGTAGCCCACCAGGCTCCTCTGTCCATGGGATTCTCCAGGCAAGAGTACCGGAGCGGGTTGCATTTTCTTCTCCAGGAGATCTTCCTGACCCAGGGATTGAACCCGGCTTTTCTATGTTGCAGGTGGATTCTTTACTGTCTGAGCCACCAGGGAAGCCCATGCTCACTTACAACCTCTTTAAAGATCCTGTCTTCAAACAAGGTCACATTCTGAGGGACTAGGGCCAGGACTGGAGCATATGACTTCTGGCGGTTGACACAGTTCAGCCCATAACACATTGGGCCAACCTGCTTCAACCACGCCAAGTCTCAATGTCTTCATCACTGAAACGGGGCTAATGATCGAACAACTCCTGAGCCTCTGCTCTAGAGCCTGGGAGCCGCAGCTACTGAGGCCTGAGTATCCAAGAGCCCGTCCTCTGCAACAAGAGGAGCCACCGCGGTAAGAAGCGTAGCCCCTGCAACTAGCAAGTAGCCCCTGCTTTCTGCCACAGGGCAGCGAAGACCCAGCACAGCCAAATACATAAATAAAATTCTTTGTTAAATCTTCCCTGGTGGCTCAGACGGTAAAGAGCCTGCCTACAATACGGGAGACCTGGGTTCAATCCCTGGGTCGGGAAGATCTCCTGGAGAAGGAAGTGGCAACCCACTCCAGTATTCTTGCCTGGAGAATCCCATGGATGGAGGAGCCTGGTAGGCTACACAGTCCATGGGGTTGCAAAGAGTCGGACACAAGAGGGAGATGAGGATGACCAGATCAAATAATTCTGATGACGCCCTTAGCCCGGTGCCTGGCCCCTAGAGCAAACACTCAGACGTCGCCTCTCCCTGTCACACGTGGGGTAGTCCCGCCTCTGGGAAGGCCACTTCTCTGCAGATGGATGCCTGGGTAATATAAACAGGAGGCCATGGACCTGTTGGTACTTACCTAGCCCTTGGCCCCACAGTTTATTTCCTTCCGGTAAATACCAAGAGCTATTGTGTTCTGAACACGATTTGCACTTTTTAGGCCTCCGTGGCTTTGCACTGGCAGTACCCTCCACCGAGGATGCCCTTCCTTTACCGTCTTCCAGGAGGAGGCATCTGTGTCTTCAAGGGGGTAAATAAGACCCTCTAGAACTCTCATCATGGCTCCCCTCCCCTGCTTAGGGCTAAACCATGTGCTAAGCTGACGTGGACCTTGAAAATACTAATGATGAGGAGGCTGGTGATGGTCAGATGACTGTCTCCTTCCTCTCCTCCCCACTGCTCTGAGCATTCCTTGAAGGCAGAGATGAGTTCCTTCTGGGGGCGGGGGGCGGCACTCAGACATCCGGACGGTGCCTGGCACCAGTTACTCCACAGGCAGAGACCTGCTCAGACTAGACGGATGGCCAGGCAGAGGATGCCAGGATAGGAAAACTGTGTGGGGGCGGGTGGGGGTGATCACCAAACACGCTGCGGCGTGATCCCGATGACAGCGAGACGGATGCTAGAGCTGAGGATGTGCTCAGGTGGGGCTGTCAACAGGTGAAGTGGAGCAGGAAGGAAGCACATGAAACAGTCCACAGGGGTGGTCCGGAGGAGGGGGGCCTCACACACACACACACACACACACACACACACAGGTTTCAGGAAGCCACAGTTACCTTAGGTGACATGCACATTGGTATTTACACTGCATGTCTTCCATTTCAGTTCTTCAAGATGCCTGACTTGATCTGGTAAGTTGATTTCATGAGCCACCGCTGGAATCTGAAATGCAGTTTGAGACCGCCTGCTCTAAGCAAGCCTGACAGTTTGTGCTTTATGTTCTCCTGTATTTAAAATTTAATATTGAAAATGCATTTATGTCTTATCTTCATATTTTTCAGCTCAAAATAAGGAAGAGAGAGCGAGCACTGGGAAAATACAAAACAATAAAATCAAATAGGTTGTCGGGAAGGCAGTTTAGCAAAATGTGGCAAAACAGACACAGACATGCGTGTTTCTAGCAATTTCACTTTAAGAAATATGCTCGTGGGGCGGAGTGGTGTAGAGCCCTGAGCACCTTATGAAGAATATTTATAAAATGAAACAACATCCCTGACACCTGGGGTGCCCATGGAGCCATCCTTTGCCTGGGTTCACCCAATACTCATTTACTGACGTGGAAAGGGGGAGGGATCGTGGAGAGAGAGGTGCCAGGGAGTCAAAAGTTAATGCCAGCCTATAAAAGGGTAATCCCTCTCTGGTTTTACAAGGGTGGGTGAATGGGAGAGGCAAGTTAGAAAGTGCATACACCGGGAGGTTACCTAGGGTTGACTCTTCTTGGGATTTCTCTGGCAATGAGGGTGCGCTCTTTTTGTAGGAAGGGGAGATTTTAAAGGAAATGGGAGAAAAGAATGGAACAAGAAAAGGAGGGAAAGGGAAGAGCAAGAAGGAAACGGAAAGATGAGGGGGAGGAAGGGAGACAGGGAGGCCAGAGAAGAGAAAGGAGGAAGGGGTGGATGCTGGGGCGCTCGGGACAGGCGAGCGCGCCAGGCCGCGCGGGCCGAGGCAGGAGCCGCAGGTCCCAGCGCCGCGCGCTTGGGGTTTTGGTCCCAGAAGCCGGAGGAGGCTCGGAGGGGAACGCGCAGCCTCCACGGGGAGGCTAGCGCGCTCAGCGCCTCCAACTAGATCTCCAGCTGGAGGACCGGGAAAGGGAGCGACCCCGGCCCGCAGTGGGGCCCCTGTGGCGGCACCCCGCCGTCCGGGGTCTACCTGAGCTTCCTCCCGGGCGTGCGCGCCAGAGCTCACCCCGCAACCCCGTCGCTGGCTCAGTATTCTTCTCGGGGGTTTCGGGGTGAGACGAAGAGCGCAGGAGGAGGGGGATGGGAGGAGATGCAGAAACACCATCTGTGCCAATTTTTTCTTTTTTCTTAAAAGTACCTTTTTCAATGTAAATACTTTTAAAGAAAAAAAAAAAAGAAGAAAAAAAAGAAAAAAAAATCTCAGCTCAGGGTGTCAGTTTCAAAAAGTTTCATGGAGGAGCGGCGTGGGGGCTGGGCGCGGGACTGGAGGCGGCGTAGGTGGAGCTGGGGGTCGGTCCTGCCTCCGGCCTGCTTGGACACTCGGTCCCGCAGACCCCCCACCCCCGACCTTCCCCGGCTCCCCCTTCACGTGCGCGCGCACTGACACCCAGGCGCTCACCGAAACCGCCCCCCCCCAACCCCAGCCTCCCCATCCCGGGCCTGGGACTGTCCTGGGTCCCCGGGCTGGGGACGTGCGCCGGCGCGGCTCCCCCGACTCCTGATCCCCGGGCTCCCGCCTCTGCTCGCTTCTGTTTCTCCCGCCCCCCACCCACTGTTCTGCTCAAGGCGTCACCAGCACAGGGAGCTGGAGCCAGCTAACCTCGCGCTCCCGGCGTCGTCCTCACCTAGCGAGCCACACGCGAGCGGGCGTGCGTGCGTGGGTGGGTGGGTGGGTGGAGGGGCAGGGACTGCGAGGGGCGGGGGGCTCTGTGCCAAACGCCACGACCCGCTCCTCTTCCAGCCCGGGTGCCGGCCACCGCCATCCCTCTCTCGTCTCTCTCGGTTCGGCCACCTCGCTCTCCGCTTCCCAGCCCTGAACGCCTTGGAGGGGTGGTGATGAGGTTTGGCTCGAACTTGGGAAAGCGGAGGAGGGGGTGTTCTGGGCGGGGGGGCGCCCTCCAGCCACCCCCACCCCGCGGTAGGAGCTGCTGCTGGAGTGATGGCGCTGCAGGCCGCCTCTCCCTCCCCTGTCGCCCTGCCCGCCCCCCCACCTTGAGCTTTTCCGTGGCGCCTCCCGGGGGGGACACCCCCCAGCAGACCGGCGGGGATCGGAGGGGTGGGGGAGACGACTTTGCGGGTTTGAGGAGCGCGCGAGGAAGCAAGGAGGTGCTGGAAGTGGCTTAGGGAGGAGCCAGGTGTGCTGAAGCGCCCGTGGTGGGCGGGAGCCCAGCCCAACCTGGTCCAAAGCCCCCGGGCCCTGCCTCGCTCCGTCCCCCCCCCCCCCCCCCCCCCCCCCCCGCCTCCACACCGACGGTCGCCGGGAGAAGTTAGATGGGCGGCTGCAGGGTCAGCTGTCACAGCTTGCGTGTGTGTGTGTGTGTGCGCGCGCGCGCGCCAGCAAGTGAGGGCCCCGCCGCCTCTCCCGCCTCCCTGGGGACCCTGCCAGGCTCCACATCTCCGCTCTTCTCACCACCTCGCGTCCTCCACCCCGGGCCTGTGCGCACCCCGGGCATCGGCACAGACCCCCTTTTTCCTTCTTCCATCCCCTCCCGCACCCCCGCTGGCGGAGGCTCTTTCTCTCCACCCTTCCCCCCAGGGTCACTATGGGGACGCGAGGGAGAGATTTGTGTCTAATTCTTGCCGCTATTCAGAGGGAAGAAAAAAATAAAGGGACCAAAGGCAACCCGAAAGCAATTTACTTCAAGCCTTTATTATTGTAGTGTAAAAGAAGTTTATATACAGGGAACGTTTCCAGCAAAACACTCACTAAATAGCCTTCACATCAGGCACCCCCCCCCCCACTTCCGGCCCCGCAGTCGGCAGCTCTGCTTGGGAGACCCCTCTTTCGGGGCTCCCTGGCTCTCCCTTCATCTCTCTTCTCCGGACTCCACCACTCGAACCCCGGGTCGCAGGAGCCCCGGCCCCTTCCCTCTGCCCGGGGCGCCGTGAACCCCGCCTCCTAAGCGGTCTTCCTTTGTCCCTAAGCAGCCCCCCAACCTCCCTCTCCCACCCGCTGATGTGGTTTCCTTATGGAAACCCAGAGCACTTTCCCCTCTTGTTTTAGGTGCTACTGCGTGCCTCCTGCAAATCAGAACCAGCTCGTGGTCGAGGCCAGTTAGAGACAGCTCGTCATCAGCAGTGGGGCTCGCGAGCACCCAAAATAAGGAGGGGAAATAACCCTGCCCACCCTTCCCCACCCTAAGCATCCTCTCCCAAGGCAGGAACA
This sequence comes from Cervus canadensis, assembly GCF_019320065.1. Taxonomy (NCBI): domain Eukaryota; kingdom Metazoa; phylum Chordata; class Mammalia; order Artiodactyla; family Cervidae; genus Cervus; species Cervus canadensis. Next base: position 4,430,554 of record NC_057402.1, on the reverse strand, counting down.
AGACATAGACACAAAAGCAGCAGGGCATCCCTTCCCCGCGCGCGCCTGCGCGCGCGCGCGACAGGTGTGGGTGCCAGGCAACTAAGGCGAGCGGCTCGCGCTGCTGGAACCCAGCTGCGCCCAGGGCGCGCGGGCGCAGCTTAAGTCTCTTTGCGCCGGGCCAGCGCGCCTGGTTCAAGGCACGCTGGGTCTTCTCTTCTGGGGAGGGCGTGTGAGAGCCGTGGCAGGGGGCCTCTGCGAGCACAAGTCCAGGGGCACACGGGCAAGGGCGGCGCTGCCTCCACCCTCAGAATGGGATTTAGAGCAAGCCAAGCAAGTACAGGCGAGGGACAGTCGAAAGCAGTCTGGGGAGGTTCAAGAGAGTCTTCAGGTGGCTTGGCTGAGAGGGCAGACTCAGACGGCGATGCATGGCTCAGCTCAGCTGTGTCACTGGGCCCACGCCAAGCCTGACTGTGTCTGCGGGTTGTTTGCACGTGGGCTTCGAAGGCTCGAAGGCATGGCCCGCCAAGTTCAGTCACGTGTCCACTGGTGGTTTACACTCGACGGGGTCGAGGGCCGTGCAGCTGCTCATCATAGCGCTCCAGCCAGGAGCGCAGCTCGGAGACCTGGTAGCCGTCGGGCCCGCGGCCGCCCTGGTACATAACGGTGCCACTCTGGATGATGTAGAGGCGCTCGAAGTAGGCGCCGTAGGCCGAGCTGCTGGAGTTGGTCATCGTGTCGAGCACGAGGGCGCATTCCGGAGCCCCTTGCTGCAGTACGCGCGCGGCGCTGACCCGGTCCTCCAGGCTTCGGTGCTGCGGGATGCTGTAGGGAGAGTCTGTGGTGACCCAGCCGTCGGAAGGGTGCGCTTCCTCGATGTAGATGATGAGGAAGTCGACATCGCGCTGATACTTGGTGACCAGGCGCTGGAAGGCGCTCATACGCGCCATGAACGGTGGTCAGGTGCAGCTGCCGAAGTTGAGCACCAGCGGGCGGTTTCCTCGGGCGTAGTCGAGGATGTGCTGGTTCTGGAAGCCGTCGGGCAGGACCACCTCCGAGTTGGGCGCCGGCCCGCCTTCATGCGCCTGCTTGAAGAAATCCAACTTCTGGCCGTGCCAGACGGCCCTCAGCGACGCCAAGGTGCATAGGCGGTTGTCGTCGGACACGCAGACAGGCGGGTCGTCGGGGGGCACCTCCTCGCCGTCGCTGTTGAGCTCCACTTCGGTTTCCGGCTGACCCCGGCGCCGACGGCCCAGTAAGTGCTTGCGGATACACAGGAAGTCTAGCAGCCAGAGCATGAAGGCCGTGCCCAGGAAGCGCGGGAAGAGCGCGAGGCACGAGGCCGTCTGGGCGCAGAGCCTCAGGGAGTGAAGCAGCAGGGAGCGCAGCATGGTGGCGGCGCCCCCGAGGGCCCCCTGGGACCCCCTACCTTCCCCCACCACCCACCGCGGGGCGGCCTGGCGAGGCATCTGGGCTTCGGCTGTGCGGAGAGCTCAATTTATAGCCGAGGCATCAATTGGCGGGAGACTCCACCTCCGGCCGGGGCCCGCCCCCTTGCAACTTGAGCCCGAAGGGATCACCCCGCGGCGCGGCCAGGGCCTTAGAAATCGCCGGCCGTGGGCGGGCACCAGCGGCTGGAAGGCGGGGCGGCCCGGCCCGGGGGCCGGAGGGGCGGGGTTGGGCCCCGAAGCCCGCTTGCCCGGACGGGCGATCAGGACCTCGGCGGCGGCGCGGGTCAGATAGCTGGACCAGGGACCCGGGAGTCCGCGGCGGAGACCCTCCGGCTAGCGCAGGCACCAAGCTGGCCCCGATCCCGGCGTCCCGGCCCCGGCCCGCGCGCGCCCCTCACCGCGCACCTGAGCGGAGATCCTCGGCGGACAGCCGCGCCGCGCCGGAGCTCCGGTTCGCTTCCCGCGCGCCGCCGCCAACGCCGCCCCCGCCGCTGCTGCTCGTGCGGGGCCGCTGCCCAGGTGCCGCCGGAGCCTGGGTCGGCGGCCGCCGCTTCGCTGGCCCCGGCTCTCGCCCCGCTGGGGACGCTGGCCCGCAAGGAGGCAACTTTGGGCCCCCGCCGCTTGCCGCGTTCGCCCGCGGGCGCCGCTCGCCTCCCGGAGCCCGCCCGCCTCCCGCGCGCGCTCACACTCGCGCCTCGCACACGGCCGCCCCCCGCACCGCCCCGCCACGCACACCGCGCTCGGCGCCCCCCGCCGTCGCCCGAGGCCGGCGCGCGCCGTGCGGGCCGCGCCCGCCCCGTCCCATCGCGCCCCAGCTCTCGGGTCAGCGGCCTCCGGATCCCGGCGGGGAGGTGCGGAGGGCAGGGCTAGCGGGCGGGTTGGCGACCGGCGCCAGAGACGCGGAGGCCCGGGGAAGGCAGCGCCGTCCTTGCGCCCCAGCCGAGCCGGGAGCGCTCCGGGCGCTGGGCGCGGCGGGCGCGGGGCGGCGGGCGCGGGGCGGCAGCGGCCCCGGGCGGCTCTCCCACTAGGGGTAGCTGTTGCCTGAACGCCGGAGCGCTCCCCTTTCGCCGCTCGCCTCGGCCGGCGCAGCCCCGGCCGCTGGGCGCACCCGTCCCGTGCGTCCCCGGACGTCGCTCTCTGCCCCGGGAACGTCGGGACTGGAGCGCCCGCGCTGAGCCACCTTCGCCGACCCAGAGCGCTGCGGCTCGACTCATCGCCGAGGCGCTGGGACGCTGGGAAGTGCGTACTCTCAACGGGGGAATGTGTGTGGAGGCTTTTAGGGGTGCGGGGTAACTCCCCAACTCCGTGGGGGCCCTGGTAGGCTCTGCCGCCGTGTCCGAGATCTTCTGATGACTCGCTGCGCGCGGCGCGGGGCCGGCGACTTGGGGCTGCGGGGCGCGGAGTACCTTGACCTGGGGGGTCCCCGAAGCCGGGAGCCAGGTCGCCTAGTCTCGGGCCTTCTTGACCCCCGGGGCGAGGCCTGAACCGGTTCGAGAGCGATCTGGATGCTGGAGGAGTCCAGCCCTCCCGGGACGCTCTCGCGGTCGCGGGGACTCGTCTGGGGCGGCGGTGGCTGAGCCGGAATACGGCGCCGCCACCGCCGGCGTCCCGTGCGCTCGCTACCCGCCCGGGGACCGGCCGCCTAACTTCTTCCCGGGACGGACACAGCGCTCGCATCCCGGGCAGAGGTGGAAGCTCGCTGATCCGGATCCGGCGAGGGCACCGCTCTCGGCGGCGGCGGCGGCGGCGGCGGCGGCGGCGGCGAGGGAACAAGTCTCGGGCAGTCAACCTAGGGCACCGAGCCCCCACCCAGGACCCGGCGGGCCCCAGCGGGCGCCGAGAGAGATGCGCGTCTCGGGCAGAGGTCGCCTCCTCCGTTTTCGCGACCCTGGAGGGACCCTCTGCCCTGTAAACTCCCACCTGGGACCGCGGCTCCGGCAGGTTAAGACCCCGAGTGGAAAGCAGGCCAGAGGCCTGAAGGTAGACCCTTTTTTCTTTCTCCCAGCCAGGCGATGTGCCTGCGGCCTGGGGCGGCGGCGTGGGGTGCTGCAGAGCCCGGGAACTTCCCACCCAGAGGAAAGGCCGCTTCATCACGGTCCCCGCTCTTCTCAGCGCCCCCAGGCACTGCCCATCAGCACCGTGGGTAGGGGTGTTCAGGTGAGTTAGGGGATTCTCCCTGACCCCAAAACCTGAGTTGGGGGCATCCCCCTTGCCTGCTCCTCCACCCCTCGCAGAGCATCTCTGAGCTGGCTAATCGGTGGTTCCTTGACTTATTTTTTGCGGCAGCCAGGGGGATCGGGGTGGTGGCTGGGGGAAGAAGAGAAGAGAAGCCTTCTGCTTGGCTAGTCTCTGAAGGGCGTTTCGGGGCCCTGAGTTTGCCCCCTCCTGGGCAGGGGTCACGGGAGTCCCAGCTTTTGTTGGAGAGAGTCTCCAGCCCTGATTCCTGAATTTCTGGGAGGTGCCAGTCTCAGACCTGTGCCCTGTCCCCACTGTACACAGGACCCGTGGGGCAGCCCCCCCTACTCCCTTCCCACATTTACTCTCAGAAAATCAGAAAGCCAGTGCCAGCGCCCCAGGCCGCAGGGACGCCGCCTGGCTGGGAGGGCCTTGGGCGCCTCCTGGGAAGTGGTGGCAGCCGCGGCGGTGTGTGGGGAGGGGAGTGGCCTGGAGCACAGGTAAGTCTGGTCCCTCTGGAGCCTCTGCGGGCCACCCAGGGAGACCACCGACCCACAGGGCCCTCCGGCCCCAGGGAGGCTCAGGTGAGCAGCGCTTGTTCTCAGGAATGTCAGCTGTTCTGGCGGATCTGCTTCTGTCCTTGGGCCGGCCGGCTCCACCCTGCCTCTCGGGATTCCGGGACATCGGACCATCCGGCTCCCACAGCGCCTTGTGCAGGTGAGGACAGGCCTGAGCTCCAAGTGGCCTTTGGGACGCAGCCCTGTGCGGCGACTCTCTGGCGCTCTGTGCCTCTGCTGGATCCTCCCTCCCTCTCTCATCCCTCTCCTAAACCCTTTTCCCTCCCAAGCAGCCCCTGCCCCCTTCCCCGCCCCCCCAGGTCGCTTCCTCCCAGCTGCCCGCGTCCTGTCCTGACTTGCCCTGCCCGAGGCCAAGTCTTACCTGGGACCTGGAAGATTCCGGCCGTGGGCCCTGGGGGACCAGCGTTGGAGCCTGAGCTGTGCCCACGCCAGTGGGCTGGCCGCCGACCGGCTCTTTCCTGCCTGCCCTGCGGCAGCTCCAGAAGGGGGCGGGCCGGGGAAAGAAAGGGAAGGACAAGGTGGCCTGGGTCCCCTGGGTGTCCAGGAGCAACGTGGATGGGGGGAGGGGCAGGGGCAGGAGGCTGGGCCCCCAGGGCAGGGCTGGGAGGACATCCCCCTCCCCAGGGGACGGGGACGGCCTGTGTCTCCCTCCAGGTAACGCAGCTGCCAGCTGCCAGAGACGGATGCTGAGACTCCCTGTGAGGTGGTCAGGCCCCCCCTGCAGGAGGGCCCCCCGGGGCTTCAGGGGGGGAGCAGGGGCAGCCCGAACGCCTGGCCAAGCATGTCGAAGAGCGGCAGGTGTGTTCAGGCCGTGCGCGTGCCCAGCCTCCCGGTGACCAGAGGCCCCAGCCCTCCATCTCCCCAGCCCCCTCCCCGGGCCTCGTGAGGCCCTGGGGGAATCCCAGAGGTTGTCCTGCCTCTGAGCTGCTGTGAATGCCATTCCCTCTGCCTCCTCCCTCCCCTGGGACCCCCCCAGGCCTTCTCCTCGGCCTGCTCCACCCCCACCGTCTGCCTCCTCCTGGCCGAGGGCCGGCTGCTGTCCAGACCCTGCCTCTCCCAGGCCGACCCAGCCGGGATCCTCCGCAGTGAGGAGCCTGCCCCCAACCCCCGTGCCCCCGAGGAATCCAATAAACCTTTGTGAAACCAGCTACCTGAGTGCAGTGTGGACTCATTGGAAACGTCTAACTTCCAAATATTTCATCCTGCCCTTCTGCACGCTGGCGGGCAGCCCTGAGCGAGGTAGGGCGTGTCCGTGGCTGGGCAGAGTGAGGTCTTCGAGGAGGACCCGGGATGGGGGGGGACAGGGGCGGACACACACACAGTCCCTGGGAGGTCCCCTTCGGGTAGAGCGTCTGGTGAATCCACCCGTTCCCCCTGGCTGCTGACCTGCCTGCCTTCCCTTCCTGGGAGTCCTCCCACGGGGGTGGTGGGTGGGGAGGGTTGTGCTCACCCTTTTCTTTTGCTTCAAGGACCATTTTCTTCTTTCTGACTCGACCTCTTCCGACTCTCTCGGCTTGGTTCGGCTCAACAGGGTGGATGTACCGCTGGTGGGTGGTGGCTGCAGGCTCAGCTGTTTCCAGTTTCTGGGCTTAGGGGTCTTAGAGGTGTCTTTGACCCAGCAGGTCTCTGTCCGTCTTCACAGGACATGCTCCGGCCGGCCACCTTCCTGGGAGCTGCCGGCGGGGCTCTGGGGTGGTTGGCAGCCTGGGAGACGGGCCAGGAGAGCTAGTTGGGGCCCCGGGGCCTGGATGGAGCTGCTGTTGGCAGTGTTCCTGAGCTGGGGGAGGTCTGGGGCTCCTGGCCAAAGAGAGGGGAAGGCCCGGAGGTGAGGCCCTGGCTACCTAGTGGGTGACCTGGGCGTGTCCCTCCCTCCTCCCAGCCGCATTGTGAATTGCACGGGGATTGGGTGGCTGCTTTCTACCGCCTTCCCTGTGCTACGCCTCCACGATCCCAGAAGATTCAAGGAGGGCCTATAGGTGCTCCCCTGGATGCTGCTCTGCAGCTGGGGTCTCAATATGCTCTGGGGCTGTTGAGACCCCCCTGCTCAGTGGAACCTGCTCCCAGCCCGTCTCTCGCCTGCCCCTTTCCGGCCCCAGCTCTGGGGCCTCGTATGTGGACTCAGTCCTACCTCTCAGACCCAGCCTGGCTCTGACTTGCTCCTTCCCTGAGCGCAGGCACCACTTAGCATTCTGCACACCTCCTGGTACCAGACCAGGCCCCTGCGGAGGCTGGGTGACTCCTTGCCCGAGGCCCACACGGGAGGCTGCCCATGGGTGCGGCCTGCCTGGGGCTGGAGGGATGTCGGGATGCCCGGTCATTCATGTGAAAGGCAGACTCTGCTCTGAGCCCTCCCCCGGGCTGGAGAGCCATCTTTGGGTCAGTCCGGCCTTTCCATCTCTTACTGTCTCTGGAAGAAGGCAGGGTGCAATCAGCCAGCGGGCTGGCAGCCTAAATCGCTTTGCTTCTACGACTCTCATTCCTCGACTGAGAGGAGTGCGTGATGCCGTGACCGCGTTGTATTTGCCCTGTTATTTATGCTGGGCATTGCCCACTCTACACGAGGGCACGTGTGGGTGTATCTATTTATACCCAGCCTTGTTCTGAAGTGCACTTCAGACCTCTTGCAGGAAGCCGTGGAATAGCAGGGACACCAGCGGGGAGAAGAAAAAGTGGAACTGTGAGGAAGGACCTACTCCCCACTGGGGACCCAGGGCCACGCCAGCAGCCTCCACCTGGGCCACGGACCCATTTCGCCTTGAATATCCTGGTAGTTAGACCTGATGGCTGTGATTCCCAATGTCCAGAAGACAAAATGACTGTCCAGCTGCCCGAGATGTGCAGCTGTGGGTGTGCCTGCTGCAGTAGTCAACATCCCGGCAGAACCATCTCTGAGGCCAGTCAGCCTCTGTCTCTGAACCTGGGGTCACCACAGTGCAGATACCCAGGGCTGTGTACAGATTAAATGCCACTACACTCAGGGTTGCCAGTGCATAGGAGCTCAGAGCAGAGAGGGACCCTCGCCTGGCGTTGCTGAGGCTGAGAGATGGCCAATAAAGTGGCGAGGGTCTCAGCTCTGCTGTCTGATGAGGGTGCCCTCCTGAACTGTACTGACCCCTTACCCCCACCCCCAAACCCTTGTCCACATTAGGCTCCCAGTGGGCTCCCAGTGAATCAGGCTCGGTGGCCACCCTTCTGGAGCCCTCGCACCTGGCCAGGCCCCTGGGAAGAGTAGGCGTGCTCATGGGAAAGGTCCCTAGTCTTCAGTGAGACCTTTTGGAGCTGGTGGGAGACAGGAAGGCTCAGGAAAGGAGGGTCTGTGCAACTCTGTGTCCCAGCAGCCTCTCTCTGTGTCACTCTACTACGGCCAAGCTGTCCGATCTTGGGCAAGTCACTTGAATTCTCTGTGCCTCCACCTTGTCATCTGTGAAATGGGCAGATCATTCAACCCCACCATTATTGTTGTTCAGTGGCTCAGTTGTGTCCAACTCTTGGCAACCCCATGGCCTGCAGCACGCCAGGCTTCCCTGTCCTTCACCATCTCCTGGAGTTTGCTCAAACCCATGTCCATTGAGTCGGTGATGCCATCCAACCATCTCATCCTCTGTCGTCCCCTTCTCCTCCTGCCCTCAATCTTTCCCAACATCAGGGTCTTTTCCAATGAGTCAGTTCTTCACGTCAGATGGCCAAAGTATTGGAGCTTCAGCTTCAGTGCCAGATCTTCCAATGGATATTCAGCATTTATTTCCTTGAGGATGAACTGGTTTGATCTCCCTGTCCAAGGGACTCTCATGAGTCTTCTCCAACACTACAATTCAAAAGCATCAATTCTTCGGCACTCTGCCTTCTTTATGGTCCAACTCTCACATCTGTACATGACCACTGGAAAAACTATAGCTTTGATTATATGGAACTTTTATTACCCCCATTTTATAGATGAGAAAACTGAGGCTCAGAGAAATGATTTGCCTAAAGACACAGAACTAATGTCTGATTCCAGAACTCCCCCTCACTGTTTAATGAGAGATGCTCAGTGGTTAATAGGGTGGCACTGGGGGAGAATGGGGTGTGGGGAGGCTGGGAGAAGGGCTTGCGGGTGACCTGGCCTCTCAGAGGGATGGGAGCTCTGGGGAAGAGGAGTCTGCATCGTTCTTTGGGGACACGCTGAGTTGGAGGTGTCTGTAGGTCTCAGGAGAAGATTCCAGCACTAGGCTTCGATGGGGGGCGGCAGAGGGGCGGGCCTTGGCATTGTGGGTATAATAAAGCTTTGCTTTTGGAATTTCACACTGTCAGGGAAAGATGGTTGCTGATAAGCCACAGTCTCAAGCCAGCTAACACCTCATGGAGAGGGCTGGGTGCTGGGCTGCTGGCCCCTGGCCAGTGAAAACACTTCTCGGAGGACAGCGTCTCCAGGGCCCTCGGGTGGTGGCATAGCCGAGGCTGTCTCCGTAAGGACCAAGCCTTTCCATCCAACGGGTCGCTTGACCTTTGGAGTCTCTGGGATCTCAGACGCTTGATTCAAATCCTGGCTCCACTTCCTGGAGGCTGTGTGGCGCTGGGCGCACACTCCTGACCCTCTCTGAGCTCATCTGTGAGCCGAGGTGCTGGTACCCTCTGCTTGGGGGTTGATGGAGAGCCCGGGAGGTGTGAATGTGGCGTGCCTGGCGCACGGGAGCCGGACAAGTGGCGGCTGTCCGAATGCGGCTGCGTTTCCTCGGCTGGTGTCTGATGGAGGGGGTTGGCGGCAGCTCAGCTCCGAGGGGGTGAAATTCACGGGCACCGTGGGGTCACAGGTCTCCGTGGGGTGGTGGAGATGCCCATGCAGCCGGAGTGGCCAGAGAGGGTCCCGCCTTGCTCCTGCTGATCGCCCACCCAGGAGACCCGCTCTGCCTCCTCCTTCTCCAACTGCAGAAGCTAGTCCTCTCCTTTGAGGCTTGGCACAGCGGCCCTTTCTCCTTATATCCCCCAAATACAGAAAGCTCCGCTCCCCCGTGTCTCCTGCCCTGACCAGGGACGCCCTGCGGGCACACGGGGACTGACTCAGCGGTGTGCCCGGCCAGCACGTGGTGGGCTGGGACCCCGCAGAGCTTCTGGACTTAAGCCCACTCCCGGGGTCACCTGGAATAAGCCCCTTGGCCTCTCTGAGCCTCGGTTACTTGAGGGGGGGCTCTGCTAGCACATCTCAGAGCAGAGGGCACTCCTGGCGAGTTAGGCTCTGTCAGCCTTATGCTGCCTGGTAACAAACAAGCATGCAGCAGCTAGCAGGGTGTCTCACGTGCTGTGGGCAGCTCAGGGTGCCTTGCTGATCTTGGCGGGCTTCCTGGCGTGCCCGGGTGTCCACTGGTGTCAGCTGACCCAGGGGATCTCAGCTGTCTGGGATGCTCTGCTCCATGGACCCCTTGTGCTCTGGTGGGCTTGCCTGGCCGGGTCCCTCGGGGGTGGCAGAGACACAGAAAGGAAGCAGTCTTGATGTGTGACTCGTTTTAGCCCCTGCTCATCCTGTGTCTGCTCCCATCCCATCAGCTCAGAGAGGGCACCCACCTAGGGGGCGGGCCTGCTGAGCTCCTGGGGAAGCTTGGGGCACCGGGAGTGTGACGGACTATCTCCCACCGGGATGGAGCCCTGGACTGCAGCTGGTTGTACCCTCAGCCCTGCCCTCCTGGTGCCTGGCCCAAGGTTTAGCCAGATCCAAGTGGGACCAGACCCAGCCTGAAACTCTGAAGCGTGATCTCGAGGGAAGATGCATTTCTGTAGGGTCTCAGGTCCATGCTCTGCCCCTCCCCTGCGGCAGCTGCATGGGGCTGGAGGGCTGGCCAGCACCCTTCTCAGAGGACCTGTGTGCTGTGGTCTGAATGGCCCCAAGGGCTCACTGATCAACTCGGCGAGTCCTCCGGGTATCCCCGTCTCCTGCTTGGACACTGACCTTGCTGAATGACTTGGGGTCCATCCCTGCTCCCGTGGGCCTTCTGTTCTCACCTCTATGATGGGGATGAGCTCCGTGCTTTGTAAAGGAGCTTCTCCCTAGGGCTGGGGGCAGGGGGTCTCAGGGAGAGAGATAGTGGGGGCGAGAGAGAGGCAGGGAGCCTGGGAGGCAGGCCTAGCCTCTGCCTCTGATATTTGCCTCTGTGACTCTGACAGCAGCACCATTTGCCTGTCAGCTGGCCTGCTGGGCAGGGAAGGGGGACAAGGTATGACCCCTGCTTCAGAGGGACCCCATCCCTTCAGAGGCCCATCCCCACCCTCCCTTCTGCCCAAGGACCTGCCCAGCAGGCCAGATGATAGGCAAATGGTGCAGTTGTCAGCATCATGGAAGGGGGTCATCAATACACACGCTTGTACCCATCACCCCCACCAAGGGGTATGCAGAAGCTTCTCGAAAGAGGCAAAGTACCAGGGAGGGTGGAGGTGAGGCTGGGGTCCCTCTGAAATTAGGGCCCATACCTCGCCTCCCTTCCCTGCCTGGGGGTGGCTCCCGGTAGGGCAGGGGGCTTCATCCAGGACGGAAGCCTGTTACTGCGAAGCAGTTCAACACGCCGAGGGTCCAGTTCCCCAGGAGGACTGTGCCAAGTCTGCTCTATTTCTGAGGAGCAGCGTATCCACTGCCTCGGCTGCTCCGCCGGTAGACAGGACAGGGATGCGTGGATGCTGGGGAACTTTCATCAAGGCCCTACTGTGTGCCAGGCCTGAAGTGAAGTGTGTTTTCACGTGCTAGTCCCGGGGTAGGAACCTCTGTGCTCAGCCGTGGTGAGGAGGAGGCGGGGAGGGGGGAGTCCTGCCAAGGGTCTGCAGTGTGCTGTGTCCATTCGTTCGTCCGTCCATTCATTCGTCCGTCCGTTCATTCATTCAGCACCTGCAGCGCTCAGCTGTTCTGAGGAGCACACACCAGCCCTGCCTTGGAGGGCCTCCGGTCTGTGGGTGGGAGCTGGAATTCCAGGTCGGTTTGGAGGTTGGCCCAGGGCTGGCAGAAGTCTCCACAAGCCCGGGTAAACCTGGTCCTTACCCTGTGGCCAGCGGGCCAAGATGCAGAGGCTGATAACAGAGGAAGTGAGCCCAACCCAGAGGGACCTAGCTCCCTCCTGCCCTCTGGGACCTGCAGTGAAACGGCTCTGCTGGAGTTTCAGGGTGATTTGCTTGGGGATGTAAGGGCTATGGTGGGTCTGGCTGTAGGACTGGATGGGGACATGCAGAGTCATCACGTGACCGCCCTGCAGGGAGACTCTCCTGGAGGAGTGGGTCCTTGAATATCCTCTCCCTGAAGTCCCTAGGTGTCCCTGGCCAAGGCTGCTTCCTGTCCTGAAGGCTCAGAACTGAGGCTGAGATCTCCCAGGTGCTGTGGGCCCCAGGGCTAGGCCGTGGACAGCCTGGTCTGGCCAGGACCCTTCCGGGCTTCAGTCTGGGCGGCCCACGAGTCCACGATCAGGGATGTACGTCCTTGGAGCTCAAGGAACTTCTCCCCAAGACCCCAGGCCTACTGCCGGAGTGGGTGGTTGACAGGCAAGGCCTCCACCAGACAGAAGGAGCCTCCGGGGAGGGCCTGGGAGCCCTGGGGAGGGGGTGGGTCAGCCACAGGAAGGTGTGGTCAGAGCTGCCTGCGGAGACAAGGGTGGGGAAGGCGAGGCCAGATCCTCGTTCTAGAGCAGATGTTGGAAGCGGCTATATGGCAAGCCTCGGGCAGGTGTAGTCAGTGTGCCGGGGCAGAGGGCCACGCTCCCCCCCACTTCCCCGCTCCTCCTATCACCTCCAGCCTCCCCTCCTATCGCCTCCACTCCTGACTCCCCTTCCCCTCCTCCCTTCGCTCAGCCAGCGACCCCCCGTGCCCACGACCCCAGGGGCTGGCTCCGTGGGTCAGAGGATGCTCACAGCCCTTTAGAGCAAGAACTTCCGTGACCTCCACAGGCCCCACTGGCAGATGATGACGGTAAGACCTACCCGCCCCAGGTGATGCCCCCGCCCCAAGCTGGGCAGGTTGGCTCAGGAACTGCCCTGCTCCTGGGACCAGAAGGGCTGCAGCCCCAGCTGAGGGGTAGCAGCTGAGCATCTCCAGGAGTCAGGGTGCAGGTGTGGGCGTGTCTGGAGCAGCCCCGCCACCCACTGTTCCGGGATGGATAGGTCACCTCCCCAGACCCCGTGCAGGGCACCCCACACCACCCCGGCTGGGGTTAGGCCCTCCGAATGGACTGCCCATCCCGGCTTGGTGGTGGCCCCAGAGGGATTCTCGGGGTACCTCTGTCCTCAAGAAGGGCTCTCTGGAGAGGAAAAAAGAACACATTTCAACACCTCCAGATTCTGAAAATGGATTTCTCCCAGGGAAACAGACTCAGAGCACGCTCCCTTCCCGGAGAGAGAGCGAGCCAGGAAAACAGTGGGGGTGCTGGGGGGAGGGGAGGAAGGCCCTGGCCAGGCCAGGATCGTGGGAACAGGACGAGGAGCTGGAGAGAGCTGGCTGCAGACCCTGCCGGCCGGCGATCCCGGGCAGCGGCCCTGGGCAGGCAACTTGCCCTCTCGCCTCAGTTTGTCTTCCTGATCAGTGGGCCCCTCTCCCTGCCTCACGAGGGACGCTTTGAGGCTAGGATGCAGGTAAAGCAGGATGAAAAGCCTTCCTGAGTCCAGGAAGACAGCGTCACAGCGTTTCTGAAGGTCACCTTATTGGACCCGGGATGGTTCCAGGGTGCCGAGGGCTCCGGGCATGACTGCTGTGTGACCTCGGGGAAGTGGTCTGCTCTCTCTGGGCTCCAGCTTCCCCTTCTGGTAAATGGGAATAAGATCTCTACCTCGCTGGTTCTGGGGAGGGTCAGCTGGGACACGGGTGAACGACCAGGCTGCTCTGAGTGGCTGGGGGCCTCTGGGGGCACTGCCAAGCTTTGGCTTATCTGCCCTTCCCTCACTGTCCCCTCCAGGGCAGGTCCCCTCCCCTCCCGCCTTCCCTTGCTTTGGCTGGCACAATTGCGGGGCTGCCTCCTCCAGGAAGTCTTCCCAAATGCCTGAAGGATATCCTGACTTCGGCAGGCCTGTGCCACGCTGTCTCTCTCCGGGGACCGTGTGTTGCTGCCTTCTGTTAGGCTTTGTTTGACTCCTCCGATCTCACTCCTCCTCTCCATCCTCCAGAGCTGGGTTTAAAAATCCACTCTCTGCTCAGGGTGCTGTCCCACTCGCAAACATCCATAGCTTCCAAGTAACGTCCAAACCACTCGGCCTGGCCCTGGGGGGCCTCCAGGTGGGATCTCTCTTTCCCTCTTCTGGTCCAGCGCCTGCCCCTGCCCGACACTGACCCAGTGATCCCACCGCTGAAGCATCACAGCCACGACTCCACGCGCTGTGCCAGGCCCGTGAGCAGTGGTGGAGACCGCCAGCCTTTGCTCGAGGTGCCAGCCAAGGCTTGGGGAGATGGCGCACCTCTGCGTCTGACTCTTCATCTGAGTGTGGACCTCTGGCTCCAGCTTCAATTTTTTGCTCTTCACAACAAAGCCCAGTTTCTGCACAGGTGCTCCATCCGCTATCTGCGACCACCTCTCCTCCTGGAACTCCTCCCAGATGGTCTTCCAGTGGTCCCTCAAGCCTTGGTCCAGACACTGACCCCTCCGATTCATCCTCATATCATGTCTCTCCTCCTCTGCAGCCCGCACTGCTGTTTACTCGTGACCTTTGCTTCACTGTGACCCTGGAGGGAGGGGAGACGGTGCTCTAGGCAGAGACTGTTAGTTGTTCCCCAATACCCACTCTCCACTCTTCCAAAAGTTAAAAAAACCCTCAAATTTGAACTAGGTACATGGCTGTCCTTTCAAGTTCTCAGCCTCCCTTGTAGCTACAGGCATCTATTTAACCAATGACACATAAGAAATCAAGATCTGTGAAACCTCTGGGACTTGCCCCCACTAGGAAGAGAGGTGGCTTCCCCTTCTTTCTGTTCCCACTGCTGGATGACAGAAGTGATGGCAGGAGCCAGAGCAGCCATCTTGACTGAACATGATGGAAGCTTGAGTGTTGAGGCTCAGAGAGCAACAGGGCAGAAAGGACCTGGGTTACCACAACACGACTCTAGAATGCTGAAGCTCAGACTGTTACACAAGAGGGGGAAGAAAGAAAAACAACCTTCTATCTGGTTTTGCTTCTGTGCATGCTAAGTCGCTCCGGTTGTGTCTGACTCTCTGCAACCCTATGGACTGTAGCCTGCCAGGCTCCTCTGTCAGTGGGATTCTCCAGGGAAGAATAGTGGAGTGGGTTGCCAAGGCCTCCCCTAGAGGATCTTCCCGACATGGAGATCGAACCCGTGTCTCTTATGTCTCCTGCATTGGCAGGTGGGTTCTTTACCACTAGTGCCGCCTGGGAAGCCCTCTATCTGGTTTAATCCAGTGGATTTTTTGACATTTATTACAGCAAATATGTATATATTACAGCCAAAATGTATCCGAGCAAGTAGAGACCCAGATAGGGAAGCCCATCAACTGTTTGCAAGATGACTAAGTGATTCCCAGCCGGAGGTCAGTGGTCCTCAGCTTGGAGGCTCGTTTTCGGAGCACGTGGCGCTCTGCGGTCCCAGAGGGGTGGGTCCACAGCTTTGCATGCTGGCTGTGTCCCGTTGTAATTGTGGTTCCTTGGACAAGTCTGCATAGCAGCCCAGCGGCTCAGATGCCTCTTCCGTGACTGGTGGCTGAGATGAGGTGACTCACAGAAAGGACCCGGTTTCAAAGGTGCTCAACTGTGTTGGTTCCTCTCCTGGGCTGCACCAACCGGCTTCAGTGAGAGCTGAGTGGTCACCCCTGCTCTCGCCTGCCCCGCCCCCTGCCCTCCCCGCTTCCTCTTCAAAAGGACCACCCTTCTCTCCCCTGCACTCCACCCGCACCCCACCCGCACCCCCGCCCCCTGGCATTTTCCTGGGAGGGCTGGTGGATTTAATGAGCCCACATGAAACATCCAGCTTATAACAATGAATATTTTCCACCAGGACTTCTCTTGCACTTAAATTAATGATCTCGAAATCTCTGGAAAGGGCTGCAGAGGAGAAAGGGGAGAATCTTTTCCAGAAGCTGCTTTTAATATTGTGGAGTTACAGGCCCCCAAGGCTGCCCCCACAGGGAGCCGTCCTGACTTGACCCTTTGGAGGAGAAGGCTCTGTGGAGGCTTCTGCCCACCCCTCGCTGGCAGTGTGGTGCCCTTCGGGCCACACCCGCCCCCTGGGCAACCTCCAGGTATGACCAAAGGGTCTTTGAAATGCTGACCAGCAAAGTGAGGAGGAGGCTTCCCTCAGCCCCTTCTCCATCTCTAGGACCTTGGACTCCAGGCCTCAGCAGCCTGGAAGGGACTGGAAAGGCGCCAAGCGGGGGGCTTCATGCTGCCCACTGGAGGTGCTGAGGGTCGGGGGGTGCTGCCAGGGGGGTCTGGGGCCCCACCCCACGTCCACCTGGGCAGCCCTGTTCGCTCGTGGTCTGGGAACAGGGTTTCCCTTTCAGCGGCAAGAAGATACAGAGGATTTCAAAACAACAGTTGGAGAGGAGATGGTGCAGGTCCAAGCCACCACCCCCCTTTTAAACCAGTTTAATTGTGGTAAAAAGCACATAAGATCCACCCCCCTGACCATTTCCAAGTGTGCAGTTCTGCGGCCGTGAGTGCATCCGCAGGGTTGGGCCACCATCCGTCCCCATGACGCGTCCATCTTGTAAAACCGAAACTGTCCCTGTGAGACACGTGCGCCCCCTCCCCCAGCCCCTGGCAACCCCCCGGTACTTTCTACCTCTATGAACCTCGCGGAGGGGAAGCCTGAGAGTCTTTGTCTTTTGGTGACTGCTTTATTTCACTCGGCGTAATGTCCTCGAGATTCATCAGTGTCATATCCTCGTGACCCGTGTCCGAGGCTCCTCCCTTCCTCAGACTGACTATCATCATGCCGCATTCTAGCACACATCGCTTGTTCAGCCGTCGGCAGGCCCCGGGCAGCCTCCACCTTTGGGCTGCTGTGGATGCTGCTGCTAGGAACACGGATGCATTGAAATGTCTCCTTGGTATTTCAGTTTCTTCGGGTGCAACTGCTGTGTCAAATGGCAGTTTCGGGATTATTTTTCGAGGAAGTTCCACCCTGTTCTCCACCTCGGCTGCCCCACTTGGCACTCACACCAGTGGTACATGGAGGGGCGGGGGGGCTCCTGTGTCCTCACGTCCTCCCCACACTTCTTGTTCTCCTTCTCTTTGCTGTTTGCCGGCACTAGGGACAAAGAACCCACTTGACAATGCAGGTGGACAGAAGAGATGCGGGTTCGAGCCCGGGGTCGAGAAGATCCCCTGGAAGAGGGCAAGGCAACCCACTCCAGTATTCTCGCCTGGAGAATCCCGTGGGCAGAGGAGCCCAGCGGGCGGCAGTCTATAAAGCGGCAAGGAGTCGGACACAATTTTATTTCTGAGTGGCCATTTTCATGGTGTCAGAGCCTCCCTTCTTACAGGGGTGAAGGGAGATGCAGGCTGCGGGCTGGTTCCAAGGCTGCTTGTGGGTCCGGGGTGGGGACCTTCGGGGAATGCAGCCTTCAGGCTCCTCTGTCCACCCAGGGGTCGTCTTCTCCTGCAGCTGCAGGAGGTGTGTCCCCATGTGCCCCCGCCAGTACCCGCATCTGGATGCTTCCCCGACAGCCCTGCTTTGGAAGGTGCAGGTGGGCTGGCTGAGGAGGGGTCCCCTGAGCAGGGAATGAGCATTCAGCCACCTGCTCTTGAGGGGCTCCTGGCTGGGTTAGGGGGCCACGTGGGTGCCAGGGGGTGACTGAGCCCTGGGAGGTGGGCCAGGAGGGGGCAGGGACATCTGCTGGGTCTTCATTCTAAAACTCCTGCCCTTTCTGTGGCCTCAGGTCAGGGTCAGCAGTTAAGTGTCCCAGGCCATTTTGAACCTGAATGGGCATATGTGTGTGTGCCAAGTTGCGCCAGTGATGTCTGACTCTTTGTGACCCAGTGGACCATAGCCCACCAGGCTCCTCTGTCCGTGGGATTCTCCAGGCAAGGACACTGGAGTGGGTTGCCATGCCCTCCTCTGGGGGATCTTCCCAACCCAAGGATCTGTGTCTCTTACGTCTCCTGCATTGGTAGGTGGGCCCTTTATTATTAGCGCTACCTGGGAAGCCCATGAAGCCAGAATTTGAGTTTTGAGTAGGGGAACTCAAGACCAGAGGATGACCACTGCCAAGCCACCTGCTGGTGGGACCCTCTAGGGACTGTCCTTTGATTCCTGAGGCTCAGGCCCTTTAGAAACCCCAAGCTAACCCATCCAAGAGCTAGAGGCCATGGATCCCATTAGCTTCCAACACATTCACCTGTTCAAGGTAGAGCCCTGAGGATCGAGAAGGCTGTAGCGAAGATAGGACCCTGGGGTGAGTGCTGTGTGGGAGCTGCTGGCCAACCTCTGGCCAAGGAGAGTTGTATCAGGCAGAAGGAACAGTGTGGTTGAAGGCCGAAGGGGCTGGGCGCTCAGGGTAGTAGGGGAGGGGAGCAACTGTCTCCCGGATGGAAGATGGCCAGGCAGGCCTGGGGACCAGGGAGAGGGGTTGGGGTTGTATGAGCTTCCTATCACTGCTGTAATAGCAAATCACTACAAATGGAATGGAGTTATTATTGTTGTTGCTCAGTTGCTAAGTCATCTGACTCTTTGCAACCCTATGGACTGCAGCATACCAGGTTTCCCTGTCCTTCACTATCTCTAGGAGTTTGTGCAAACTCATGTCCATTGAGTCGATGATGCCATCGAACCATTTCATCCTCTGTCGCCCCCTTCTCCTCCTGCCCTCAATCTTTCCCAGCATCGGGGCCTTTTGCAGTGAGCCAGCTCTTCACATCAGGTGGCCAAAGTATCGGAGCTTCAGCTTCAGCATCAGTCCTTCCAATGAATATTCAGAGTTGATTTCCTTTAGGCTGGACTGGTTTGGGCTACTTGGTTTGGTGTCCAAGGGACTCTCAAGAGTCTTCTCCAGCACCACAGTTCGAAACCACCACCTCTTTGGTGCCTAGACTTCTTTATGGTCTGAGTCTCATATATCACCTTATAGGACTGGAGGGCAGAAGCGCAAAAGGGGCTGGTGGGGACGGTTCCTGCTGGAGGCTGCAGGACGGGCAGGGTCCATTTCCTTGCTCTTCCCAGCTTCTGGAGGCCGCTTTTCAACCTGCCCTCACTCTGGCTCTGACCCTCCTGTCCTCACTTCTTCACTCAGAGAACCTCGACCATTTAAAAATGGGTAAACAGGGACTTCCCTGGTGGTCCAGTGGTTAAGAACCAGCTTTGCAACCCAGGGAACATGTGTTTGATCCCTAGTTGAGGAACCAACATTCCACATGCCTCTGGGCACATAAGCCCTCAAGCCACAGCTACTGAAGCCGTGAGAGAGTCCATGTGCCGCAAGGGAAGATCCATCATGACGCAACTAAGACCCAACACAGCCAAGTAAATAAATAAACATTAAAAACGAAATAAAATAGATCTATTGGGCTTCCCTGATGGCTCAGCGGATTAAGAATCTGCCTGCAATGCAGGAGACTCCAGTTCCATCCCTGGGTCGGGAAGATCCCCTGGAGGAGGAAATGGCAAACCACTCCAGGATTCCTGCCTGAAAGATCCCATGGACAGTAGAGCCTGGTGGGCTACAGTCCAAGGAGTTGCAAAGGGTCAGACACAACTGAGCAACTAGGCACGCACTGTATATAGCTCATGGAACTCTGGTCAATGTCATATTGCAGACTGGATGGGAGGAGAGTTCGGAGGAGAATGGATACATGTATACATGTGTGGCTGAGTCCCTTTGCTGTCCATCTGAAACTATCACAACATTGTTAATTGGCTATACTCCAATATAAGATTAAAAGCTTTTTAAAAGGTAAAGGACCTTGGTGATGACACTAGGCCCACCCAGACAGTCCAGGATCACCCTCCGCCCCCATCTCAAGATCCCTAACTCAATCACTTCTGTGAAGCCCCCTCTGCCAGAGAGAAGAACTTCTTCTCAGATTCCCAGCATTTGGATAAGACCATCTTTTGGGGCCATGATTCTGCTGACTACTGGGTCTAGCCTTTTCTGGATGGTGACCGGGAGCCACTGAAAGTGTCAAACAGAAGCAAGTGGTGATCAGATGTGGCCTTGAGAAACATCCCTTTGGGAGGCTGCTGCAGCTGTGGGGCCCACGGGACCAGGGCGAGCTGGGGCAAACGGCCCTCCATGGAGAGGGGACACTGCAGGCACCTTCAGAGCTGACGGCCCAGCCCCCAGCGGCACCCATTCTCCTCCAGGAAAACTAGCACTGCTCCTTCAAGGACCATCTGGGGCTCAGTCCTCTGCGCCCATCAACCCTCCCACCTTCACCGTGGTGTGGTTTAAAGCAGGGGTCTGCAACCCCTGAGATCTAATGCCTGGGGATCTGAGGTGGACCTGATGAAATAATAAGAGAAATAAGAAGTGAAGTGAAGAAATCAAAGTTGCTCAGGCGTGTCCAGCTCTTTGCGACCCTGTGGACTATATAGTCCATGGAATTCTTCAGGCCAGAATACTAGAGTGGGTAGCCTTTCCCTTCCCCAGGGGCTCTTCCCAACCCAAGGATGGAACCCAGGTCTCCCACCTTGCAGGTGGATTCTTTACCAGCTGAGCCACAAGGGAAAACCAAGAACACTGGAGTGGGTAGCCTATCCCTTCTCCAGCAGATCTTCCCAACCCAGGGATCAAACCCAGGTCTCCTGCATTGAAGGCAGATTCTTTACCAGCTGAGCTACTAGGGAAGCCCAAGACTACTGGAGTGGGTAGCCTATCCCTTCTCTAGTGGATCTTCCCAACCCAGGAATCGAACCAGGGTCTCCTGCATTGCAGGCGGATTCTTTACCACCTGAGCTATCAGCGAAGTGCACAGTAAACGTGATGAGCTTGAATAACCCCGAAAGCAACCCCCCCCCCCAGCCCCCGGCCCCAGTCCGTGGAGTGGGTTCAGAAACAGCCAGCACACCGGGGGAGCTCTGGGGCCCCACTCAGGAGCCTGGCTTGAATTCACAGGTGGCATCCTGCTGACAGGAATGGTGATTCTCTTAGCGTCCAGAGTAGGAAGCAGGCAGGCCAGGCCTGGGTGGGGCGGTGGGCCCCCCCTCCGAGGAGGGCTGGGGCCCAGCTCACCAGCTGAGAGGAAGCCTGCTGCTTATTCCCAGCTGTGGAGTTTGCCCTGAGCTGAACCAGCCTGTGGCCCCAGAAGCCCTGGCTGCTGAGGTCAGACAGACGGTGAAATCTCCCAGGGGCCCTAGTCACTGCGGGGGTGGGCGGGGTAATGGCTCTTTCCACGGGACATGGAACAGCAGCACCTCTGCCCAGCCCCACCCGGGGGCCCCTCCCCACTCCGCTTCCCCCCTCCCTCCGCCGGTGCCGGCCCTCGCTGCCCTCAGCCGCCCAGTCCTGACTCCAACCTCTAAGGGTGGGGCGCCCAGTGCCACCCTGGACTCTTGCTCCTGGCTCCTCCGTGCCCTCTGAACGTGACTGCCCCTCTGCCCACTGGGTGTTCAGATGCACAGGCCACAGGTCCCTGGGCCCCCCTTTTGTTTATTTAGCGACCTCCATTGAGACCACATTTTTTTTTTTTTTTTGGCTAGATGGGGACTGGGTGCTGGGACACACAGATATCATGGTCTTTGCCCCTGGGAGGGGGGTCTCCTGTCTCTGAGACACAGTTGCTTTCCCAGAATGAATAACTGCTTCCATAGGCCATCACAGGAGGGGGCTGGCTAGGCTGGTGCGACCCAGATTCTCCACCCCGGCCACTCAGCCTGACTGCTCTGCTTTGAGATGTTCCACTCACACTGCACCTCAGGACAGCATTTTTTTTTTTCCTTTGGCAGGTGCAAAGCACCTGATGAGATGGTTGGATGGCATCATCAACTGGGTGGACATGAGTTTGAGCAAGCTCCGGGAGTTGGTGACGGACAGGGAAGCCTGGCCTGCTGCAGTCCATGGGGTCGCAAAGAGTCGGACACGCCTGAGCGACTGAACTGAACCGCAAAGCCCCTGAAGCCCTGAGATAGGAACCAATCTTGTTCTTGCCCCAGGACCTTTGCAGCTGCCGCTTTCTCCACCTTGAACATCTTTCCTTAGCTACAAGGCTGCTTGTATGACTGTGTTCATAGGGTTGGCTGCTCTGACAAAGTCCAAGATAACAGTGGCTTAGGTACAGGAGAAGCTTATTCCTTGCTCAAGAAATGTGAATCAGGGACTTTCTGGAGGTCCAGTGAGTGGCTGAGACTTCACCTTTGAGTGCAGGGGTATAAGTTTGATCCCTGGTCGGGGAACGAAGATTCCATATGTCTCTTGGCCAAAAAACCAAAGCATAAAACAGAAACTATATTGTAACAAATTCAATAAAGACCTAAAAAAATGGTCCACATTAAAAAAAAAAAAAAACCTTAAAAAAATAAAGAAATGTGAGTCATCAGAATCTCACACGATTTATGTCATATCCTTGTATCATTAGTTTGATCATTGCTTAATGTTTTTATTTAAATCAACTTGCTTTTTAAACTTCAATGTTTATGACCTAAGAAACAGAATCTGAAACTCTGGATCCAATATGCTATACACTTTTTCTTAACACTTACAAACACAGATAACTATTGAAATATACAATGGTTTAGTGGGGCTTCCCTAATGGCTCAGAGGGTAAAGAATCTGCCTGCAATGCAGGAGACCTGGGTTAGATCCCTGGGTTGAGAAGATCCCCTGGAGAAGGGAATGGCTACCCACTCCAGTATTCATCCCTGGAGAATTCCATGGACAGAGGAGTCTGGCATGCTATAATCTGTGGGGTCACAAAGCGTCACAACCGAGTGAGCAACACTTTCACTTTTTGTTTTCTTAATATATATGAGCATAAGTTACTATTGACAGATTTTTTTCTCCCTAGATAACCTTTCGAATCACTTGTTGCCTTCCTTTGAGAAATCCTGAACCACCTGGCTGGGGATGATGAGGAGGCTCTGTGAGGGGATGTCATGTGACTAAGTATTCCAGAGTCAGTGGTCCGGCTGACCAGTGGCCCAGACCAACTTCCCGCCCTCCAAGCACCTGCATCATTGCCTCCTGGCTGAGCACTTCAGGGGCAGAGTGATTTGTTGGGAAGTGAATCCAGTCCCACTGTTCTCTAGCCTGAAGCCTGCTCTGGCCAGTCAGTGGTACGTTCTAAGGCTCTGTTGAGCCCTTCGGTGGCACCTAGTGTTTGCAGCTGGCCTGGTTAGGGTCCCCAAAGCTCCTTCTGTTTTCATCCTCAGTGCCCTAGGGCCCTGCACCCCCACCTAGCCCGGATTAGGGGCTCAGGGATAAGGAATAATGAGCAGAGGGATCCTGTCTCACCTGCCCAGCCTTTCCTGGTCACCATCCCAGGTCCTGTCTCACAGACAGGGACGTCCGGTGGGTCTTTCTGTTTTCTTCTGAGCAAGCTTTGGTTGAATACCTGCAGTGGGACCCTCAGGCCTCATTCTTGCTGGACTGGGAAAAGCTGTGACAGCTCTTGGGTGGGCTTGGGGGCATTGGAGCATCAGACCTGGATTCAAAAGACTGGAAGCTCAGCGGAAAGCAAAGCACTCTGGATGGAGACACAGCCACTTCATTGGGGGTGCCCGAGGGAAGGAAGGCAAGATCCAGCTGGGGGATTGTGAAGGGCTTCCTGGAGGACTTCCTGGAGGAGTAGGTGAGCACAGCACACCTCTCCATTCTGAGGCTGGTGCTGGGCTGGGTGCCTGAGCTGCATCGCATTATCTATCCTTCCTGGCACCCTGTGGGGAGGTGGACATTGCCAGTTTACAGACCGGGACACTGCTTGGTGATTTCAAGGTCACAGCCTCAGATCACTGCATTTGCCTGTGTCTTATCTCTGACACCACCCTTATGGCAGAGAGTGAAGAGGAACTAAAAAGCCTTTTGATGAAAGTGAAAGAGGAGAGTGAAAAAGTTGGCTTAAAGCTCAACATTCAGAAAACTAAGATCATGGCATCTGGTCCCATCACCTTATGGGAAATAGATGGGGAGACAGTGGAAAGAGTGTCAGACTTCAGTTTTTTGGGGCTCCAAAATCACTGCGGATGGTGCCTGCAGCCATGAAATTAAAAGACGCTTACTCCTTGGAAGGAAAGTTATGACCAACCTAGATAGCATATTAAAAAGCAGAGACATTACTTTGCCAACAAAGGTCCATCTGGTCAAGGCTACGGTTTTTCCAGTGGTCATGTATGGATGTGAGAGTTGGACTGTGAAGAAAGCTGAGTGCCGAAAAATTGATGCTTTTGAACTGTGGTGTTGGAGAAGACTCTTGAGAGTCCCTTGGACTGCAAGGAGATCCAACCAGTCCATCCTAAAGGAGATCAGTCCTAGGTGTTCACTGGAAGGACTGATGCTGAAGCTGAAACTCCAATACTTTGGCCACCTCATGCGAAGAGTTGACTCACTGGAAAAGACCCTGATGCTGGGAGGGATTGGGGGCAGGAGGAGAAGGGGGCGACAGAGGATGAGATGGCTGGATGGCATCACCGACTCAATGGGCATGAGTTTGAGTAAGCTCCGGGAGTTGGTGATGGACAGGGAGGCCTGGCGTGCTGTGATTCAGGGGGTCGCAGAGTGGGACACGACTGAGCGACTGAACTGAACTATCTGATGCCACCTGTATCAGTCACCCATCACCGTGTAACAAGGTATCCCCAAACTCAGTGCCTAAGACTTATGCCCTCACTCTGGGCATCACTTGGCTGGGTCCCTCCCAAGCTGTAATCTAGGTGTTGCCTGGGCCCTGGTGCTCTTGAGGCCCAGCTGGGGGAGGATCAGCTTCCAAGCTCCCTCAGTGGCTGCTGGCAGAATCCCTTGTGAGCCTGTGGCTGGAGGCTGCCCTTGGTTTCTGGCCACATGAGTCCCTCCAACATGGCAGCTTGCTTTATCCAGGGCCTGAGCAGCAGAGTCCCACAAGATGGAAGGCCAGCCTTTCAGTACCCAGTTGTGGGGATGACATTTCATCAGTTCTGAGAATGAGGGGGCCCAGCCTGCACTCCAGGGGAGAGGCTCACACACGAGGTGCACCCCTGGATGGGGGCCATCCTTGGACGCTGCTCCCTGCCCTGCGGGACCAGGGAAGTCATTGTCCCGGCTTCTCCCCTTTGAAGCTAGGCAGTGCTGGGTCATGGCTTGGAGTGGTGACAAGAAGGAAGTATGAAAACTTGGGCAACAGCTGTGGAGAGGTGTCGGAGCTTTACAGCCGGCACCTCCCAGCACCCCCACTGCCTCCTCCCTTGCCCGGCCCCCCACCCCCACCCCTTTGGCCTTCCCCTGCTACCTACAAGCCTGCCTGGGGATGGGCTTGGAGGTTTGGCAGCCAGGAAGCCCTTCATGGTACCCTCTCCACCAGCACGCTCCCTCCCCCCAACACCTCTTTTCAGGAAAATGGGGAAGGGTTACAAGGAACTGACCATTTGTCTTTCAAATGTTTTGCAATTTTCCTGGAAATGTGAGTGCTCCCAGAGGGCGGCCCAGGCTGCTGGTCTGAACTCCTCCTGCTTGGGGCTCCAGTGACCTGGGCAGGGGAGCCAACGAGTCCCACCACAAGCCTTTCCCGGAGCTGCCCAGGCCCTGGCCGGCTGAGTCCCCCAGAACTGCACAGGCCGCAGTGGGGGGTGGGGAGCCAAGATTCCCTAGCTAGTGTGTGTGTGGGGGGGGGGGGGGGGTGGAGGAAGAAGGTGCTCAGAGCAGGGTATTTCCTGCCCAGCTCCCAGTCCCCAGGGTGACCTCCTGCAGGCTTCCCAGGCCAGCTGGGCCTTCCCGGGGTTCCGGCAGCCCCGGGGTCTCCCCTTGCTGTCCTGGCTATTCTGTGCTCCGGTCTCTGAAGGGACAGCTGCGCTGGCCCAACGATGGGGGCCGCCGGGAAACCGAAGCCTGGGAGGCAGGCCCAGCGCTGGTACCGGGTGACCTCGGCCTCTCTGGGCCTCTGCTTCCGGGTCTTTAAAAGAGGAGGGGGCACGCCGGCCAGGGGCAGCACCCCCACCCCCAGCGGAAAGACTAGGCGGGTCTGGAGCCCCGCCTCCAGTCACGTGCCCTTGGGGAGGGGCGGGGCTGGAAGGCCTGGAGGCGGGGCCTCGGCATGGAAGGAGCTGGGCGCCCTGCCCCCTGCGGCTGTCCCCAGGCTGGGCTGGGGGGCCCCCCTGCTCCCGCCCCGGTACCTCTGGTAGCCCCGTCTTCTGCTGTCTGCACTCTCCATGGTCTTCTAGCTTCTGGATCATCACTGCCTGGCCAGTCCTCAGCCCCTCTCCCGGCCGCCTGGACTCTCAGGCCGCATGTCAGTCTGGAGGTTGATTGGGAGCCCCTTTCCTCCACTTGCTTGCATCTTCTCCCCTTCAGGTTAGGGGATGGGGCCCTTTGCAAGTTCCTGCCCTCCTCCCTGCACCCCCCCGCCCCCCACCCCGTCCCCAGAGCCTTGTCTAACCCTAGAAAGAAAAGAAAGAAGTCGCTCAGTCATGTCCAACTCTGCGACCCGGTGGACTGTAGCCTACCACGCTCCTCCATCCATGGGATTCTCCAGGCAAGAAAACTGGAGTGGGTTGCCATTTCCTCCTCCAGGGGATCTTCCCAACCGGAGAATTGAACCCGGGTGTCCTGCACTGCAGGCAGACGCTTTACCACCTGAGCCACCAGGCAAGCTAACTAAGAAGGGAAACTTTCTTTCCTGAAGCCACCATCATTTGGGGTCTGTGACACACAGTTCTACTATAACATTCCCACCCCCACCCCCACCCCCCACCCCCCGCCCACACCCCACCCCTGCACCTCTCCCTTGTTGCATGAAGACAAACCTGGCACCTTTTTGCTCCTTGATCCCACCACCTAGGATCTCCCTGCACCCTCGATGGGGTCCCAACCCTTTGCTTAGCACACGCGTGTCTTAGGGGTTGCACCCGACTCCCTTGCTGGCCTTGTCTCTGGGCCTTCAGCCCCCTTACTTAGTCCACAAAGCTCTGTGGATGGAGCACCTACTGTGTGCTGGGCCTTGTGCCGGGTATCAAGGGTGCAGTGGTGAACAGGATGATTCCTGACACTCTGGAGAATGTCTTGGCTTGTTCCCGGATGTGTCTGCCCATGGGCTGGGGTTTGTGAAGGGCAGGACGCTCCCTGTCCATCTCTGAGCCCCAGCACCTGGGCACAGGGCTGAGCATCTTTGTGGAATGAATGAATGAACGATCAATGCCTAAGTTAGAAGGGAGCTGAGAGATCTTCAGATCCAGCTGGGGTTTGGGTGTCTGCTGTGTTCCCATGACTGGGCGGGCTTGTACACCACCAGGGACAGAATGGCTGCAGGGCCCCCAGGGCACTTTCCCAGCCCAGCTCCAGCCCAGCTCCAGACCCCAGCATCTGTTGGCATCCTGCCCTCAGGGAGAAAGGACTGGCGCCTCCAGGTCAGGGGTGGGTTCCTGCTGCCCGGAGCTGCCACCCAGCAGGTGCTGCAGCAGGCACGGCCCCGGGCAACGTGACCAAGAGCTCCTGGTCTCTGGGGGCGGGCTTGGTGTGGGCACAGGTGTGTAGAGGCCAATTCCTTTTACCAGCTTCTTCTGTTGCCAGCTTGGAGGTATGGCATCCCTCCTCTTCCCTGGGGAGGGGCCCAGGCCCATGGTGGAATCGGAGCCTGAGTCCTGAGCTGGGGGCAGCTCCTCTGATGGACAGCGTGGGACTATGTTGGCTATCTGGAGGCGGAGATAAAGAGACAGAGCTCCACCTCTGAGGGGCTCTGGGCTTAGCAGGGCGACATTACTTTGGCAGTGCATACCCCGAACATCACAGAGGCTGGAAGCAGAGCGCCAGGCTCTGGGATTCGAGGGGAAGGATTCCCTAGGGAGCCAGAAAGGCGTTCAGAGAGGAGGGCACGAGGGGTGGGGGCACTGTCTGTGTGGCCGAGTGGAAGGTGAGTTTTCCGGTCAGAGGGAACAGCGCTTGCGAAGCTACGGAGATGTTAGGGTCTCACGGGCTGTTTGGTGATGTTGGAGCAGAGGGGGAAGGCGCGTGGTTGGGGTCCAGCCCAATCCTGGGGGCCCCATTCAGGCAAACAGGCCTCTGGGCACCTCCTCAGGGCAGGGGCAGCCAGGAGGGTCTCTGCAGGGGAGAGGGGCCTGGATCTACAGGGTAGAAAGAGTAGCAGAGGGGGGATGGGACCAAAGAAGGGAGTCGCTGAGGATGAGCGGGGTGCCTGGCTTGGGCAGTGGTGGGGCTGCTCTTTGAGGAGACGCCCCTGCCAAGGATGGGCGTGAGTCCAGGCATCCCACCGTGGGGAGGGATGTGGCCCAGCGCTGGGTGCGGGGGAGGCTCCGGGCTCCATCCTTGGCTTGAAGCGCCCCATGTGTGGGGCCCCAGGCTGGCCTGGGTGGGTTTCTCAACCATCAGGAGCCCGTGGCCTGTGCATCTCTGACCAGGCTCGGACCTTCTGGTGTTTACGGTTGACAAAGTGTAACTTCCTGTTTTTAAGAGAAAAGGATTAGAAACACTTATTAAAAAGCCCTTTGAAAGGCATCAAAAGACTTCCTGAACGTCAAGTGACTCTTACAAAGGAGCCATTTAGTGATTTAAGCAACAAATGGGAAACATACTGGCCGGACCTCCTCGAACCGCTCACACACTCACAAAGCCTGGAGGGACCTGGTGGCCACGTGCGGTGTGGACCGAGGGGACCCGGAGAAGCTAAAAATAACCCTGAGGGTAGGGGGGCCCTTCTGTGGGACACAGGCATGTGGGGGGGTGGGTTGTTGGGGGACCCCAAGCTTGGGGTGGCCGGGGCAGACCCCCAGGTGAGTCTAACCTCGCCCCAAACCGTCTCCCAACTCCAGCATCTGGAACCCCCTTTGGGACTCTGAAACACCCCCGTTTTCTACTGGGATCCCCTGGACTGACATCCCAGACACCCAGCCTCCCCCCGGCTCAGGTACCAGCCCCAGTCCCGGCTGCCATAGTGTCTAACTGTCAGCCTCTATGGGGTCCCTTACATGGTGGGCTCCACCCGTCCACCATCCCGTGTGTCCCCCGTCCCCGGGCCCCAGCCCAGGGGACCATGTGGCAGCCTCCTCAGTGGTCTCCAGCTCTGCCCTCTCTGGCCTCCCACCACCACGTGGGGGTCCCCATGCTGGACACAGAGGACCCCGGGCAGATGCAGAGACCCTGGCCAGCTCTTGGGGACACCCTTGGGTACAAGGTGTCCTCAGGTTGGCCACTGAGAAGGTGGATTAAAAGGATGGTGACTCTTGTCCTTGCTGGGTGCTGGGGCCTCCCCGAGAGGCTGTGGACCATGAGTCTCAGTTTAATGGGGAGACGGAGCACACACACACACAGGCACCCCAGCCCCAGTTCCCTGGAGCCCTGTCACAGGGAAGCCAGAGGCCCCCAGGGACCGAGTCCTCTGGCTTGAAGACCCCCATCCTCAGCATCCCAGGCATGACCCCTCTGCCTGCTGTCATCCGTATCAAGCCCAAAGCCCCAGACTCTCTTCTGTGTAGGCTCCTGGCCTTTTAGACGGGTCACCCCACCCGGGGACTCAGAGACCCCTGACCCAGCTGGCATTCCACCCACCGAGCCAGTTGGTGACCTCCCATGTCCTCCCAGGAAACCACCCCCACCCCCCAACCCCAACTCTCCCGGGTTGTGACTATTTGCTCCTGGGTTTTGCTCCAAACAGGGTACATTGCTACTTAGGCAGCTATTAAACCCTTCAGTGGCTCCCAGAAAATGCCAGAGAATTCTTGGAATAAAAATAACAATGAATAAAGTTGCCTGGAAATGAGGCTATGGGGCTGAATTTGATTACGCCCCACTTAGACGAGAAAATTAGCTTATTACAGCTGAGGTGAGGTGAGGTTTTTCCATTTTCTTCAGTGAAAAAAGATGCTTTTCTCATGCCCCTCCCCCAGGGCTAGAGGTTAAGTGGGCCCTCTGAACCCCGAGTTGGCTGGAGAGAAGGTCACTCTGGCTGGGTGCATGCCTGGCATGGGGGTGGGCCCCCATCTCCTGAGGCTGCCCTCCTGGGAACCCCGTGTGGCCCTGCCCCATGAGACCATCCCAAGGACGAAGACCTGGGCTGACAGGTGGGAAGGTGGGCCAACGCCACGATGCCCTAGGTCACCCCCTGCTAAAGGGGACCCGTGCTTCCACTGCCGTCTGCCCATGCCTGCCCCAGGGACCCACACGTCCCCTCCTCTTCTGTCCCTCAGCAACTGGACCTGCTCGGACCACCTCCTGGGTCTCCCGTTCCGGTCACGGCCCAAGGTCTTTCTTTTGTACAATTTCACCCCAATGCCTCCCTGTCGTTACTCCTCAATGGCTCTCCATAGCCCTCAGGATAAAGACAGGGCTCCTTACCCTGGCATACAAGGTCTGTCATCGTGTCCCATGGCCACTGTGATTGTTAATGCTATGTGTGTACTTGCCTAGGCTCTAGGGTGACCAGACATTTGGTCAGACATCATTCTGGGTGTTTCTGTAAGGGTGTTTTGGATGAGATTAGCATTTAAATCAGTAGAAGGAGCAAAGCAGACTGCCCTCCCCAAGGTGGGTGGGCCACACCCAATCAGTCGACTGGAACAAAAGGCTGACCCTCCCCTGGGGAAGAGAGAATTCTTCCTGCCTGATAGATGTTGAGCTGGGACATCATCTTTTTCCTTGCCTCTGGACCTGGATTGAAACATCAGTTCTGGGGATTGGGCCTGCTGGCCTTTGGATAGGAACAGCTCCATCAGCTCCCCTGGGTCCCAGGTCTTTGGGCTTGGATGATGCTGTGATCTGAATATTCACTGTTGTTCATTTGCTCAGTCCTGTCCGACTCTTTGCAAACCCATGGACTGCGGCACACCAGGCCTCCCTGTCCCTCACCTTCTCCCAGAGTTTGCTCAAGTTCATCTCCTTGGAATTGGTGATGCCATCCAGCCATCTCATCCTCTGTTGCCTACTCCTGCCTTCAGTCTTTCCCAGCATCAGGGTCTTTTCCAAACAAACAGTTGGCTGTTTGCACCATGTGGCCAAAGTATTGGAGCTTCAGCTTCAGCATCTGTTCTTCCAATGAGTATTTAGGGCTGATTTCCTTTAGGATTGACTGTCCCCCGCCCTCCAATTCACATGTTGAAACCTAACCCTCAGGATGATGGTATAAGTGGGGGAAGGGGGCTTTGGGAGGTGGTTGGGTTGTGAGAGTGGAACCCTCGTGTATGGGACTAGAGCTCTTAGGAAAGAAGCTGAGGACCTCCCTCGAGTCCTCCTCCTGATGAGGACACAGTGAAAGGCACCCCCCTACCCTGCTGGCACCCTGACCTCAGACGTCTCGCCTCCACAACCGTGAGAAGTCAATGTCTGCTGTTTTTTAAGGCACTGGCAAGAGCATTTTGTTACAGCAGCTTGCTCAGACTGAGATGGACTGGAACCAAACCGTCAACTGGGCCCTCCCGCAGGTCGACTCAGTCTGCAGACTGTGGGACTTGTCCGCCTCCGTAAATACGGGGCCCCATCTCTTCCTCTTTCTGCACACTCACCTTATTGGTTCTGTTTCTCTGAAGGACCCTGGTGAATAGAGCCCGCTGTGTTAATTTTGTAACAAACGACCACAAACGTGGTGGCATGCATTCTCTTACAGCTCTGAGGCCTGGGGCTGAAATCAAGGTGTGTCAACCCTGCCCTCTCTCTGGAGGCTTCAGGGGAGTTGGCTCTCCTGGCTTCTTGCAGTTTGTGGTGGCCGCCGGTGGCCTGGGTCTGTCGCCGCATCATCCCCATCTCTGATTCTGTTTTCACGTGCCTTTCTCCTCCCTATGCCTCGTCTCCCTCTCATAAGGACACCTGTGACCGCATTTAGGGCCCACCCCGCTAAACCAGGATCATCTCACCTCAAGGTCCCTGGCTAAATGACACCTGTGAAGACTCAGCTGTGTGAGGGACGACTCACAGGTTCTGGAGACGAGGACCTGGTTTCTGTGGGGCTATGGTCACCACCGCAGGCCTCTCGCCTGTCAAGGCCACTGTGGACCTCTCTGGTTCCGGGCTGGCTGAGCTGGCTGAGCGGGTGAACAGTGGAGGGTCCCTGTGAGCACCCCCTGGATGCGGCTGCAGGCTGTCAGCAGCCCCGCCCTCCTGGTCATTCCAGATGGCTGGGTCCCCTTCTGCGCCTTTGTCTCCGTTTCCCCACACTTTCTGCAGCGATGTCACGGACCTGCTTTGTTTTAATAACCAGGAAAAAGCAAATTGTGAAGACTTTCCGAGGACTGTAGCCCCCGGGAGCCAAGGCCAGGGGGTCACTGTTCACTGAGCGCCTACTGAATGCAGTCAGAAGCATCCTCCTGCTTCAGCTCCTGTGGGAAACCCCCGACATGTGCTCAGGCCTGGAGCACTTTTCAAAAACACCACTGCCCCCCTGCCCCGCACCCCCACCCCAGACCCTTGATGGAGCAGGTTCCGAGGCAGAGAGTCCTGCACGGCCCAGGAGCTCAGAAACTCAGAGGGGCCAGAGCCAGAGTTGGGGGTGGGTGCAGGGAGTGGGCTGCAGCGATTGGGCTCTGCTCTTGCCCACTCTGTGCTGAGGGTCAGTGCCTTCCCTGCCCCTGGACCTGGCCTGCTTGTGTGGACCTGCCGGGACAGGGATGGGGCGGTCCGTGGGAACCAGCGTGGGGTGGGCCCCTCTTCCCTGCCCGATGACCTCTGTGTTCACCCCTGTCCCCCACATGGCTGACAGCCTGGAGGATACTGGGGATACTAGTCTGGCTGTCCCTGCTGGGCCGCTGGGGGTGGGGTGGGGCTGTTCTGGGGTAGTTGGGGAGCCACTGTGAGACTGGGGAGGGGGGCTGGCGCAGGCTGAGCAGAGGCTGCCAGACGCGGGCTGGCGTCCAGGCTCTGTGCGGAGACCAGGCTCCAGCTAATTAGCTCCCACCCACCCACCCCCTCCCCTCCTCCCATAGGCAGGCTCACGTGCTGCGTTGCCCACGCACCCCCATATCACCCTGTACCCCCAGACCCGCCCACCCCCCCCTCCGCACCCTCCGCAGGAGCCCCCAGCGCAACCTACCCCGGGGAGAGGTGGGGGGAAGGGGGGCCGGCTCCGCCCCCCGCCCCCGCCCACTCTGCCTGGAGACACCAGCGTCTCCTCCTCCCTGCAGGCACCCGTCACCCCTGCGGTCCTAATTACCCACGCAGCGAGCACATCCACCCGCCCCCGCAGGGACGGCCCCCACCACGCACGCCCCCCACTTCCCAGCCCCGCTGCACAGCCCAGCCCAGCCTTCCCGGAGCTCGTGGGCTACATGGAGCCAGGACTGGGGGTGGAGGGGGTCCCATGGGTCCTTGGGGACCACCTGCCCCTGGATACTCTCTCTGCTGCCCTCTGAAGGAGCAGGATCAATCTTGGGGGCAGGAAATTGGTGTCAGGCAGTCCTGGTCTTGCAGGCCCTGGCTCTGGGGGTGGGTGGGGACCCATTCTTGTCTCTCTGAGCCTCGACCTGGCCTTCTGTGCTGGTGATGCTCCGGGGAGCCCCAGGGTGCTGGCCACAAAGCCCCTTGCTCTCTGGCTGAGGCTGACCTGGCTCCCGTCTCTTGGCCCCAGGTCACCTATGCTGGTACCTCCCTCACTCCACCGGCTCCCCCACCGCCCATCAGAGCTTCTCCTCCAGCCAGAACCCCTTTATCCAGCCCCTGGTTTCCCCCTATCCTGCCTGTTTTTCTTCCCACCCCCCACTGGCCATCACCCGTTTCCACATCTCCATGGTTACCCAGTCACTGCCTGGCCTCTCAATCCGCCACCCCTGTGTCTCCCATGACCCTCTTCAATGTCACCACCACACCCTTGGCACATGCAGACTCTGTCTACACCCAGCCCCTTCTGACCCTGAAAACCTGTGCCTCTAGCATCTCCTTCCCTTCTCTAGGGCTTCCCTGGTGGCTCAGATGGCAAAGAATCAGCCTGCAATGCAGGAGAACCGGGTTTGATCCCTGGTTTGGAAAGATCCCCTGGAGGAGGGCATGGCAACCCACTCCAGTATTCTTGCCTGGAGAATCCCACGGACAGAGGAGCCTGGCGGGCTGCAGTCCATGGGGTTGCAAAGAGTCGGACACGACCGAGCAAGTAACACTTTCCCTTTCCCTTCTGTATCCTTCGTTCCTGATTCGGATCATCCTGTGCCTGGTTCTTTGTCCCCTAACCCCTCCACCTTCCCCTTACCCACCAGTCCTCCGTGTCACACCCCTCTTGGCCACTCTGGGCCCCTGGTCCCATCGTGTGAATCCTCACCTCCCTCACTCCTGCCCCACCTGGCCACCAAACCCCAGCCCTAGGAGAGTCCAAGGCCCTCCACACCTGAGCAAGACACCCATCTGATCCAGATGCCGCCCCTGTGTCTCTGGCCTTGAGCCTTGGCCCCTGTCGATCCTCTGTCCCGTGGTGCATGGGGGAGGTGGGAGCCACAGCTCCTGCCGCCCAGCCATGGTACCCACTGGGCTTTCCCCACTCTCTGTCCTTCATCACCATCTCCTGCATCCTCCCCATCTCCTGCATCCTCACTGTCTCCTGAATCCTCACCACCTTCGGCATCACCAACTCTTGCATCTTCCCCATCTCCTGCATCTCTCAGGGCCCTCTCCACCCAACTTCACCGTCTGGCTCTAGGTACCAGTTACTTCATCACTCCCCTCGCTCCTCCAGGCCTGGGACAGGGTATCGGCTTGCAGTTACTGCCCTGGAAGAGTGCGCCGCCCCTGCAGGTCGCCCACCCTGCCCACACCTTTGCAACCTTCTGCTGTCCTGAGCTCTCCTTATTTGCAAGTGCAGTGGCCTCCTGCAGGGATCCAACGGGTATGGCCCCCTATTCTGTAGCCCAGGGCCCCTCCTTTTGGTGGCATTTGGCACTGTCACCCACACCCACTTCCCTGGGTGCCTGGGGCCCTGTCCGCTGAAGTCCGTTCTCCCTGTCACACTCATGGTGGGCTCGTGGGCTCTGGGATACCCCAGGGCTCTGCCCCAGGTCCAGGACCTAGGTCTTCGCTGCCTCTCCCTTGCCTGAGCCATCTCGCCCACACCTAAGTGCCAGCGGATGCTACACGCTAATGGTGGCTAACAGCTCTGTGCCGAGCCCAGGTGCCCCCTGGACCCAGCTGCCCTTGGGCACCTCAAGGAAACATGCCCCCAATACCTGCTGACCTCTTGTGCCCGTCTCAGAAGCAGAACCACCATCAACCTGATCATGCACACCAGCCCTTTCTCCTGGCTGTAGCTTCCTCGTCTCCAGGCCCCACTGACGGCATCTCTGCCTTCCTCACTGGCTCCGCTCACCCCCTGTCTCTGTTCCCACCACTGCCGTCTGGGCCCTGGTTCCATCCCATCCCTGCGTCCAGCCTGGCCTCCTTCAATCCACCTGCGGCAGGAGTGGTCTTCCTGGACCACTGCCCTCCTGGTATGGCCCTGGTGGGTCTTCCCTGCCCCTCGTCCAGCCCCTCCCTGCCAGCTGCTTTCCTGTCCATCCAGGAGAGTTCACGGTTGGCTTTGACTCTTGAGACTTAAATATGTGGTTCCCTCTGCCTGGGTGGCCTGTCCTCTCCCGGTGTGCGGGTCCAACTCTGGCACAAAGGCCCCATCACGCCACTGCAGTTGGTTATCATTACTGTCCCTCAGACCCTGCAGCGCTCCTCCCGGCGGATGGGGTGGGGAGCATTGGCCTGGTCCTTTGTTTTAAGGCCACGCAGCGGGAGCTGGACCCCGGCACAGTCCTGACGATGGTCAAGAAGGGTGCAGGCCCCTCCCGGGGGCCTGTAATGCTGGGAGGGGGGCTGGGGCTTCTCTCAGGGAGGGGACACAGAGTCGCCCTGCTCCTCCCCTTCTCAGCTCCCCCATCAAGAGGAGGCTGGGTCGGGGCGGGTAGGCCGAGCCAGGGCCTCACCCCTCCAGGTCTCCCCGTTTGAGGGCGTCCCCAGGTCCTCCCAGACCCCTTGGCAGCCGCTGGAATGGGTGGTGGGGCTGGGCTGATGATTCTCGCTGCCGCCGGTGGGTGGGGGGAGGTGTCTTCCGGGACTGTTGGCGGCCCCTCCCCCATGGGGCTGGGCGGCGGCTTTTCTGCTTTGCTAGAGAGGGAAGGTGACAGCAAGGGACAGCAGGGGACGGGCGAGGGGTCGGGCCCGGGCCTCCGGTGACCACGGGGTCCGGGGCCCCAGGCCCTGCCCAGTAGCGCCCAGCGAGGAGTCCAGGCTGGGCCGGCTGCGGGGGGCTGCCCGTGGCCCGAGATGCCCCCTCTCGGCCTCCTGTTCAGAACGCCGGGCGCCGCGGGGGAGCGGGGCGGGTTGGCGCGGAGCCTCGGAGTGTTTGTCATGTTCTGCGCCGTGGCGTGGATGCCTGCCATCGTCTGTCATTATAATTAAGTACAATTTGGCAGGGGGATGGGTGCGGGAGCGGTGAGTCCTGATCACCGCCGCGGCGCAGTGATCTCCACCGCCCAGGTGGAACGCTCTCCGCCGCCTCCTGTGCCGGCCCGCCGGGCTGGGCTGGCCCCACTGGAGGTTGCCTCCTGGCCTACCCTTTCCTGCCCGCCTGTCCGGGCCAAGCTGAAGTCACCTCTCCGTCAGGAGACCGGCTCGGCCACCAGAGCAGTTGGCCTGGACCAACTGTAGCACCCAAGGCAGGCGGCTTCCCATGGGCGGCCTCTGGTCCTGACTGGGCTGTGGGCTGACTCAGAAGGGCCTGGCTGGGGGCAGCTGCTTCCCCGGGAGAGGAGGTGGGATCCAGGGGAAACAGCGGTCCAGGGGAAGGAGGGATCTGGCTGGGGTGAAGCATCAGGGGCTACACTTCCTGGTTGGGGGTCCTCAGGCCTCCCTCCCCCTGGGGGTCCTGGGCCTCCTCTGCAAAGGGGTGGTTGGGAAGGCTAAGAAAGGAGGGAGGCAAAGCGTCCCGCCCGCTCCCAGGGCTGTGATCACACAGGAGAGCCCAGGGAGACCCGCTGGAAGGCTCTCTCTTAGACAGTCTGCTACTTATTGCCATTTAATGATACATATATTTGTCTTTGAAATGTCTCTCTTCCTCACCAGAGGGCAAGGATGGCATGTGCGTGGTACCCCCAGGGCTTGGTACGAGAGGTGGTGAGCGGATGCTGCCCGCTCACCCGGTGAGTCATCCCCACAGGTGCTGCACCTGGAGTCGGGGCCTTGGCTTTACCTGCTCACAAGCAAACACGACGCAGTGTCCGCTGAGCGACTGCAGGAGCGATGACCAGGGGAGGTACCATAGGGACCCCTCACTCGAACAGAAGCGAAGACTGGAGCGGGGCTTCCTGGAGGAGATGAGATCTGAGCTGAGACCAAAAGAGGAAGCACTCTCAGGAAGAGGATTCATCAAAGACAAGGTTTGGCCACGGGGCAAACCTTCTGACGGTGCATCCAGGGCCGGGCCTGGCCTGCGCCTGGGTCTTCCGCTGGTCTTGGCATCATCAGCCTGGCAGGGGGCAGCAGTCATGGACACAGTTCTCACCAGCATGGTCACAGATCTCTATTCATGGTGCTTCCCTTGGAAAGGCAGTTCAGTTCAGTTCAGTCACTCAGTCGTGTCCAACTCTTTGCAACCCCGTGGATTGCGGCATGCCAGGCTTCCCTGTCCGTCACCAACTCCCGGAACTTACTCAAACTCATGTCCATTGAGTCAGTGATGCTATTCAACCATCTCATCCTCTGTGATCCCCTTCTGCTCCTGCCTTCAGTCTTTCCCAGCATCAGGGTCTTTTCCAATGAGTCAACTCTTCATGTCAGGCGGCCAAAGTATTGGAGTTTCAGCTTCAGCATCAGTCCTTCCAATGAACACCCAGGACTGATCTCCTTTAGGATGGACTGGTTGGATCTCCCTGCAGTCCAAGGGACTCTCAAGAATCTTCTCCAACACCACAATTCAAAAGCATCAATTTTTTGGCGCTCAGCTTTCTTTATAGTCCAACT